>NC_056744.1:1702763627-1702803627 GCF_019279795.1 Protopterus annectens
TTCACAAAGAAAAGAAATCATATAAATGCCCTGAATGCAATAAGTGTTACAGACATAGGGGGACTCTAGTAATACATGAAAGAACTCATACAGGGGAGAGACCATATAAATGTCCTGAATGCAGCAAGAGTTTCACAACAACTAGTAACCTTAGAGTGCATCTGTTAGTTCACAAAGAAAAGAAACCATATAAATGTCCTGAATGCAATAAGTGTTTCAGACAAAGGGGGAATCTAGTAATACATGAAAGGACTCACATGGTAGAGAAACCATATAAATGTGCTAAATGTAGCAAGGGTTTCACAACAACTCAAAGCCTTAGTGTTCATCTGTTAGTTCACAAAGAAGAGAAACCATATAAATGTCCTGAATGCAATAAGTGTTTCAGACAAAGAGGGACTCTAGTAAGACATGAAAGGACTCACACTAGGGAGAGACCATATTAATGTTCTGAATGCACCAAGGATTTCACAGCAAGTCGTAACCTTAGAGTGCATCTGTTAGTTCACAAAGAAAAGAAACCATATAAATGTGCTGAATGCAGCAAGGGTTTCACAACAACTAGTAGCCTTAGACTTCATCTATTAGTTCACAAAGAAAAGAACTGTATAAATGTCCTGAATGCAATAAGTGTTTCAGACAAAGGGGGACTCTAGTAATACATGAAAGGATTCACACAGGGGAGAGACCATATAAATGTCTTGAATGCAGTAAGTGTTTCAGACAAAGGGGGGGGGGTTGTAGTAATGCATAAAAGGATTCACACGGGGGAGAGACCATATAAATGTTCTGAAGACAATAAGTGCTTTAACCAAAGGGCAAATCTAGTAAAACATGAAAGGACTCACACAGGGGAAAGCAAACTAAAGATTTGGAGAAATTAAAAAAAGGGAAAGCAACCTTTAAAGAATGAAAACTGCAGCACCAGGAAAACATCAGTTTGGGACAAGAATGTGATGTAAAAGAACTTTATCAGGAGGGAGTATATAAATACTTTGGAATTGATGAAGGATCAGCAATAAAACATGAACAAATGCGAGTAAAACTTAGCAAGGAGTACTTTAGAAGAGTGGATAGATGAACAAGTCAGCAAGCGAAGGAGATCAGTGGTGCTGAAGTTGAATTCATCCTCAAGTCTTGGCGAGTACTTTTGCAAGGTGGACCCTGTATTTTTGCAAAATCTCACCAAGGTGACACTGATATATAGACTGTATTTATATAGCATATATCATGGACAGAAGTAAGTCAAAAAGAAAAAAAAGATAGCTGGGCGCACAAGTCCCAGAATAAAAAGTGCTCAATCCTGGTAGGGACACTGGTGCCAGGATGGGAAAATGTCAATGTAGAATCCTCAAAATCCAGAAACCTTCCTACAGTGGGGCTAGGCCAAGCCCAAGGGGCAGATGTCCCCCTGTTGCAGAAAGAAGTAGCTGTCCACAAAAACTGATAGGCCAAAGAAGAGCCATAAAGATGATAGAGTGGGCTATTGAGGATAAGAAAGAAATTACGTATTGTTACTATTATGCAAAAAGACCAGAATTACCAGACAGAGGATATACAGAGAGATTAAGAGAGAAATTAGAGGAAAGAAAAATATTTTCACAGGAAAAATTGTCAGAAGCTTCAAATAAAAGTTTGTGTTGATTAATACAACAGATTTTTGAAAACAGTATATAGATCCAGAAACTTTGATCTGTTAGGAAAAACAACAAAACTTAGACATTTTTGAAAAGTATAAAAAAGAAATATGGATATCAGAAAGAAAAGGAGATTTGATATGGTGCAATATGTATGCATAGGAGAAAGCCACGTTAAGTAATATAGAAAAAACGCTCACAAAGATATTCGAAGAGAAATACAGGCAAGGCATCCAGACACAGAAAATTTTACAATAAAAAAAATATTACAAATCTGGAATGTGGAAAAGATTAGTAATGCAGAAGTTAAAGAAATTGAAGTTGAAGTTATGGAGTGTCTGCAGAGTGAATGATTTAATGTAGAAACTCTAACACAGACTACATTACAGCATGATGGAGTGAGTCCCCAAATTAAAGAGAAGCGGGAAGATCAGGAGACATCTGAAGTAGAAATATGGACATAGGAAAGGAAAAGAGATTTGATTTGGTGTAATACTTATGCAAAGAAGAAAGCAAAATTAACCAAAAACAAAAAGAGAAGCATCAAAGATATTTGAAGAGAAATACAGGCAAAGGAATCCTAATGTGGAAAACTTTACAAAACGCTACAAAACAAAAAAATACGACAAAGAGGAGAAGTAGAAAAGGGGATCGGTAATGGAGAAGTTAAATAGAAACTGAAGTTATGGAGCGAAGGATTCAGTGTTAAAAATCTAGTGCAGAAAGCACCACAGCAGGATAGAGCAATGGATATCCAAATTAAGGGGAAACCCATGGAACAGGAAGTAATTGGTCAGGTGCCATATCAAGATATTTTGAAGCGTTCCACAGGAAATCAGTATAAACATTAATTTAAAGCTAGACAGCAAGGCAAGAACCAGGAGACTGCGGAAACTCTGATGCAGTCAAGGTGAGGAGTCATAGGTCAGTGAGTTCCCATATGACAGAGCAACAGATGATACAGGATGAAACTGAAGAAAAGTTGTCACAGGAAGATGCTATAGAGCTTTCTATAGAATGCCTGCATGAAGTGGAAAACAAAGGATGTGCCCTTAGTTTGGAAGAAAATAAACTAAGAGAATTGCTTGATTTAATGGACATGGATAGATGTATTAAAATCAATGAAGGAAATAGACTGAGGAAGGTCAACAAAAGCCCAGAAATCAGAAGTCTAATAAAACAAATGAACACAGTAATTAGGATTGTCCATAGAGATCCATGCAATATAACAGAAGTAAACAGGAGATGTTATTGTACAACTAAATTAATAACTGATAAAGTTCTACCACAAGAGCACAGGGTAGTGAGGCAAAGGAAGGGAAGAAATCCAATACCATCATGGAAGTATTGAATAGAGAAAAATATAAAGCAATTAAGACAAAAAGTGTCACTATTAGAAGACTATAGAAGAGGGAATAGATGTGATAAAAGCAATGTGCAGTATTAGAACAGACCAGGATCTACCATGCACCATCGCAAATAGTAAACTAAAAATTTCAGGACAGGCAGAAAAACTTAGAAGATATACAGATAAATATAAAGGAAAAGTACAAAATAAGCAATTTATTGATGACCCAACAAAGTTTTATAGAGAATTGAGGAAGCAAGGTAAAAGGAATTGAAAGACCACCAAAAAAGAAGAAATAGACGCATTTTGGAGAAGTATCTATGAAGATCATGTGGAGCATAACAAAGATGCTAAATGTATAAAAGAAGTAAAGAAAGAATAAGGATTTTAAAGGTAGAGGAAATGAAATGGGATAAAGTAACAACCACAGCGATTGAAACAAAGTTAAGAAAATCTTCTAATTGGAAAACCCCAGGCCCAGATACAGTACCTAATTTTTGGTTAAAAGTATTAACATCTTTGCACAAGGATTTAGCCATGAGTAAGAACTGTTTATATGCACACCCCGAACAGACACCAACCTGGCTAACAACAGGTAAAACAATGCTCCTACCTGAGTGAACCTGCAAGCTACCCTAAAAATTATAGACCAATAACTTGCCTTCCAACAATGTATAAACTATACATGGTAATTGATGCTGACAGAGTTCATAGTCATTTAGAAGAAAACTGAATTATGGCAGTAAAACAAAAGGGCAATAAAAGAAAGTCGTATGCAACACAGGATCATTTGTTAAATAAAGTCATAGTAGAAAGATGTAAAAAGGGGAAGAATCTAAGTATGGCATGGATTGACTACAAAAGAAATTGATAGTATCCCACATTCATGGATAAAAGAGTGCTTAAAAATGTAAAAGATACTCCCTACACTGATTACATTACAGTGACCATGAAACAGTGACAGACCACTTTAAGATTAAGCCATGATAAAGGGCAAATTACTACCCAGGGATAGAAATTCAAAGTGGGATATTCCAAGATGACCGCTCTGTCACTGCTGCTATTCTGTCTTGCCCTTAACCCATTAAGCTGTTTACTTAATAGCTTAGGCAATAGCTATAATTTGTCTCCTAGAAAAGAACAAAGTATAAAGAGTTATTATGTTCTCTTTGTCGATGATTTAAAACTGTAGTTCATAGGATGAGGAACTGAAAGCACAACTGGTGTCAGAACTTTTTCAGATGATATAAGAATGTCATTTGATCTTGGTAAATGTGCAAAAGCAACCTTTAAAGCAAGAAAACTGCAGCACCACGAAAACATCAGTTTGGGACAAGAATGTGATTTAAAAGAACTTGAGCAAGGAGGAGTGTAAAAATATTTGGGAATTGATGAAGGATGAGCAAAAAACCATGAACAAATGTGAATAAAACTTAGTAAGGAATACTTTAGAAGACTTAAATTAATCCTGAAAACAGCATTAACATCTAGGAACAAAATCCAAGCTATAAACCAATTTGTTCTTCCTGTCCTAACTTACAGTTTGGAGTGATTGACTGGCTCTAAAATGTGCTGGATAGATAACATAGGAGAAAAAAGAAGGATGCTTCATGCTCACCAGGTGATTTATAAAAATCAGTGCATACCACGATTATATATTCCTCATTCTGAAGGAGGGATGGGCCTCCTTGAAATTGATTACATGTATAGATCTGCAATCGTAGGCCTCCACACATCTGCTGACCTCACAAGACCCAAATGTAGTGAAAGTTTTGAAACATGAGGAGAATAAATCTAAGATGACTTCCCTGGTTAAGCTAGCAGAAGCATATTGACGTCAAGCAGGAATGGAAATCAAACCAGAAGTAGATACAAATCAGGCAGCAGCTGAATGTGCCAAAAAAGAAAAGACGGACCAGATGAGAAGGCAAGAAATGTGGAAAATACATAAATATTTTTGTAAGTATAGAAAACTTCTGGAAGAACCTCATGTTCAGGATCGAACACAGGAATGGTTAAGGAGAGGTGAATTCAAACCAAGAGATGAAAGGTTACTATTGGCAGCACATGGTATTGGGCTATGTACCTGGTTTAAGTCCACTGAACAAGTGGGAGAAACAGACAAATGTAGGTTTTGTAGAACAGAATTGCTGGTTGTGGCCTACTAATGGCAGGACTGTCTACTGAAAGGCATAATAATGTGTCAAGATGTTGCACTGGGAATTGTGCAAACATTGTAGTAGTGAAGTAGCTTAAAAACACTGGAAATATGAGCCACAAAGCATCATAGAAAATGATGGTCTACATCACATGGAATCATTCATTACCAACAGTTCAACAGACAGATGCTAGAAAATCAGATATAGTGGTGCAAGAAAAGAAGACAAAAGTAGCATTAATCATTGAAATCATCACACCAGTGACTACAGAGTCTTGCATATAGAGAGACACAAGGTCATAACATATCAGGATTTGCAGGCAGAAACAAGAGCAATGTGGAAGAAAGACACCTAGATAGTTCCAATAGTAGTTGGAGCAATGGGTCTTTTAAAAAAGAATCTAAAATTATACTTACAGTAGATATGTTACCAATACATGTAACTCCATACAAATTACAGGAGTTATTACTGGGCACAGTGCAGATGCTGTGAAGAGCACTTCTGGCTGACATCAAAGGTTGAAACAATACTAATTTCATAAACTTTAATCGTACTTTGACTTAGGAATGGGTCCATTCCCATTGTGGTATCAGAAACTTGAAATATTTGGAGAAATTAAAAAAAAAAATAGAGTCCGAATGGAGAGAAGTCAGCAAACAAAGGATAGTAGGATTGCTGAAGTTGAATTCATCCTGAAGTCTTGTTGAGTACCTTCATGAGGTGGACCCTGTTTTTCACAAAATCTCATCAAGATGACATTGATATAGAGACTGCATTTATATAGCATATATCATGAACAGAAGTAGGTCAAAAATTAAAAGATAGCTGTGTGCACAAGACCCAGAATTACTATTATGCAAAAAGACCAGAATTTCCAGACCCAATGTATACAAAAAGATTGAGAGAAATTGAAATTAGAGGAAAGAAAAAATCTTCCATAAGAAAAACTGTCAAAAGTCTCAAATAAAAATTTGTGTTCATTAATACAACAGATTTGTGAAAAACATTATATAAACAAAGAAACTTTGATCTGTTTTGAAAAAGAAGCATCTGAAGAAGTGCAAAAATCTAAACAACAAAACCTAGAGATTTTTGAAAAGTATAAAAAAGAAATATGGGCATTGGAAGGAAAGAGAGATTTGATATTATGCAATATTTATGCAAAGAAGAAAGCCAAATTAATAGAAAAAGGGCAGCCCCAAAAATATTCAAAGACAAATACAGGCAAAGGCAGCCAGATAAGGAAAATTTCACCATAAAAATAATATCACTAAGAGGGAATGTAGAAAAGAAGATTAGTAAAGTAGAAGTTAAATAGAAGGTGAAGTTGAGGAGTGCCCGCGAAGTGAAGGATTTGGTGTAGAAGGTCTAATGCAGGTTACATCACAGCAAGATGGAGCGAATCCACAAATAAGGAGAAGCAGGAAGATCAGGAGACATCTGAAGAAGTATGGACATGGGGAAGAAAGAGATTTAATATGGTGTAATATCTATGAAAAGGAAAAAGCAAAACTAATCAATACAAAAAGAACAGCACCAAAGATATTCCAAGAGAAGTACAGGCAAAGGAAGGCAGACATAGAAACTTTACCATCCAAAAAATAAGACAGAGGAAAAGTAGAAAAGGAGATTAGTAATGGAGAAGTTAAAGAAATAGAAACTGAGGTTATGGAGTACCTGCAAAGTGAAGGATTTAGTGTAGAAAATCTATTTCAGAAAGCACCACAACAAGATAGGGCAATGGACCTCCAAATTAAGGGGAAACCAGTGGAATGGGAAGCAATTGGTCAGGTGCCATATGAAGATATTTTAGAGCTTTCCACAGGAGACCAGTATAAACATTCACTTGAAGCTGGACAGCAAGGGAAGGAACAGGAAACTGTGGAAACTCTGGCACAGTCACTGTTGAGGAGTGATAGGTCAGTGAGTTCCCATATGACAGAGCAATGGATGGCACAGGATGAAATTGAAGAGAATGTGCCACAGGGAGATGATATAGAACTTTTTGTAGAATGACTGTAGGAAATAGAAAACAAAAAATGTGTCCTCAGATTAGAAGAAAATTAGCTAAGAGAAGCGTTGCTTGTTTTAATAGTGATAGATAGACATATTAAGATCAATGAAAGGAATAGATGGCAGATGGTCAATAAAACCCAAAAAGTCAGAAGTTTGATAAAACAAATGAACACAGTAATTAGGACAATCCATAGAGATCCATATGATATAACAGAAGTAAACAGGATATATTACTGTGCAACTAAATTAATAACTGATAAAGTTTTACCACAAGAATACGGGGTAGTGAATGAAAGGATGGGGAGAAAGTGAATACCATCATGGAAGTATTGAATAGAGAGAAAACTATAAAGCAATTAAGACAAGAATTGTCACTTTTAGAAGAATATAGAAGAGGGAACAGATCTACAAAACTACTAAGAAAGATAGACAAAATAACAGCAATGCGCAGTATTAGAACAAATCAGGAGATGTTAGGTAGTCCAATCTCACCTTCATTTTTACATATGGGTTTGGAGGCGATCCTCTGCTCTGACTTCACCAATTTACAAGCTGGAAGACTTCTGGTTGGCTCATGGCTAAGCAGGTATCCCATGGTGCACCAGTACAATCCACAGATCTCGTTTGTCACGTCGACGAGTTCGGCTGTGCTTCTGTCTCTGGCTAAGTTTTTCAAAATTCTTTATATTCTATCATATTTCAGTGCTTTATTAGAACCTTTATGGTATATTTAGTGTTGCTAATATATTAGGCAGTTGTATTGCTTGCCCTTTTGTGTGCAACTTAGTTTACTAGTGGTTATTAGTATCCTGTGTGCCAGTTAGTTTAGGCACCGTTGCACATTTTTTGATTATTAGGTAGATTTTTTTGCGGTTTTCTGCTCTTAGTCAACTGGGTCTTCTGTTGTCTTGTCTGTTTTTATTCTGACCATTTTTGGTCACCATTGGCAGTTAGTTTCTACTATTTTCACACTGTTGGTTTTGGCGGGGATCCGCTTGTGAATTTACAAGGATTGCAAGTATACTACCTGTTATTAGGAATATAGAAATTTATTGTGTCATTTACAGTTTCTCTTGTGTGAATGGGCTTTCTTTGCTGGTCTGTTTAAATTAGAAGACCTACTTTCACTACGCTAGGCTAGGCCCGTTTTAGTTAGAGGACCTAGTCCTCCTGTAACTCCTTTAGCTAGTTTTCTCTACACCGGGCTAGGCCCATTTAAGTTTGAGGACCTAGTCCTTGTGTAACTCCTTCTTAGGGCTAGGCCCCTTTTAGTTAGAGGACCTAGTTCTCCTTCTTTTTCTCTCTTTCAGTCTCTGGGTTTTGTGTGTGTAATATGTCTAAGGAAAGTAAGGAGCATAAACCTTCAGGGTTCAAAAAGTGCATGGAATTCTCCCAAAAGATGTTCTTAATGGATGGCCACAGTAGCTGTGTCTACTGCCTAGGGGGCATCCATTTACAGGAGTCATGCTTGTTCTGCCATGCTTTCTCTCCTAGAGTGTTACAGGAGAGAAAGAACAAGCTCATACTCAAGGATCTATTGAAACCATCCTTTGAGGAAGCACTATCCAGTTCTTCAGCTTCCTCTGTCTGGGAAATCAAAATCCTCAAAAAGGCCTTCTTCGGCACCGGCTGGTGTCTTGGAGCCACCTTCTAAACAGTTGAAACAATCCAAATCTGCCTCCTCGACTCCTCAGCCTCAGGAGCCGACGGAGAGCATCATGGTGGTGTAAGAGTGGGTTACAGGTGTTTTGGAACTGATCTCTGAACCTATTGATACAGCAGTTGACTCTGCTACTCGGAGCTGGTCTGTAAGCTCCCTACCGGTTTCCATAACAATTAAGTCTCCAGTGGCCCCCCAAGTCAAGATCCCCTACTATGTCTTCTAGGTTTTCCAGGAGCCTTTCAGAAGAAGATGTGGAGAGGGTAGTGCTGAGACTCCTGAAGTCGTCTGCCTTACCAAAATTATTGTTGGCTCTGACCCAGTCAGTTCCAGAGCCACTTGGCCCAGCTTTGCCCTTGTCTGCTATTCCTCCTCTGAACCATACTGGCCTTTCGGAGCCGGAGTGCTTGGTGCCAACAGTGGAAATGCTGGCTCCAGCTCACTTTGTTGCTGCCTTGCAGCCGGGTTTGGCTCCGGCATGCTTGGTGCTGTTCGTCGGGTCCAGGGGCCAAAGCTCTCCTATCGGCACCGACAGAAAGGGTTAGAATCGATCTTCGCTTCCGAGTCTTCCTCTCTGTGCTTCGGCCACGGTGAGCTTGGACCCTGCATCTGTCTTGGAGCCAACAGCTCTGGCTTCAGGGCTGACCCTCATCTCTTTGGAGTGGGGGAGGTCTTCGGAGCTGGAGAAGTCAGAGTTTGAGATGATGAGGAGCATGCTGTCTCATTCTCCAGCCCCTACCAGTGGTACGAGCACTCTTCCCCCAAGAGGACCCACTTCAGTCTCAGCCCCTACTCTCTCTGGAGACAGCAGAGACCCGCAGCCTTAGGAGCCATCAGCTGGTGATCCCCACTCTTCCGAGGCTTCCCCAGAATATCCTTCTGAGGAGTAACAGGAAACATGTTGACTCCCAGGATGAGTCTTTGACATCGGACACTGACCTTGAGGAGTCGGAAGGGTCCCCCAAGTCGTCCTCTGATGATGTCTCCTTTGTGGACATTTTAGAGATCCTTAGGCAGAGGTGCAACTGGCCCACTGTTAACCCTTTGGATAAGCAGTCAGAGTACCTGAAGGCTTTAGGGTCTCAACCTTCTGCCTCTTGGGTGTCTCCACCTTTTGACGGACTGATGGATCTAGTTAGTCAAAAGGTGTGGGATACTCCTGACATCGTGGAGCCAGTCCCCAGGAGACCAAATAAGTTCTTGTCTGCCCCTCCTGGTAAAGAGTTCTTGTCCAAGGCCATTCCCATAGATGCCATGGTAGTGGCGGCGGCCACAAAGAAGGAGTTAGTGGAGTCTTCTTCATCTGTTCATCCACCAAACAAGGAGTCGCGACAGATGGCCAGATTTGGGAAGCGTATATTTAGTTCAGCGGCTTTTACCCTTCGATCACTGAACTATCTCACGCACTTCACGAGGTTGCAGAGGGATCTCCTCAAGGAGTTAGGAGATTCCATACAAGGTGCGTGTGCTGAGAGAGTTCCTGACAAGATTTCTATTCAGTTGTCCACCTTAAATTCTGTGGTTAACTCCTCCATGTGAATTATTTCTTATGCTGCGGATGGAGCAAGTAGAGCAGTGGGTTCTGGAGTGCCTTGAGGTGCCACTCCTGGATGCGCTTATGTAATTTTGCGGAACCGTTCAAGTCTAATTTCACCAATGCCCCGTTTGATGGTTCCTCATTGTTTGGTTCCAAAGTGAAGGATACACTCACTCAGTGTGCGCAAAAAGGAAAAACGCTTTCTGCCATGGGAGTGCGTTTTACTGTCCCTTCCATACCATACCCCAAGTTCAAAGGGGCAGTTAAATGTGGTTCAAGAAGTCCCAGAGGGTCTTTCCTGACACACAGGGACATACTTCAGTGGCAGATGAAGAGGAAACAGCAGATGTCGCCCTAGAGTCAGGGGTAGTCTGCAGTAACAACAAGGCCATGATTCCTTTCGAGGATGGCCTTATAAGTGCTCCTGATGTGGACCTCGACTGCGCTTCTCTGGGGCCAGTTGCATTTCTTTGTACCAAGAAGCCTGGCTAAATATCACCCAAGACTAGTGGGTACAAAAAGTTGTTACCAGAGGCTATATCTTACCCTTTTCCCTATCACCATTTGTTCCCAAAAGGATCCCAGATGTACCACCCAATCTCAGGGATCAGGCAGCTGTGGAGATCAACAAGTTGCTCTTAAAAAGAGTTATCCAGCCCGCCCCAGCAGACCAGATTGGATCGGAACTTATTCCAGGTTCTTTTTAGTTCCAAAATGAACCTGAGATTGGTGGCCAATATTGGACCTCAGCAGATTGAACGAATCCGTGAAGAATGACAAGTTTCAGATGGTAACACTGCAATCTATACTCCTGTTGTTGGGGAAAGACATTTGGATGTGCTGTCTGGATCTTCAGGATGCCTACTACCACATAAAAATGGACAAGGTGTCCAGAAGCCATCTACACTTCCAGCTGGGAGCCAGTCACTATCATTTTTGCGCTCTGCCCTTTGGTCTCATCACAGCCCCCAGGGTGTTTACCAAATGCATGGCAGTAGTGACAGCTCACCTGAGATGTCAGAGATTCCATCTGTTTCCGTATTTGGATGACTGACTCCTGACCGCCCCCCACCAGGCATCTACTCCTCCAAAACAGGGACGCCACGATTCAACTTTGTGCTCAGTTAGGGATCTCCATAAACTGGAAAAAAATCTGCATTATTGCCCCCTCAATCTGTGATTTTTATAGGCGCAGAGGTAGACAGTGAACATGACAGCTCAAAAGGGCACAGAACTTAATCTCCCAAGTTCAACGTTTTCTCCCATTGTGAAAAGTCAAAGTGAAGTGGGTTCTTCAGCTCCTTGGGACTATGGCTTCCACAATTCTATTGGTACCATTAGCCAGGTTACACATGAGAATTCTCCAGTGGCTTCTGTCTTCCCAATGGTGCTTCCAATCTCTCCCACTGAGTCATCCTTTCCTGCTGACGGAATCGTGCAAGAAGGACCTTCTTTGGTGGAGAGCTCCCAATAAACTGATCACGGGTGCCCCCTTTGTTCCGGCCCAACCCATTGCCACTGTGACCACGGATGCCTCCCAGATCGGGTGGGGGACATTATCTCGGCAGGACTGTCCAAGGCACATGGCAAGAACATGAGGCTCATCTGTCATATCAATGTTCTGGAGATGAGGGCAGTGCTTCTGGTGTTGCAAGTACTACAAGGCCTTCTTCCTCTAGGGACAATCGCGATACAATCAGACATGTCGGTGGTTTGGTATATCAACAAACAGGGTGGTACCAGATCTTGCCCACTCTGTCAAGAGGCCATGCAAGTTTGGGAATGGGTAATTTCTTCCCAGCGCTTTCTGGTTGCAATGCACATTCCAGGGATGACCAACGTGATAGCTGACAAGCTCAGCCGGGCAATCCTAATGCATCACTAGTGATCTCTGAAACAGGAAACAGTGGATCAGATTTTTCCAGAAATGGGGACAGCCTTGCTGTGACCTTTTTGCCAGCTCAGTCAATACCAAATGCAGCAGCTATTTTTCCCTCATTCCCCCTCTGGGAAAGACTCCCACAGATGCTCTGGCTCACGATTGGCCCATGGGACTTCTGTATGCCTTTCCTCCAATCCCTCTCATTTCCAAAGTGATTCAGAAAGCCAGTCAGATGGGAAGCAAGTTGATCCTCATTGCTCCTTACTGGCCTCGTCAGGTCTGGTTTCTCTTCCTCGAGCCTCTCCTCCTGGAAGATCCTTGGATTCTGGACATAGCTCCAGATCTATTGACTCACATGTTGGGTTCACTACACCCCTCAATCTGACAGCATGGCTGCTCCAGTTCCATCCCTAGTCAGGCTTCATGATGTGTCATCCTCAGTGTCACATATTCTTATGCCTTCCCATAAACCTTCAACTGGGAGGCTGTATGGCAGTAAATGGAAAAGACTTTCTATTTGGGCACAGCAAATGAATGTAGATCCATACACTGCTCCTATCCCTGTGATTCTGGATTTTCTTTCTGAGCTTTTTCAGCAAGGATCTGCCACTGCCAATATCAGAGTCCAATCGGCGGTGATTTCTCATTTTCAATTAGGTTTTCCAGATACCAATTTAATGTCTCATAAGGTATGCAAGACCTTTTTGAAAGGGGCCACTCTATTGAGACCACCTCTGCAAGAACCAGTGGCTTCTTGGAATTTAAATTGTGTTGTCCAAATTGACTTCTCCCCCCCTTTGAACCTTCCCACTCATCTTCTCTAAAATTTTTGTCTTGGAAGACCTTGCTTTTGGTAGCTATCACATCAGCTAGACGGGTGTCTGAGCTACAGGCCTTTTCTATTAAGCCACCGTATTTGATTTTTCACAAAGATAGGGTGCCATTATGTACTAATCCCTCCTTTGTACCCAAAGTTTGTTCTAATGCCACCTTAAACTAATCAACAGAACTCCCAGTTTTCTTCCCTAACCACTGTAATGCAGCTGAGTACCGGTTTCATCAGCTAGATGTTCATAGACAACTATGTTTTTATCTACAGCGGACTAAGGTTTTCAGGAAATCAGATCAATTAATCATTATCTTTTCTAACTCTAGATTGGGCTTACCAGTTTCTAAAGTGACACTATCTAATTGGATTTCCAGTTGTATAGCCTTTATCTATAGCTTGGAGGGCAAACCTTTACCCTACAGGATCAGGGCTCATTCTACCAGGTCGCTGTCTACCTCTGCAGCCTTTCAAGCCAGGGTACCACTTGATAATATTTGTGCAGCAGCAACGTGGGCTACCCCTCACACTTTTATTACACATTACAAATTGGATTTGGTATCCAGCGGTAGAGCAGCCTTTGGCTCCATGGTGCTCAAGAGTATTTTCCAATGAGCCCCCCAAGAATAAGGTGCTAGGGACGCTGTCCCATATGTAAAAATGAAGGTGGGATCGGACTACCTAACATTAAGAAGTTATGTACTCACCATAAGGTTCCATGTTGGTAGTCCATCTCACCCTTCATTTTTACCAACCCGCCCTCCTGCCCCCATCCTGGAAGATCTGGAAGTAATAATTTGGTTGCCCTTGGTTGGAGACCCTTTAGTATTCGTTGTTTTTATGGTTCTTATTTTAGTGAGCATCAAACAAGATCTGGGGATTGTACTGCTGCACCATGGGATATCTGCTTATCCACGAGCCATCCAGAAGTCTTCCAGCTTGTAAATTGGCTGAGTCGGAGCCGAGGATCGTCTCCGAACCCATATGTAAAAATGAAGGGTGAGATGGACTACCAACATGGAACGTTATGGTGAGTACATAACTTATTATGTACTATCGCAAATAAGAAATCTCAGAACAGATGCAAAAACTTAAAAGATGCACAGATAAACATAAAGGAAAAATATAAAATAAGCAATTTATTGATGACCCCAAAAAGTTTTATAGAGAATTGGGAAACAAGGTAAAAGGAATTGAAAGACCACCAAAAAAGAAGAAATAGATATATTTTGGAGAAGTATTGATGAAGATCCTGTGGAACATAACAAAGATGCTAAGCTAAATGGATAGAAGAAGTCAAGGAAATAATTTAAAGGTACAAGATATGAAGTAGGATGAAGTAACAGCCAGACAGATTGAAACAAAGTTAAGAAAAGCCTGTAACTGGAAAACCCCAGGCCCAGATGCAGTACCTAACTTCTGGTTACAAGTATTAATATCTTTTGCACAAAGATTTTGCCATGAGTAAGAACTATTTATATGTGCACCCTGAACAGACACCAACTTGGCTAATGAGGAAAAACAATGTTCCTACTTAAGAGTGAACCTGCAAACTACCCTGAAAATTAGACCCTAACTTGCCTTCTGATGATGTATAAACTATACACTGGAAATGATGCCTATAGAGTTTATAGTCATTTAGACGAAATTAATTCAATAGAACAAAAGGGCAGTAAAAGAAAGTCATATGGAACAAAGGATCATTTGTTGTTAAATAAAGTCATAGTGGAAAACTGCAAAAAGGAGGAGAATCTAAGTAGGGCTTGGATTGACTACAAAAAAGCATTTGATAGTATCCCACATTCATAGATAAGAGTGCTTAAAAATGTACACCCCACACGGATCAACTATATTACAGTGACAGGCCACTTTGCAGTTAAGCCATGATAAAGGACAAATTATTATCCCAGGGATAAAAATTTAAAGGGGGATATTCCAGGGTGACTCTTTGTCACTGCTGCTATTATGTCTTGCCCTTAACCCATTAAGCTGTCTACTTAACAGCTTAGGCCATGGCTATAATTTGGCTCCTAGAAAGCAACAAAGAGTAAAGACTTCTCATCTTCTCTTTGTTGATGATTTAAAACTGTATAGCTCATCGGATAAGGAACTGAAAGCACAACTGCAAGTTGCAAAACTTTTTCAGGTGATATAAGGATGTCATTTGGTCTTGATAAATGTGCAAAAGCAACCTTTAATGCAGGAAAACTGCATTACAAAGAAAACATCAGTTTGGGACAAGAATGCATTATAAAAGAACTTGAACAATAAAGTGTACTGTTGAGAAGTAAGATTATATACTGTTACTATTGTGCCAAAACTGAGGGGAAGATAAATATTTGAACATGAGGAGAATAACCATTAAAAATGACAGATAATTTAACGTCCTTAATTTACCAGATCAATATCTAGATGAAGACATTTTGGGCCAGCTGGGAAATGAAGCAAGAAAAGAAGTAACACGTGAGAAGTAACACAAAACCAAGGTTATTTAAAGGTATAGAATGACCGCAGACATGGAAAGGACACGAGATCACATACAGTACAATGTTTATGCAGAGAAGAAAGCCAAAATAATCAGTACAAAAATACAGCTCAAAAAGTATTTGAAAAAATAAGGTCAAGACATTGTGATATGGTAAATTTCAAATAAAAAATGGAGTACAAAGGTGGATTTTTTTTTTGCCTGGGAGCAAGTCTCCCCTGCATCCCCTCATTTCAGAAAACACCCCTAACTTTTATGTATACCTCTCAATTGTTGCACAACAGTGGAGAAAGGGCAACACCATACCTTCACTGAAAGTGACTTTCAGAGCTGTTTTCAGTGGGATAAACTGCCCTTGTCATGGGAATAGTGGCAGAAATTAAACAGAATTTGAGCTAATAAACTATCTGTTGAAGTAAAGGCTTTAGTGTGGAAACTCTGATACAGATAATATCACAACATGATATAACAATGTGTCCCCAGGAGGAGGAACAACAGATGAAGTAGGATGTGTCTGTAGAAGATACACCAGAGTGTGATGCGCTGGAACCGTTTAGAGGAACTTGCACAAAGTCCACTTAGAACTGCACATCAAGGAAAATGGCAGGAAATGGCAAAAACTCTCGACACTAACAATATTGTTACACGATGGCTCAGTTAGAATTGCACTGAATGGGAAAGGGCAGAAAATGGGGAGCAAAGAAGGTGCCCTCAGTCTCAAAGAAAATGATCTATGGGAAGAGTTGCTTGATTTAACAGAGCTGAACAGACATATTAAAGGGACAATCCCAGGGATTTTTTTTGTTTTGATTCTGGTCTTTGTTCACATTTTCAGTCTGGCTTTCTGGGCATGTCCCAACTATGGCTGCAGGGGTTGGGGGAGGGTGCTTACAGGAAGCTTCAGAGGTGTTAGGCAGATTTCTTCTCAAATTGCAAATGTACTCACAACAGCTCTCACTGAGTCATTCGTTAGTTTCAACTGTCCTTTTTATCCTCAGAAACAGGAGTGACCTTAGGTCAACTGGTGCCCTAGGCAAAAGGGCTTCACGACACCCCCCATCACACCATCTGGTGCCCCCATCCTAGTCTACCTACACCAAATAAATACTGGAAAAGCGCCCCTACTAGAGTGGCGCCCTAGGCAGCCACCTAGTTAGCCTGTGCTTAAGGCCGGCCATGCTCAGAAAACTAGCTTTTCAGCAAGAGATCCATAAGCAGTTTTATGCAGAAAAGGAAACCAAAATAAAATGTCTGAAAGTTTTAAAATTAAAGACATTGGGGGGGGGGGGGGGGGGGGGGGGGGGGGGTGGGGGGGGGGGGGGCGGGGGGGGGGGGGGGGGGGGGGGGGGGGGGGGGGGGGGGGGGGGGGGGGGGGGGGGGGGGGGGGGGGGGGGGGGGGGGGGGGCGGGGGGGGGGGGGGGGGGGGGGGAGGGGGGGGGGGGGGGGGGGGGGGGGGGGGGGGGGGGGGGGGGGGCGGGGGGGGGGGGTTTTTTTATCTTTTTCATAATTTTGGGAAAAGACAATAATAGATTTCTGCATGTATTGAAGGAAATGTAGGAAACATTTTTGTCCTAAAATTCTCAGCAATTTCCTGTGGGATCAGTAAAGTATTTCTGATTCTGGTATTTCACATTTTTGATGTTTTTTTCCACAGGGCACAACTGCCCAGGCAGTGGCTTTCCTGCATAAAGTGGGACATGTGATAACCCTATGTTACTAACATTACTAAAGATATGCAGCACACATTGGAAATCTGTTCTGTAAAATAATGATGGTCACTACTGCAATACAACCATTCCTTAATACCGTGCTACCTGTCATTATTTCTAGATCAAACATTCTCTTTTCAATACAAGGGTTACGTTCTCACTTTGTTATAGGGCGATGTTAAACACAAGGGTATCTCCATCCGTCTTTTGACTGTATTACTGAGATTATACATTACATTCTTTGTCATTAAATGCATAAATAAATAGTAAATGTACTTGAGACAGTGCAGCTGTGCTCTAATACACTTGCTATTCCTGATCATACAAGTCGTGCTTTTCTTCCTTTTGATTGTCACACTCTGCTACAAAAGTATTGTCATGTGCTTCGTCAGTTTGTAAGGTATGTCCAGCACGGAGGTTTTTTTTTGGCTATGCCTAATAGCTATCTACACCATTATATATCCATTTCTAAGCCATTTGTTCTTGTTTTGGCATGATGAAAAGGACACCCTACACTGTCACATGTCAACCAACAGTTTTCAGCCCAAACTGTGTATCCCACCTGCATTTCTAGGGTGTCTACTACAGGGACATCTTTAAGTGATCTGTGAGTGTTACTCCAATAAAGTGAATTACATATTGGGGTGGCATCCTGGGACTCTGCTCCAATCAAATGAAGTCATTCCTGTCAAAGAGAAACAGTTAGCTGTACTTTGAGATCTCTTAAATTTCAAAGTTCTGCATGTGTACTGTTGTGAGTATCTAGATATGCTACATGAAGCAACATCATGTCAGCCACTTGTACTCATACCCTCATCCATTGGATTCTTCCTTCTGTGCTGGAAAAATCCTATACTTTGAAGACATCTCTTAAAGGTATCATCAGTTTTTTATTTTATAACCCCTCTGTGTGCTCTGCACGCACATCCACCATGTAATGGCAGTCTGTTCACTACCCAAGGTACTTGGGTTAATTTCCAATTAATGGCACTGCAGTACAGCAGAAGACGGCTATAAACTCCTGAATCTACCACCCTTTCGATGATATGTTAAACTGAGATTCCCAATCACTCCAGTGGCTCTACTTGATAGAGGCACTGGAAACTGACATCGGGCGGTACAATGCCAGGGCACTTCCATGGACTAGGCTTGTAAAGCCTCCAGGGCCATTAGCCTAGTACACACTATTTGCAAAAGAGGTGTTAGCTCAGATTGATCTTAGATCTTGTGTGTTTGTCGAAAAGAGCAGTGGAAATTCACTGCTCAGCTGCAATAATTGCAGTGTTTTGAATGTATATAGTTTAAACTATGTTTCGAATTTCTGTATGAGTGGTGGTGAAATCTGTACATTAATATTTTCTATTGGTGAGACCATGTATTTTTACAACATATACTACACAAATTTGCATACAGCAGATTTTGCTCAGCTTACGAGTTGCATTTTCGGTTACGTCTGGGTCCTGTTTAATCAAAATCCATAGTGTGTGTGTGTGTGTGTGTGTGTGTGTGTGTGTGTGTGTGTGTGTATATATATATATATATATATATATATATATATATATATATATATATATATATATACATGTAAAAATTACACAGTGTGGAAGTTATTGCCATATGCTATGTCAAATTGTTACTAAATTGAACAGACATAAATGTAAATAAAATTGATGTAAATAAATACAGCATTTTGTACATAGTCTAAATAATATTGCTTTGTTAAAACAGACTGATATATTTTTGTATTAGACAGAAAGGTTTAGTTAATGAACATTTATTCTATTAAAGGTGGGCTTTGGACCTGTTAGAGAAGTTGGCCTCTTGATGATGTGAGAGTTTGGGCATGGAATATTGGTTTATAGGACTGTGCTAAAAAAAAGAAGACATTCCAGAATACCCCAAGGAAGCTTAAATGTCTTCTATTAGGAACTTAAAAAGAAGAAAGGTGAGGAAAAACACCTTTAGATTGTGACAAAACTGGTTTGAGAGACTTTTTTTGTGGACTAACAGAAATAGTCCTTTGTGTAGTTGTATTCCTTCAATGTATACAAAGACATTCTTCACCAGTATTTTTTCTTCTGTTCAATAAAGATTCATTGCTTTATGGCATAGTGACTCTGTTGCAGTATTTTACACCAGTCTGAGTATGTGCATGTGAGTATGTGTGTGTGGTAACCACTCAACTTCTACTTCTGTGTAACTGTTCTGTTTATAGTTTTTGCAACTGTCAGAAGTTATCAAAAGAGAGTAAATTCATGCTAACCCTACTAGGGAAAAATACAGGGATACTTCTCTTCCCCAACAGTGGTATCCACAATCCTTCATAGTGGCCCAACAGCTGCAGCAGAATTTATAAGATATAATGAGATTTTACTCTTGAAAAGTGTAATCTCAAATAAATGTTTCCTACTGGAAACCATCCACCATCACCAAATAGATCAACCTAAAAATGAAAATTACCAGTGAAGTGGTGAAGAGAGATAAATCCTTAACTACAGCCCAGCTGCCCTGCTCAAGTGGTATACAGGGATAAAGCCCTAACCACGTCCCAGCTCAGCTGTGTTTGATTAGCGGCTTGGGTGACTGAGAGGACAGCAGCGAGGGCTGGGATTGCCCATCCTAGGAGGGAGGGTGCTCATTGAGGATGCTTCCTAAGGTGAGGTTTGATCAATATAGGAAAGCTGTCCTCAAATATAGTCAATGAGCGTGGGGATGGGGAAAGGGAAAACAGGTAGGCCATATAAAAAGAAACTCCCCATGAAGGAAGCAGAGATGACTCAGCTCTCAGGGTACCTTTAGGATCCATGACTGTATCCACAAAATGCCAGAAAACTCTAGGGATAGGAGTATGGCTGACAGACTCGACATACAAGCGGGGCACTGGGGGCTGAGCCGGTACCATGAGGTCTGGGGGACCAAAAACAATGAAAGCATCATGTGAAGAATTATAGCACACTGTTGAGACAAAGCTAAATATTTTTTTTTTATTTTATCAGACAATGTCATACAGTGTAGTAAAGGAACAATACTGTTTGTAAGTGAACTGACAGGACTGTGTACTGCCCATTATGAATGACATAAACCACTTTGCAACACTCTTAAACTTGACAGTACTTAGTCAATTTACAAAGGGAATTCTAACCTGAATTCCACCCTAGCTTCAATCAAAAATATCCTTGCACTGATATTTCAGAATAAGACCCTCTGACAACCTCACTTTTATATTATTTTGTACAGCTTAATACCTTTAAAAAAGTAGACAAGTGAGTCTCACTGACAGACTCACTGATAGGACCCAAGAGGTCAAAATAGGTGAGGCCACATCCACCAACAGGCCAGTCACTAGTGAAGTCCCCCAGGGCTCTGTACTGAGTCCGCTCATTTTTTGCATCTATTTCTCTGAAATGGAAGCAAATGATGAAGATTTATGGTTGACTACGTTTGCAGATGATTGCAAGCTGGGAGTTATCAATGACTCCCCCTGCAGATTGTAGCATTCTTCAAGAAAGTCCATCTCTAACTAACAAATTATGCCAAAGTCATGGTCTTAAACTCGGTGCTAAGAAATGCATAATTTTACCCATTGGGAAGTCAACCACCATGAGTAATTACCATGCTGATAATACACCGCTAAGAGTTGTTTCAATAGTCAGGGATCTGGGTACACACATTGACAGCAGCCTTACCTTCAACCGCTATGTGGCCACAGTGGTGAGAAAATCCTTTTATGTTGGGCAACTTATAAGTAAGAGCATGGCATCTAGAGTCAACGTGTTCATTATCCCACTGTACTCTACCCTTATCAGACCAATCACAGAGTACAGTTCTCCCTCTGGTAGGTACCTGGCCAGGAATATGCAGCATCTAGACTTACCTCAGAGGTTCCTTACAAAAAGAATACAAAGCATAACAAACCTGCCTTATGGACCACGCCTTAAAGCCCTTTCCCTTTTCCCTATACTCAGTCTCCTATAGATTGCTGAGGGGTCATCTATGCTTGACTTACAAGGCATCTGCAAACCCCACACTTATGAACCTCCTACATATTCGTAAGTCAGAGAGTACCAGAAATACAAGGTCTAGGGACCTGAATTTTGTCTGTGACGTAAACAGAACATGCTGGAAAGACAGATGTGTCCCACAGACTGATCCTGCAATGGAACAAGCTTCCCATCCACGTGAAGCTGAGTTAATTTATTACCCAGTTTAAGTGCAACATAGACCAGTGAATGGGGAATAGGAAATTTAAACCAGTATTGGCACCCATGTCCCCTATGGCAAGAGATATCTTATAAATCCATGTCTGTCAATGTCCTATTCACAGATACAGGACATTATTATTCTTTTGGGAAAACTTGGCTAGTCCTAGAAAGGCCCCTCTGGTTATCAGCCTAGAAACAATCTATGAAGCTCAAATATGTGCATGCCTCTCAGAGTACATACAATATGCCTGTTTTGATATTGCAATTGAAAATGACAGAGAATACTAATTTTTCATAGAAAGGAGCATTTTGGTCCTCATTTCATAAGAACACCTAAATAAAATGATTCTCATACATATACTGACAAATCATGATATCAAATTTCTCAGAAAAATATATCACAACCCTCAGATACAAAATGTATTTAGCTGGTTGCTCCAGCTATAAGACACACACACACACACACAAATTATCTTCTTGTAATATAGTTTACTACCCATGACACTAATTGGGGTCAGTATTATCACAGTGAAGATTTCAATAGTTGAACACGATTTGGGCGACACCATGTTCGAATATTGAAAACATTGCAAGTTTGAATGGAGATTGTTGTAGGGTATGCTTCCCTTTACTTCATTGTAGTGTGATTTCAGAGTTGGTATATTTAAGTAGCGGGGGGTGTGGGGGGTGCAGGGGGGCTTGCTCCCTTGCATACAGCCCTTAATGACAGGTTTCCTGTTTTTTTTTTTTTTTTAGGATTCGAAATTTTCAAACTTCGAACATATGGTGTCGCCCATATGGTATTCGAAGTTTGAAAGTTTCAGTCTGATAATATGGACCCACTAATTGAGGGTGGGAGGAGTCATACACTCAGTGACTAAAAAAAAAATATGTATTCAGAAGAAATAAATTATATTTTTGCATCTGATGAAATGACAAACCAATATTATTCAGACCACTGTTGTACTTTGAGTACTGAACCAAACTTCACCATAGCACCCCAATGAAAACCAAATGTAATGTAAAATGTCAGACCTTGCAGCAAAGGCACACAAACTAAAGCCCCAGGGGACATTCACTGAAAGGCTGCACCAGTGATGGTGAACCCTTTGTGCCAAGTGCTTTTGAAATGCCAAACCCAAAATAATTCAGTACACTTCACGTGAGCTATGAATGCAAAAGTATTGTCTTTGGTAACTCGGGTTTTGGTGATCACTGACTTATCACCCAGGACATTGTAGCATGTGTCATCTTTGACAAGTGTGTCATAGGTTCTCCATCACTAGGCTATACATTTGTCTATCTTTGAAATTTCATTGCAAATCATTTAATTTGACATGCTATGCTGCTGTTTGACATACATTGTCTTCACTCAACAAGCAATGTCAATAATCATGCAATAGTGATCATGTAACTGCCTTCATCTTTTATACATTACTTGACATGAAAAATTATACCCACATTCTCTACAGTTTTAATGTCTAATTGAGAAGAAAATGGAAGCTGTCATCCTGCCCCATTGTTAACTGTGATACCAAGGACTCTGGTATTTGTGCCGACTGAGGGCTACCAGGGAGCCAGATAACCCATTTGTAAGGACTGTGACAGTGAATACACTCAGACATCTACATTTATGGTAAGTGTACACAACTGTACTTTACTGCTTCAGTATTGAAGGTGCAGCTACACGCAGCCTGCCTACCACAGTACTCAAACTATAAGCTCAAGAATCAGGGCAAACCCAAAAAAATAGTGGCAGACAGATGCTCAAAATCGGGAGTAGATTTTAAATATTTGTCTTATATATTTAATTACTAATGTATTTCCCCAAAATTAAGACTGGGACTTATACTTTTTCCCCCGCCAAAATTTGCATTAGGGCTTATTATGGATGCCTTATTAACCCCCTCGTACAACAATCTACATTTATTCATTTATTCATGTACAAAAATTGACATTTATTCATGTACATAAATCGACATTTATTCATGTACACAAATTAACATTTATTTGGTACTTTTCCATTATTGGGCAACAGTTCTAGGTAACGCGTTAACAGTTGTGTGAGAAATCTACATAAACAGTACAACAAACATTTCAACTTCAGAATATCAACACCTTGGCTTTCACAGTGCAATATTTCATGCTTAGCAGAAACTGCAGAAAAATCTCATTACATGTGTATTGGAGGAGGGGAATAAAACAGGTGAATAACTGCCACGTTTTGAGTAGTGCTGCTTTCTTTATTCCTTACCCAAACCGTAAGAGAAGAATGATGGAAAGTCATAATGAAGTCTGGAAACTAGTGGCCTTACTTTGTAATTACCCCTTGATAATGAAATGTTACCTTAATACAATAAAGTCAAAAAATTGACAAGGGCTTGCTGGCAGCTGAAAGCAGAAGCAATCCATTATGTTGCCTCGATAATGGAAACGTTATTCATATGCAGTCATGTCATCTTCTTCTGGAACATTGTTGTAAGTCTCCAACCCCTGAATTCTGGTCTGAATGTCTTGGAACTCAATTTCCTCTAGAACCATTGGCCCCAATCTGTCATGCCTAGCAATAGAGCTCTCCTTAAATGAGCCCTGCTTGTCCATGTAGCCTGCTCCTAGTGCATTGGCAACACAGCTGTCAGTGATTTTATCCCATGAATTATTCACACAAGTTACGACCTCTTGCAGGCTAGGCTTCACAAAGTTTCCATGATGATTTCTGTCCATTCTATTTTCAGTGTAGTCATTGAGTTCCATGAGCAAATGGTCCTTGAATGGCTTGTTTATTGCAATATCAAGAGTCTGGAGATGGGCAGTCATTCCTGTGGGAATCATTATTTGATCTATTCTTCTCTGTGCAAGGAAGTTCTTCATGTCTTTAGCCCAGTGAATGCTGGCCGAATCCCAGACTAGCATACCTCTTTCGCATGGGTGCCGGAACCATAGAGTGAGGGGGGAAGGGCACCCCCCCACTTGTGTATACAAACGATATCTGATTCCCCGTTGTTTTAAATTTGTTTTCCGTCTTTTTCAGTTGATGTCATTGCGCACGTGATGATGTCAGCTCTGTGAAACGGCCTGTTCATAGTTCATAGTTTAGTACTAAGCTAACTGCCCTTGCGAGTCATTTTAAGCCTAGCCAATTATCCCTTGTGAGACTCAAACCCTACACCTTGTGTTTGTAAGGCAAACACCTTAGCCATTAAGCCACCCTCCCAACCCAGTCCCAGTCTTAATTTTGGGGAAATACATTAGTAATTAGGAATTGAGCTTAAGAGCTCAAAGTACAGAGCTGCCTTTCCAACTGTTCAGGGTAATGGATAGAGTGGAGCTGCTATTGTAAAGAGCTGAGATGCCGTTTTGTATCCGGACGTTGAAAGAAACAGTTGAGATGCCATTTTGTATCCGAGAGCAGACGTTGAAACAAACATTTTCTCAAGGCAGTTTATCATGCTGAATGCTGTTTTCAGTGTGTGTGTTTGTGTAAATGATGGTGGGCAATGGAACAACCTACCTCAACATGTAGTTCTGTTAAAAAAACTGTGATGGAATGCAAGGATGCATAGTATGGAAAACAAACAGTTCTTATGGGGGAGTGGATAGTTCTCGCAGCTAAACAGCAGAGGAACAAGCAGACATTATGAGCATTTTTGTTAAAATGGATCAGGTATTCAGAGGAAGAACACATTCAGTTTTCCCATTTAGCTGTTGAACAGGTGTGAAAATGCTTTAAAAAAGCATACATCTTAGAGCTGTATCAATGTATACACCCGAAATGAAAGTTCCTCCCTCTACTTGGATTCCCATGAAACAAAAGGGACCCACCTAATTGAAACCTGTGTTGGCATGCCTGTTCACTGGTGTGGAGTCCTCAAAGGTAACCTAAACCTGAATGAACTCTAGAAGTCACAGCTGCAGACAGGTTAGCCTAATGGTAAAGACAAACTAAGAGGCGCACAATTCTAAGAAGAAAACAAGTTAGCTTACTGTGGTCCTAACAGCTAAATTAACTGGGTCATAAACTGAAAGTGAAGATTGCAAACCCTATATAACTGATTGGTGAATATAAATTCTTGTTTCTAAAACAACCAATCCACTAAACACAGAACCATTGCATTATCCATAAGGCAGAATTTATTTTCCTTTTTCTCTTTGATATATTACTTCAAGAAATGTATGCTTTACAATATGACTGTTAAGTAAGGCTTAGCAGTTTAAAATGTGTAGACTATGACAGCAGTCTGAGTAAAACAGAATTGCATCTGCCAGAAGCAGCAATCTGAATTCCAAAGGAACACATACTATGACTCAGATGTGCTTCCTATTCATCCTCAGTAAGTTTTCCTATTTGTAGAATGGTTAGATTATTAACATTTTGTATATGCTTGTAGTAAAATGAGGTTATGCTTTCCAGCTTGACCAGAATAAATCAGGCACATTTAATGCATCCTCTGTGTTTCAAGGAAGAAAATGCAGAAGCATCTTTAATCCTAAATGTGTGTTTTAAATTTCTTGGTAAAGTTACTTCCATAATCATTATGGAACAGAGAGTTAAGTATAACTAAGAGACATAAGGGGCTTTATCCTGTAGCTCTGAGTTTGATTCTGTCACCCTTCTGCTGCATGTTGTGTCACTATGACCAAGTCAGTTAACCAGAGCAAAACTCATGGGCACAGTAAAAAGGAGTACTTATTCCGAATTGCTCTCTTCTAGTTTAAAATCCAATTCGACAAGACTGCACAGTGCTATATTTCAGCTATTAAATTAATGTGGCTATGCTTAACCAAGTATCTTGTAGGATTAGCAACAGGATGAACTAATAAAGATTTTTATCTCTAAGTGCAGTTCCATTATTTTCTTGTTGGTGATGTGTTTAGAAATGCTTTTCTTTTTGATTTTTGAATTTACTGATGGCTAGAGGTACTGAGGCTCAAAGCCTGTACCTTGGGTACAGGGTAAAAAGAGCCTAAAGTTCCTAGCCACCACCACTTGTGAATTTATGCCTTGTTTTTTTTTATCTGTTTCTCATAAAATCTGTTTTTATTTCAGGATTTTTGTGGCACATCACTAAAGCATTGAATTCACTAAATAATGACAGGCATTGGAATTTCAGACTTCATATTCTTCAGAAAATAAATGGTAAAACCTTCTATTCTGGCAATTTTCTTAGTTTATAAGATCAGTATTTGAAATAGGTCTCTATTTTGGGGATGTATTCCCCAATTATTGGCTTTGTCCAGTTTTTTTTGTGCTAAGAGGTTGAGAGCTATGGTGAGAAGTGAGAACTGAATTATGTTTCCCCCCATTATTGGCTTTGTCCAGGTTTTTTGTGCTAAGATGTTGAGAGCTATGGTGAGAAGTGAGAACTGAATTCACTAAATGATAGCCATTTAAGTTTCAGTCTTCCTATCTTTTAGGAAACTGCTGATTTGGCATACTGGTATGTTGATCTGTGTAGTGCATAAGGTCCTGGGTTCAAGACTTGACAGTGAAATGCATGGTGGTAACACAACATTTTATTCTAACAACTTTCCAAAATTATGCAAGCAATGTTTAATATGTGCCCCTGTTTTGGGGTCTTTTGTCCACACCCCCAATAGATTTTGACTTTTTCCAGATTTCTCGTGCTGCAGAGTTGAGAGTTACAGTTGCGTGTCGAATAGATTTTACAAGGAGCTGAGAGCTTCAGGGGAAGAGAAGTTTAGTGCTACTTATGCTAAGTTGTTTGCATTGTTACTAGTACAACATGTAATATACTTGCTTTTGATGCAGAAGGCTGTGGGTTCTACTCCCACAGTATGCAGGTAGATCACTAATACTGTACTGTGTTGCACTTTAAAGGGAGTGGATGCTGCAGTCCTATGAATGTCCTCCTTTGGAGGAGTTATCTAGTAATTGTGTTTCTGTTATCAGTTTGCCTTCCATTTAGCATTGCAAAACTACTAGCGTGTCATTTTTTTATTGTAGCATAGGCAAATTATTCTTCAATAGATGAAACAATGAAATATAAAGTTGTTTGCTAGCAGCAACCTCTTCATTAGTTACAGATCCCTTTAATGTGGAATTATTTAGATAACCTCTGCAGAGATTTTGCATATTTACTAATATTGGTGGATTGTAATGATAGAAGTTTGAGTGGCCTTTTATGGTTGAAATTTTCTGAAATGCATAGTTTTGATATTATTGGTTCATACATTTTGTTTCATTGCTTACTAGAAGACTGTTCCAAACTACAAATTTAAAACACATTCTAACAAGTGGTGTATTATACAAGGAATGTAATTTAATACAATCAGCTTAATACAATCAGGAAGGTGAATCAAAGAATGCATACATGTATGCTTGCTCACAGGATGCAGAAGATCAATATAGGGGAAGAGACCAGTCACCAATGGAGTCCCCCAAGGTTCAGTGATGAGACTTTTTCTGTTTGGCATATACATCTCAAAAGTAGAAGTAAATACCAAAGGGCCTTGGCCAACTACATTTGAGAGGACTGCAAGCTAGGAGCAGTTATGGAATCCCCAAATGACTTAGCCATCATGCAGGAAGATTTGTACCAAACACTAACTGGTGCCAGAATCATGAATTGAAACTAAACTCCAAGGATTACATTATTGTATCCTTTGCGAAGTCATCTACTCCAGGGAACTGTCAAATTGACAATGCCCCCTGAGAATTGACCCAGTTGTTTGGCAATTGGAAACTTGTGTGTACAGTGACCTACCTTTTGACCAACATGTGTCCAGAGTCAGTCATAAAAAAGTATTTCTATATTGCACAGCTTATAAACCAATTGATTTTGACTAGATCTAGAGCTGTTATTGTCCCCTTTACAAAGACCTCATTAGGTCAATCATTTTGTATAAAGCCCACTTTGGCATGTATCTGTCCAGACCCATACAGCATCTCTAGATCTAGTCAAAATCAGTATTGGTAAGGATACAAGTCCTAAACAATAGGTCTTGCATGGACCACCTCAAAAACGTATCAATATACTCAGTATCCCACAGAGTGCTTTGATGTGACATGTCTGGTATACAAGGCATCCTCCAACCTAATACAGATGGACCTACTGAACATCAGCAAGTCAAATGGCATCAGAAATACTCAGTCCAGGTATCTAAACTGAATGTTGTGGAGAGATGGATATATATCACAGTGGCTACCACTGTTCCAGAACATACTATCCACTCAAGTAAAACAAAGCTCATCCCTGTCCATATTCAAATGCAACTTGGATCTAAAGATGGGTAATAGAAAGTGTACTCCAGGATTGCCCCTCATGCCACTAATGAATAGAAGCATTTTCTAAATGCTGCATCACTTACATGGGTCCCCTCAAATTATCTATAGTATGATCACATTTATTCTCACTAGGGCTAATATACAATTATCAGCCATGGGATAAGTAAGACCAATTAGGAAATGTTAATTCAAGCACCAAAAGGGAAATTGCCTAAGCTTAAAATGTCCTCCAAGTAAACCTATGTTGTGGTAGTAAATAGTTTTTAAAAAATTGCCCTTTTTAGATTACTAAGTGCCTTTCTCACCCTCTGCTGCCCCCAGTCTTCAACAGCTTCCGGCACCTCTGCTCTTTCGCCACCTCGGAAAACAAGTGGCAGCATTACATCGACCCACTTCTTTATAACTGCTTGTTTGCACCAGGCTTTTTCAGTTTCAAGAACGTAAATGCCTGAAACACATTCAATCTTATCTTTTTTGCCCTTACTAATGATTAGAGGTGGGGTTTTCTTTCCATCTAGATGAATTGCCAAATTACAGGTAACACGTGCAATTTTGTAACCAGTGGAGGGAATGTAGATTGACGAGGCACCCCTCTGATCAATTGTTGTTTTAGATCCTTGGCCCATAAACACTGAAGTTTCATCCATAGCAATCCTGTAGGAGAGTTGGTATTTAGAAAAGTTAATGCCATCAACAAAGGACTTGAATGCAAGTGCACGTTTAATAACTTCAGTATCTTCCAGCAAGAACAGTGTTGTCGATCTTCTTAAAAACAGTTCATATCGCTGAAGGAAGCCATCCAGCCAATGTTGTGATGCTTTGAATTCTTCTGGGGATATTTCTAACTGTGATGCCATTCCAAGGGCAAATGCTTCAATATCAGCCCTGTGCACAACCAAAGCCTCTGCTCTCCTGTTTGCAATCCATTCACAGATGATGTCTTCCAGCTGAGGAAATAATGGTTGCCGACCTGATCCACACTTGCACTTAGCATTTCCCTCATCCACCTGTTGACTGAGTTTATCATAATCGGCTTGCCATTTTTGGACCATTCAGAGATCCAACGTCTTCTCTTTGCAGAAAGCCATCAGATTCTTTCCCTGGGAGTCCTCCATGATTCCTTTCTTGTACTTAATGGAATAGCTCTTTCTTTTTGCACTCATCTTGTCTGGGGGGGGGTTAATTGAAGACTTACGAGACAGGAGTGGCAACAAAAATGGTGACAATTGAAGACACAACCACACCCGTTTGTTATCAAGTGCGCACTTTTACGTGCGTCGTCTGTACGTTGACCAATCAAAGTACACTTGCCAATGTTTATGGGCCAAGGATCTCAAATATCAAGTGTGAGTGAGATTTAGGGTTAAAATAAGAATTATGGAGGACTCCCGGGGAAAGAATCTTACGAGTTTCTACAAAGAGAAGTTTGGTGTCCGAATGGTCCGAAAATGGAGAGCAAAGTACGATAACCTCAGTCAACAGGTGTCAATAATATTATTATTTTAGAATTCAAGACATCCATCGTGTGTTGTTGATGATCTTAACTGGGGCTTATTTTTGGGGTATGGCTTATATCACAACTACCCTGGAAAACCATTCTAGGCCTTATTTTGTGGTTAGGTCTTATTTATGGAGAAGTACGTTAATATAACAGGTAACAGGTTTTGCCTTAGCAAGCATTTCCTAAAGAGTACAAAGTCTGGAACTCATAAGTTTATCATTTAGTGACTTCCTTGCACCAAAATTTACCATAAGCCACACATTTTACAAGTAAAATTCCATAAATATGAGAGAAAAAGTTAGGTCACTTGAGAACTACAGCCTCCGCACATGCACACAAACATTTACAACCATCTATATGACTGTGTACATGGGATATCATCTTAAGATCAAATGAATGAATGAATAACTGTATCTCAGCTCACTGCTTTAAAAACCATACAGTGTCAACCACTGCAACACTATCTGCTCTCACAACTTTGAAGCTCAAGAATCAGAGACAAAAACTCAAAATCATGAACAGATTTTAAGTATCTATCTTGTACAAGTAGAAAACTTCCAGAATAACAAGCTTTGCATTAGCAAATGTTTTCTGAAGGATATGAAGACTGAACGTTACATGCCTGTCATTATTTAGGGACTGCAATCCACAACAACTTGCTAAAAAGCAGCAAATACTGCAAGGAACAGATGAAAATACGAATCACTTTCTTTGCCCAAGAATTCTGGACAAAACAAAACATAATGGGGTGACAAATTTAAATTATAATTTTATCTGTTAACCAGGAAAACGCACATTTGACTACAGGACACAGATCATTAATAGCTCATAGCCTTACGTAAGTGCCTGACAACTCTAATACAAAGGTTATAAAAACAACAGGTGTTGCTTGGGCATGCATTTTCAGCACAATAAGAACTACAAAAACTCTAATGACTGTAAATCTTTATCGTTTACCAGAAAAGAAAAAAAATTAATGAGGCTATAGGCATACATGTGAGACAAAAAAGAGTTAAGAAAGAGACTACTGTAGTTCAATTAATAATTAAACAGTTGGCAAGCACCACCTCTAACCTTCCACTCTACACCATCCAAGTAATGTATGCATTCCTGCAGATGCCAGCTTAGTATTACAAGGAAAGAACAACTGCACAGTTATTATCAGAAAACCAAAGAAAGGTAGACTAAGAGCAGTTAACTGCAGTGTTGAAGAATCTGGTGGGGTACAGGATGCATTTGTAATACCTCACTAAAATACAGATAATGTAACCAACATATAAAAAAGATATGTGATTTACAGAACACAATCTGATAATGCAAGGCTTGTATCTTGGGTGGAGATTTGCAATAAAACATTAACTGAGAAGATAGTAAATATATGATTCAAGGAGCTTGTTCTACTCACAAAGGGTATGAAGTCTGAAACTCGAATGTATGTCATTATTTTCTAACTTCAGTCTTTAATGATTTGCCACTAACTTGCCAAAAAAAAAAACGCAATTTTATGAAGAATGGAAAAAATCTCGACTTTCTGTGAAAATGTATCCAGTTGACAGGTATGACTTCCCTCAATATGTTTTGTTTAAAATGGTTCTTACTTTGCTGTTCTTTGATTTTTGTTATGACATTACTAAATTTTTTTAAGTTCTTTGTTGCCTATGTAGCCTGGGCCATGCCTGAAAAAGTTCTCTGGGCCAATGTCCCCACTCCATTATCAGATGGTAAATAGCATAAACTATAAAGGAGCAATGTAATCTTTAACATAGTTGACATAATGGGTAAGGGCTTTGTCTGTCATGCACAAAATACAAGGCTTGAGCCAGGCCACTGGATAATGCCTGTGCAGAGTTTGCATATGGTCTCTGTACAGTACTTCCAACCTCCCAAAACATGCTGGGTGTTTTCACCTCAAACTCACCATAAAAAATGCCTGGAGTCATGGGTAGCACCACAGACTGTAGGTAGTGCCTGTTGAGATAAGAATTGTAAAACTAACTACTTTGGGCATTAACTGTGATGTGCAGTATCCTCTAGCTAGGAGATCACTCATCACAGACTACACACCATGTCAAGGATAGCCACTCAACAGTGTAAAATTGGCTGTTGGTGAGCTGGTCATGTTGACTAATGTTACCAAATGGGTGCAGAACTGGTCTACTCCAAACTACACAAGGGACAATGATAATGGTCTAAGGGGCCTATGTGTCCTGTATTCAGAGTGTGCCTTCCATAATAGCAGCCCTAGTTCAATAAACTACGGGATAGGTGGTGTCTGGTTATCTAGCTTGAGTTGGCTAGCATATCACCAGATCATCAATAAGATCTAAAGGTGTTAATGCTCAGTACTACAAGGCTAAACAAAAAATTCCAAATCCTTCAAGCTCTTTTCACAATGCTAACATCTGTGCGGTCACTGAGACAATGGTTTAAAGCCACAGACAGCACATCGACAGTGGAAGGCTATACCACCTGCCACACATTTAGACCAGCAACTACACAGACGGGTTCTAAAGGGGGAGGTATTTCAATTTACATCAAAAATACATCCAAAATTAATATACCTCAAGGCTGGTCAAACAGGGCAATGCACTTGAGCTTCTCCATGTTCTAATCATCACACACAAAATCACATACCTCTTCCTTGCAAGCTATAGGTTCCTCTTTATGGTCCAGGAAAATAATAGCACGTGTTTAAACTTAATGGAAACACTTACCATCCAACTCAATATCATATTCATGGGTAACTTTAATTACCCCACTATTAACTGGGAATAATTTAGGACAGTAAACATGCAGGCAAAGAAATTCCTGGACCAGATTGTCAATACTTCAAACAGGCATGCAAATATACTGGGTCTGGCCCTCACTAATATGGGAGAGTGCAGCACACCCCCTAATGTAATGTCTTCTCAGATAAGGTCACATCACAAAATGGTCTTCTTTGAAGTAAAAATAAATCTTGGAAATGCAGCTAACTCTGGAATGTTCAAGAACTATTCAAAGCCTAACTTTCTACTACTAAGTGCTAATCTGGCAACATTTAAAGTCCCCCAAAAACCTAAGAATGCTGCTGCCTGTGCAGAACTCTTCACTGAAACTCTATACAAGCATGCTGTGCAGAGGCAGCTGTACATACCAGGAAGAACAGAACTAACTCAAAAAACAAGATCCATGGTGGAATCACAACATCAGTAGGTTGTATAGCAAAAAAAAGAAAAGAAAATCATGGCAAAAATTAGGAGGTATAGCACCCATCAGGATAAAAGAACATTTACACTATGCAAACAACTCAGAGGACAAATAAAGTCTAACAAAGCCAAATTTGTAGTAAATCTGTCCTTCCAGGCCAAGGACAACCTCAAAGCATTCTTTAGTTATGTCTGCAACCTCAAAGGCAATACAGAAGTATGAGTACAGAGCTGATTTTCAATGGAGCCACCTATACTGACCCTATAGGGTCCAAATAAAGAGATAATGTGTCAGCAAGCGGAGTAGCATTGCTGAAATTGAATTCATCTTCAAGTCTTGGTGAGTACCTTCACAAGGTGAACCTTGTTTTTCACAAAATCTCACCAAGACATCACTGATATATAGACTGTATTTTATATCCCATATATCATGGACAGAAGTACATTAAAAATGGAAAAACAAAAGACAGCCGGGTGCAAAAGCCCCAAGATAAAATAGTGCCCAATCCTAGTAGGCACATTGGTGCCAAGACTGGAAAAATTTACAGAGTAGAATCCTGAAGACGCTGAAACATTCCTGCAATGAGGCCAGGCTGGGCCCAAGGGGAGGATGCCTCCCCTGGAGTATAAGGAAGTAGTAGTCCACAAAAAAAATCACAAAAACTGATGGGCCAAAAAGAGCCATAAAGATAATAGACTGGACTATTGAGCATAAGAAAGAAATTATGTTTTGTTACTATTATGCAAGAAGCCCAGGATGTCCAGACACAAGACATACAAAAAGATTATGAGAGAAATTAGAGGAAAGAAAAATACTTCCTCAAGAAAAACTGGCAGAAGCTTCTAATAAAAATTGCATTCATTAATACAAAAGATTCATGAAAAACATTATATAGAGCAAGAAACTTTGATCTCCTTGGAAAAAGAAGTATATGAGGAAGTGCAAAAATATAAAGAACAAAACCTAAATATTTTTCTAAGATATGAAAAGGAATATGGATATGGAAAAGAGAGAGCTGATATGGTGCAATATTTATGGAAAGGAGAAAGCCAAATGAATCAGTACAAAAAAGGCAGCCCCAAAGATATTCATTGAGAAATGTAGGCAAAAGGCATCCAGCTATGGAAAATTTAACAATAAAAAAAATAAGATCACAAAGAGGGAGTGTAGAGCAGAAGATAGTAAAGTAGAAGTTTAAAAAAATATAAGTTGAAGTTAAAGAATAGTTGTGAAGTGAATGACGTAGTGTAGAAAGTATAACACAGGTTACATCACAGCAATATGGAACGAGTCCCCAAAGTAAGGAGAAGAAGGAAGATCAGGAGAATCTGAAGAAGAAATATGGACACGAGAAAGAAAAAGAGATTTAATGTGGTGTAATATGTATGCAAAGGAAAAAGCAAAACTAACCAATACAAAAACAGCAGCACCAAATATATTTCAAGAGAAATACAGGGAAAGGCATCCGGATATGGAAAACTTTACAATACAAAAAAATAAGTGAACAAAGAAGAAAAGTAGACAAGAGGATAAGTAATGGAGAAGTTAAAGAAACAGAAAATGAGGTTATGGAGTACCTGTGAAGTGAAGGATTTAATGTAGAAAATATAACTAAGAAAACACCATAGCAGGATAGAGTAATGGATCCCTAAATTAAGAAGAAACCAGTGGATTGAAAAACATCTGATCAGTTACCATGTGAAGCTACTTTGGAGTCTTCCTAAACAAACCAGTGCAAATGTTCAGTTGTGGTTGCACAGCAAGGGAAGGAACAGGAAACGGTGGCAACTCTGATGCAGTCAATGTTGTAGAGTGAAGGCCAGTGACTTCCCCTATGACAAAACAACAGATGACACAGGCTGAAACTGAAGAAAACGTGGCACATGAACATGATCTGAGTGTTTAAAAAATGCCCACAGGAAATAGAGAACAAAGAAGGTGCTCTCAATTTAGAAGAAAATTACCTAAGAGAAGACTTGCTTGATTTAATAGAGATGGACAGACATATTAAGATCAATGAAAGAAACAGACTGCATAAAATCAATAAAATCCAAAAAGTTACAAGCTTAATAAAACAAACGAGCACAGTAATTAGGACTGTCCATAGAGATTCATGCAATATAACAGATGTAAACAGGATATATTGCTGTACAGCTAAATTAATAACAGATAAACCATGGGATTCAGCAAGCAACAGTGCAGGAATAAGTTATTCCTGCACAGCATGGACCGTTCCGATACAGCACGGCAGCGCACATTGCATATTCATGAAGGTACGATGCCATTGCTGTTAAATGGACATGGAGCTGTGTACAAGTGCAGGGGGGGCTGAGAGCAGAGCTCTCACAATACACACAACCCTGCACTCCAGAATTGCCTTTCGGCAATTAAAAATGAGCGAGAATGCTCATAACACCCTCAACCCATCAAGAAAACAACAAAAGTGTTCAAAGTCAAAAGGGACAATCGTCCCTACAAAGCATACCTCTCAACTGTACAGATTTTTGCAGAATGCCCAGATGTTTGCCTCATCCCCATGCACCCCCCCCCAAAATGTGTACCTGTCTATCAAATAGCAGAGAATTGAAGTCATTAAATAATATTAAAAAAAGGAAGCAAAATGAAAAAAACTGCACTAAACCTTCCACTCTGTGTTTTTCTCAAGAGCTAAAAATTCTTTAACAAATTCAAAAATACCTCACCTCCTACAACACCATACCCCACTTGTCATACTTGAAATTATAATCCACTCAGTGTGATGCACTTACAGAATTGAAATCTCTCAGTCTAAGATATGCAGAATGAACTTCTGTTGAATGGGAACATTTTCACCTCCTTTCACAGACCCATCAAGCTAAATGGGAACCTTTTCAGCCCATTTCACACCTTCTGTGAAATTCTTGTTGACACTCAAAAGTTCTTTTTAACTGAAGCTTCAAGTAATTGATGAACCATGACACAATTAATAATGATGAAACCAAGCTTATAGTAAAGTATTTCAAAATTGGCACACTTTGGCTTTCCATCATACCATGCAACACATCTGTACATGCACTTACTGACACCAATAGAAACATTTCCACCGTGACCCTTTCAGTAGTTTGTCCATATCTGCACAAATACTTCACTAACACCAAATCAAACACCCCCCATGATCCTTTTACTACTTTCCATGTATGCCCAAGCACTCCTCTGACACCAAATGGAACATTCCCACCCAGTGATCCCCTCAGTAGTGTCTCCATGTATGCCCAAGCACTCCTCTGACACCAAATGGAACATTCCCACCCAATGATCCCCTCAGTAGTGTCTCCATGTATGCACAAGCACTCCTCTGACACCAAATGGAACATTCCCACCCAATGATCCCCTCAGTAGTGTCTCCATATATGCCCAAGCACTCCTCTGACACCAAATGGAAAATTCCCACCCAATGATCCCCTCAGTAGTTTCTCCATGTATGCACAAGCACTCCTCTGACACCAAATGGAACAGTCCCACCCAGTGATCCCCTCAGTAGTGTCTCCATGTATGCACAAGCACTCCTCTGACACCAAATGGAACATTCCCACCCAATGATCCCCTCAGTAGTGTCTCCATGTATGCACAAGCACTCCTCTGACACCAAATGGAACATTCCCACCCAATGATCCCCTCAGTAGTGTCTCCATGTATGCACAAGCACTCCTCTGACACCAAATGGAACATTCCCACCCAGTGATCCCCTCAGTAGTGTCTCCATGTATGCCCAAGCACTCCTCTGACACCAAATGGAACATTCCCACCCAATGATCCCCTCAGTAGTGTCTCCATGTATGCACAAGCACTTCACTGATGCCAAATGGAACATTCCCACCCAATGATCCCCTCAGTATTTTCTCCAGATATGCACAAGCACTTCTCTGATACCAAATGGAACAGTCCCACCCAGTGATCCCCTCAGTAGTGTCTCCATGTATGCCCAAGCACTCCTCTGACACCAAATGGAACATTCCCACCCAGTGATCCCCTCAGTAGTGTCTCCATGTATGCCCAAGCACTCCTCTGACACCAAATGGAACATTCCCACCCAATGATCCCCTCAGTAGTGTGTCCATGTATGCACAAGCACTCCTCTGACACCAAATGGAACAGTCCCACCCAATGATCCCCTCAGTAGTGTCTCCATGTATGCCCAAGCACTCCTCTGACACCAAATGGAACAGTCCCACCCAATGATCCCCTCAGTAGTGTCTCCATATATGCACAAGCACTTCTCTGATACCAAATGGAAAATTCCCACCCAATGATCCCCTCAGTAGTGTCTCCATATATGCACAAGCACTTCTCTGATACCAAATGGAACAGTCCCACACAATGATCCCCTCAGTAGTGTCTCCATGTATGCCCAAGCACTCCTCTGATACCAAATTGAACATTCCCACCCAATGATCCCCTCAGTAGTTTCTCCATGTATGCCCAAGCACTTCTCTGACACCAAATGGAACATTCCCACCCAGTGATCCCCTCCGAAGTGTCTCCATGTATTCGCAAGCACTTCTCTGATACCAAATGAAACATTTCTCCCAAAGACAACTTCAGTAGTTTGTCCATGTCGGTCCAAGCACTTCACTGACATCAAATGAAACATTACCCCTAACGATCCCTTTAGCTAATAGGTCAAGTATGCAAACCTCTCAACTGCTGCTGCCACTGCTCGATCAAGTCAGCATATTAAAATGAACTGTTATGCACTTGTGGCAACATATCAACACAATAAACAGTGAACCATCCTCATGTTATTTCTATCAGGCATCATGCGCTAACAACTACTACAATATTAATAAGCATCAGAAAGTATCTGTAAATTTGTCAGTTTAGTCACACAACACATGGAAATACTCAGAAGTCACTGGTTTCCAATAAACATAACATACAAACATTGCAGGTTAGTCAGAAATAACACTAGAGATACATTTTCATTCCATCCGTATCTATAGCTCACCAAGACTGGTTCCTCTTTATCCATATGTTATTACTGCATATGGGGAAAATCTCCTTGTCAGTGGTTGCCTTTTACCCATCTCTGTATGTATACTGTTGAATTCTACTCCCCTCCTTTATGTCACAAAAATATTATAATGCAATTTACCAAAAAAAGCACTGACAACATGTATGAGTTGATTTACACAGATTAATGATAACATAGGTATATGATAATAGCAAGCTATTCCACCACAATGCCAGCAGATGACAGGTTACCTTTGAAGCTATCTGTACATCAGTTGTACCTTAAAATGAGTTTAAGACAAAGGAAGGGTAGAAGCCATGGCTGACCCAGTGTTGCTAGACATGCTTCATCTGAAAAAGTCTAAATCCCTCCACACCAAACGCTCCAAACACCTCAACCTCATCACCACAATAAACAGAACCTGCTGGAGGGCCAGGTTCATAACCCAGAGACTTCCCATACTCTGGAGTAAACTCCCCATTCATGTCAAGCAGAGCACTTCACTAGCCCTCTTCAAGAAAAATCTTGACGAGTGGATGGGTAACAGGAAATTCGCCCCAGGGATCAATTCAACAACCTTGCTCGATAGGGGCACAAGGAACTAATGTCCAGCAACAGGACAACTGGGAATATTCTTGGGCTAGACTTGTGTTGGCTCCAGGGCCATTAGCCTAGTACTCACCTATGAACCTATGAAATCGAATGCCATCATAAAGTGTTGAGTAGGGAAAACTGTAAAGCAATTAAGACAAGAAGTGTCACTGATAGAAGAGGGACTAGATCAACAAAAACACTCAAAAAGATAGATATGATAAAAGCAATGTGCATTGTCAGAACAGATGGTCGTGCACTATTGCAAATAATAAACTACAGATATCAGCATGGGCAGAAAAACTAAGAAGAAATGCAGATAAATATAAAGGAAAAATACAAAATAAGCAATTTATTGATGACCCAAAAAAGGTTTTATAGAGAACTGAGAAACAAGTAAAAGGAACTGAAACACCACCAAAAAATGAAGAAACAGATACATTTTGGAGATATCTATGAAGATTCTGTGGAATATAACAAGGATGCTAAATGGATAGAAGAAGTAAAAGAAAGAATAAGAAGTTCAAATGCCCAGGATATGAAATGGGATGAAGTAACAGCCAGAGAGATTGAAACAAAGTTAAGAAAAGCCTCTAATTAGAAAACCCCAGGCCCAGATGCAGCACCTAATTTCTGGTTAAAAGTATTAACATCTTTACATGAAGATTTAGCCATGAGTAAAAACTATTTATATGAGCACCCTGAAAAGACACTAGCCTGGTTAACAACAGGAAAAACAATACACCGATTTAAGAATGCACCTCCCAGCTGTCCTAAAATCTATACACCAATAGCTTGCCTTCCGGCGACGTATAAAGTACACACTGGAATTGAGGCTGACAGAGGTTACAGTCATGTAGATGAAAACTCAATCACTGCAACAGAACAAAAGGGCAATAAAAGGAAGTCATATGGAACAAAACATCATTTTCTGTTAAATAAAGTCATAATGGAGAACTGTAAAAAGGGGAAGAATCTCTAGGGCCATTAGACAAGTAACCTCCTATGAACATATGAATCAG
>NC_056744.1:1702806127-1702848627 GCF_019279795.1 Protopterus annectens
GTGGAGCTTGACTTGTGGATATGCAGTAGTCCCATCCGGATGGGGTCTGAGATTGCTTTGTATGCCAGACAGAGGTCACCTCTGAGGAGTCTGTAGGAGACTGAGTAGAGGGACAGGGTTTTTATCCTATCTGTGCAGGGTAGATGTTTGAGGCCCGGATTCTCTTGGCGAGGAACTTCTGTGGTCTCTCCAGCTGCTGCATGTGCTTTGTGAGGTCCCTGTCGAAAAGGGCCTTATACTCAATAATGGGTCTTATAAGGGAAGAATACAGGGATGTTATGACCACCTTGTCCATGGATGAGATACCCTTACAAATGAGGTGGGCCATGTAGAAAGTTTTCCATACAACAGAGGCAATATGGTGGTCAAAAGTCAGTTTGCTATCAACCTGGGTGCCCACGTCCCTTACGCCCGATTGCATGTTTAGCACCTTATTTTCAATCTGATAATTTGTGGGGATACCACTGTCCCCAAAATGGAGGATGATGCATTTTTTGCCTTCAGTTTGAGGCCATGTTTCTGGCACCAGTCAATTGTTTTGGTGAGACCCTCTTGGAGGATATCCAAGTTATTAGGGAAATTGATGACAGCACCCAGCTTGCAGTTATCTGCAGACTTGGTCAGCCTAGCCCACTAGATTTGGCCTGCACCTCTGAGAAGTATATCTCAAACAGCAAAGGCCCCAAGACCGATCCCTGGGGTACACCACTTATTACTGGTCTACTACTTGAGGTGACTTCTCCTGTTTTGACTAGGTGTGTTCTGTCAGTGAGCCAGTTTGTTACCCATCTGGTAACATATGGATTGATGCCTAGTTGAGACAGTTTATCTATTATACCTGAATGGGGAATAGTATTGAAGGTCTTGGCCAGGTCAAGGTAGGAGGTGTGCACTGTCTTCCCCTTGTCAATGGCCTTCTCAAAGAAGTTGACCAAATTTAACAGTTTATGACCTCCCCTTAACAAAACCAAATTGTAAGGGATCAAGTGTCTGTAGGTTGCCAATGTCCTTGTTAATGAGGTCCATGATAATCCACTCCATGGCCTTGCAGATCAGGCTAGTTAGGCTGATTGGTCTATAATTTCCTGGATCGGTGGATGCTCCACCTTTGTGCAAAGGGATGACAGTAACTGTCCTCCACTCAGCTGGCATGAAGCCGGTACTCAGGCTTCAGTTGAATAGGGTACCTAATGGTGCTGCAAGTTGCTGCCTGAGTTCATGTAGCATGCATGCCTGGGATGTTATCAGGTCCCATGGAGGCAGTACTTTTTGCCTTGGAAAGGGCAGTGATGACTTGCTCCCTAGAGATAAGAGGAGGAGGCAGGTACTGGGGATGTCTTGTTTTACTGATAGGTGGGCAGAGGAGTGAAGTTTTCACTGAACCGGTTTGCCAGCAGGTATTGTAGATGTACACCAAACAGGTTTACTCTTCCTTGAGGAATATGATTTCATCCTGTCTGGTATTCCTGATTCCATGCAGCTATACAAAATGCTCATATACCCAAACCTACACCAAAGTACTATATGTGCCAGTTCCTATGGAGGGGGAAGGGGCTGTGAAGCTGTTTATACCTTCCCTCAGCCAAAGTGGCTGCTTTATGTTTGGATCTTACCAGGGATGATGACACAAGTAGGGATGCTGCAGTGGTTTCTCATGATGTTTAATAACAAGTCCAAGATATTTTCACCTCTTGTGGGGGTTAGCCAACTGATCCAAGGCATTTGCATTGATGAAATCAAGGAATCTCTGGGCATTTGTGATTGGCATGAGTACTTCTTCTAATGGTTGGATAGTAAAAGTCACCCAGGATCAGGGTAAAGGGTTGGATACTGATAGATTTGAAAAGGTCCAGAGAGTGGGCATCTTGAGTCAGAGTTGGAAGCCTAAAGCTAGCTATAATTTGAATAGGGTCTTGTCAATTGTTAACTGCACCTGGAGTGTTTCCTGTGCATCATACTGTTTGACCAGCCTAGATGTGTGCATGTCTCTTACATACACACACACACACACACACATATATATATATATATATATATATATATATATATATATATATATATATATATAAAAAAACAGAGCTGAAATAAAAATAAATAAAACATGCTGGATGATCCCATTAAAGAGTAAGTAACCAACCACACACCTACATGAAAGTTAAAATAATAAACTTTTGAAATAAATAAATAAAATGTTACAATGCAGTACTGTTTAGTAAACAAATACAACAGAAGTACACAAAATACATAATTTTTACCCATTTATTCCTCACCATGCACACAAAAACAGAAGCTGAAAGCAATGACTTATCTCAGCCTTACAATCTCTGAAAAATAAAAAAGTTGCAATACCTAGCACCTAGCTGGTGTATTTATGGTTCACAGAGTCTTCTGGTAGTAGTCTTCCTCTACAAAGATGACAATTTCAAAATAATTCCTTCAAAAAAATAGTAATGTAATAAGGCATTGTTTCTCTTGTTACCAGAGAAAAGATTGCAAGAAACTCTCCTCCAGCTTTCCACTCTGGCTTTCTGTTGTGAACTGAGCCAAAAATCCTGCAGGAAATTCAAAGCATGTCTTATCTCCTATATATCCATACCCCACCTGAAATGGTTTATAGGTTCATTTTTATATAGGACCTTTTTGCCTCTCCCCTGAACTACAAATGCAGAAGTTACTTTGCCCTAATCCCCCTGGTGGAGTCACCCAGAGATGCTGTCCTCTGTGATTGGCCTCCTGGTCTGCTGTATGCCTTTCTCCCAACTACCCTCATATCACAGTTCCTAAAGAAAGCCAAAAGAATGGACAATTTAGTAATCCTCTTTGCCCCTTTCTGGCCTCGACAAATTTGGTTTCCCTTCCTTTTGCCTCATCTAATACAGAAACCATGGATTTTTGACCCATTTCCAGATCTGCTAGCTCATCCAGAGGGTATGGTTCATCCGAATTTCCAACATCTCGCGCTCACTGTGTGGCTTCTCCAATTCTCATGATTGCCAGGCATCCTTTTCTTTCTTCCCCTATCCAACGTATTATTGTTGTTCATCACAAGCATTCTACTCGAAAACTGTATCAAGGCAAATGGAAATTTTTTTCTAAATGGGCCTTGAATAAAGGACTGGACCAGCCCAATTCATGACGTTCTGGATTTTCTAAACATACTCTTCCAATCTGGTTCTCTGCTATTTCAAATTTCCTTCCAAGCTTGAATGACTCTTCTCTAATGTCTCACAAGCTTTGTAAAGCTTTTTTAAAGGTGCTCCTGATACTAAAACCCCCATTTAAAGAACAAACTTCTTGGGGTTCTAATTAACAACAACCTTACCTTTGATTCCCATATTAATAGCACTATAAAAACAGTCAACAAAAAAGGAGGTTCCCTATACAGGATTAAATCCTTCTTGACTCCACTAGCCAGGACCACCATTGCCCGTACCCACTTAATCCCTAACCTACCTCACCTATATATACAAAACTATGTAAAAACAACATCAACAAGACAGCAATCTCCTAAAATAATGTTGCCAGATTTGCAACTGGATCTGCCTTCAGAGCCCATCATTGTGATAATCTTAAACAGCTAGGATGGCTAGAACTGCCAAATACAATACTATTCAACAAGTTAACAGTTGCTCACAAGATCCTGTACCAACCTACTAACACACCTATACTTACTAACCTAATCACCCCCTATAACAACCTCAAGACCCTATGCTCATCAAATCAACTACTTGTACAAATAGGTAAAGCTAACAACTTGGCTGGTGACTCCTTGTTTGCCAATACAGTGGGGAAAACCTGGAACTCCCTCACAAATGACCTAACCACCATTACCTCTACAACATTATTTAAAAGCAAACTGAAGCCATACCTTAAATCACAGTGGCTATGCCCTTGTTCTAACCCTGACTAACTACCTCTATTTTCTCAAAGTATTTATCTCCATACCTGTATAAACTAGTTACTTTTCTGTTAACTACAAAGAAAGAATTCTCTACCTACTTTTCTATTAATTACTAAGAAAGTAGTCTCTTAAATTAAATTTTTATTAGGGAATTTTTTGAATGGCTAACCATAGCTGAAATGTACCAGTATTCTGTTTACAGAAATGCTACAAAATGAATGTAATGAATGGGATGAGTATATGTATGTTTAGCTGTATTTGTAAATGTCTCATAGTTTATATGATACTGTTTGTTTTTTGTTTGTTGGAGCTTTTCTCCCCGGGCCTCCACTGAAAATGGACATATATCCAGTTGGACTAGCCCAGTCAACAAATGTAAAATAAAATAAATAAAATATTGATGTCTAAAGAGTGGAAGTGTTTCATTCCCGCAATGTAACCTAGTAAAAAAAATCAACGTGTCAGTGGCATGTCCAGTGCATAGCAGCTAGCTGTTAGTTGATGTCATCCATGTCTGCCTACATCCACCATACTGTAAGCTTAACTTTAACCTATCTATTTCGTATAGGGTAGTTTCAACTTTACTCTTCTATATCTTAGTAGGTTTGGCTATTTTATGCTGGCTGTGCCATTATGGCTTGGATACCCTGTGTTTGAGAAGCAACCTGGGATGGGAAACCATTCACTGAAATAGGGGAGATGGAGTTCTAAATACCGGACAGTTGACTGAGGAGAGTTGTAAACAGCCTCTTCCACTGAAATACTAACACCCAGTGGAGTTTATAATGTTACACCAAGTCAGTCTAAGGAGGAGGAATAACATGCAACAAACAGTGCTTTTGAGTACTATAGCTGTGGATGATACATCTTTTGAAATGCGCATATCTCTTTTGTCAGGGATGTGAAAAATCCCACTTTTCCAGGGCACTGTTAAGTAATGGGAGTTAGGATTAGGGAAACAATTGTGTACCCCTGACATGGGTTGATGCACCAGCTATACCACCTCTAACTTAACATTTATTGACACTGAGATTATTGTACATTACAAAAGAATGACAAAGGCTGACTAGTGAAGAGGATAAACCCAGAATTTTGGTAATCATCACTGATAAGCAGTTCTGGTATTGCTTTGTTCAGTATGAGAAGTATAGATTAGACTTTGCACTTTCAGAGATATACATAGTAATGTCAAGCTGTGCAACATAGCCATACTAGGCAGTGGATTATTCCATGAGCAATACATTGTAATGAAAACTGATTGATGGCATGTCCATATTACAGAAGAATGCATATATAAATCAAATTTAGAAATTCTGCCCACATGAAGGAAAATCAGTTAGCAGCAACACTAAATTCCAAATGAACAGCACTGCAGTAGCTGCCATGCCTTGGTATTTATTTATTCAGTTATATTACTTATTTATTTTCTTTCATTTTCTATTTATTTTCTCTTTGTTGACTGGGTTGTTCCCTCTGGACAATATCCTCTGTTAGGGGTAACCCAAGGTGGTATTCATATAGACTAGGGAAATTTGGACAGGACTGTAGGGCACTTCCCCAAATCTTTTTGAGTTAAGTGGCATGATCTTTTATACCCACCTGGGCTACCACCATCTCAGGCAGACGATACATTTAACAAAGTTGTGTCCAACACTAATGGATTTGTCTTTCTTCCTGATATACAGCACTCTCAAACTTGTTATAAGCAAGTAAGGGAAATATGAATCTATAGTCTCAACTATTATATCCTCAAAGTTTACAAATTCCTTGTTAAGTCCCTCCATTTGTTCCTAGTCTCTTAATTCAGTTTTAGAATTTCCTTCAACCTTTTTAGAAACTGCACAATATTTTATTTATCTTTCTTCATGTACTCATCCACACAGTGGCATAAATACCATTGAATATGCGTGATTTAACCTGGACATCCAGAACTCCCCTCTACACTGCTTTCGGCAATGTTCGTGTTTCTGTTCATTCTCTTACAGTCCTATTCACTTAGCTAAACACCTCATGGTCTAAGATCACAATCATTTCCTACTCCCTCTCTACCCTGGATCTCGGCCCCTCCAAGTCTGTTCCTGGGAGATTCAGATCCCCCATGAGTATTGCCTTCTTACTTCAACCCCACTTCTTTATTCTGTCCTCCATCTTAAATAATTCACTCTTGTTCAGGTGGGGGGGGGTGATGAAATGCATTAGTTCAATGACTTTCCCTGATATCTCCTCAACCTCAACAACCAAAGCACTAAAACTAGTTTTTGACCATGGCTGCACCCACACCACATTCCTGGTTTGCTGTTCATTCTCCTCCTCTCTGACCTCACAGCTGAGGCCACCTATTCATATTTTGCCTTCTTGCCTTGTTCTTCAGCCCCATTTCCTTTTCAGTTGTATACAAAGCAAGCCCCTTTGCAAACACTACTGTCCTCCAGTGGCTTAAATGGGATACAGTCTTTGGTTATTTCAGTGCCATCAGTTAATGTAAAGTATACAAATTATAGAGCCTCAATTATTTGGATTCTTGTCCTTTCAGAGCAAACATGGCACCCATGTAACTAGTAAACAGAGACACCTTGCAAACGCTTGACCATTCATGTCTAAACTTACATTTATCATTTAAAATAACCCTAGGCAAGGGAGCCCGCAGGATTTTTTTGCAGGGGGGTGCAAAACCCAGAGCCCCGCCTATGCAGCCCCGCCCCCTATCCCACACAGCCCCGCCACATGCACACACAGCCATTCCAGTGTCCCATTACTTGGCTATTTCTCCCCATTTGCCACGGACACTGTTCAAATCTATCAGTATGCATACTGTCTTATGCTTTACTTCTACAATGATTACAGATATTTGGATTTAATTTACAACTTTTATTTCAAATTTTATAGCAGAAACACTGAGACACACATTTCACATTTACTAAACAAAGCAACAGTCTTGCAATGAAAACAGACTTAGCATTAAAACTTCTCTGCTTTTGAAACTCACATTGATTGAAACAGCATTGAAACCCACATTCAAAGAGAATGCATCTGGACAGTGGCAGGTTAAGTTTACCTTTGGGCTGTTTTCAAAGCATATCAAATGCACACATTTTTAGGCCCATGCAAAAGTATGGTGATTCATGTTCCTGATGGGAGATAGGAAATTCACCCCGGGGATCACTTCTGTGGCTCTGCTCGACAGTGGCACAGGAAAATAATTTTCTTGGGTGGCAAAAGCCAGGGTACCTTTGGCTAGGCTTATATAGGCCCTAGGGCCAATAGCCTAATACCTACCTATGAACCTATAATTGAATTATATCCCTTGTACAGCACCTGCACCACCTGTTAGAGTGTATTTTAAATTTACAGTTTTGAACATTTTCCAGTAAGCAGTGAAACAATTCAAAACATATGAACCAGTAATGACAAACTGCCTAGTTCAGAACATTTCAAACATAAAAGGCCACTCAAACTTCTATCATTATAATCCACCGATATTAGTCCATATGCACAATCTCTGCAGTCTGCAGAAGTCATCTGAATTCCACATTACAAAGATCTGAAACTAATGAAGAGATTGTTGCTATAAAACATACATTTCAGTGTTTCATCTACAAATGTAGTGCCCATTGCCCTAGAAGAATAAATTGCCTATGTTACGTTAAAAGAAATGGTAAGCAGGTATATTGCAACAGGGAATATGTGACAAGCTGAAAACGAGGTTCATAGTTCATAGTTACTCAGGACAATACTGCAGCACCCCATCCCCTTAAAATACACATTTACATGCTGTGGGAGTAGAAGCTACAGCCCTCTGTATCAAGATGCAAGTATGCTACCTGCTGTGCTACTAACACTGCTTTAAAATTCTATACTACAATGATACCATTTGCTAAACAAAAGAGTTGCTTATTTTTACAAACCTAGCATGATGAGCAGCAATAAACTTCTCTTCCCTTGAAGCTCTCAAATCCTTGAAAATAAATTCCACCTGCTAACTCTAAGTAGGTCATTTCAGACACACACACACACACACTTAACCTGTTAGTAAAAGAAATCTGGACAAAGCCTAAAATAAACAGGGACAGATTAAAAATATTGCTCTGATGAACTTATAAAGTTAAGTTGCTAGAATAACAACAGGATTTGTGTTAGTAAGCATTTTTCTAAATGATATGACACATAAAACTGAAAATGTCTTGTCACTAATTAGCAACTGCAATCCTTTTCAGGTGGAATATGAGGCAAAAATCTGGACGTTCTACAAAAACCTGGATAGCTGAGTCACGGCCCATGGGGTATACTACCTTCCTCTGATACACACCCCTACCTGTCAATCTCATCTCGTAGCACAAGTAATGTGTAAGGCCCAAAACTGGGAACACATTGAGAAAGTTGCTAGAATAAAAGGATTTGTGTTAGAATGCATTTTCTGAATGATATGAAGTCTGAAACTGAAATGCATGTCATTATTTATTAACTTTAATGGTTAGCTCATCATCCCAGTGATTTGTACCAAAAAAAAAGAAGCTTTTTATGAGGAACAGACTAAAAATATTAAGCAGAAATCTGGACACTGAAAATCTGTACATTTGAAAGGTATGACACACATAAATCTCCCTACCTACCTTGTAGTACCTCCTTAGAAAGTGGATAGATGGCTAGAGCAAATCTTTTGGGTTTCTAGCATCATGACAGGAATGTACTGCATTCCTAAATCAAAGTATGATTAAAGTTCACAAAATCAGTACTGTGTCATCAATCTTTGATGTCTGCCAAAGTGCTCTTCAGAGTACCTGCAATAAATGTGCCCAGTAATGACTCCTCAGTCCTCCTGCAATTCGTATGGAGTTACATGCATTGGTAACATGTCTAAATACGAATGTATATTCTTTTTTAATAAGACCCATTGCTCCTACTACTACTGGAACTGCCTGGGTATCTTTTTTCCATATTGCTCTAATTTCTGCCTGCAAATCCTGATATAGTATGAGTCTGACTTTGTGTCACTCTGTACATAACACACTGTAGTCAGTGGGTGTGGAGAGTTCATAGGTTCATAGATTAGTGCTAGGCTAACTGCCCTTGCAAGCCATTTTAAGCCTAGCCAATTATCCCTTGTGAGACTCCAACCCTGCACCTTGTGTTTGTAAGGCAAACACCTTAACCATTAGGCCACCCTCTCAACCCCATGATCAATGCTACTTTTGTTTTCTTCTCTTGGACCACTAATATCTGGTTTTCTAGCATCTGTCTTTTGAGCTGTTGGTAATGGAGGATGATCCCATGTGATGTAGGCTTTAGCATTTTCTATGATGCTTAAATTGCAGCTTATGTTTCCAGTGTTTTTCAGCCACTTCAGTACCATAATGTTTGCACAATGCCCAGTGCAACAGTCTTGCCACATTATTATGCTTGTCAGTATACAGTGTCCTTCTACCGTTAGTATGTTGCAACCATTAACGAGGTGTTCAACTTCAACTGTTTCCAGTTCTGTTTTACAAAACCTACATTTGTCTGTTTCTCCCACATGTGCAATGGACATTGTAAACCAATGTGTACATGATAGTCCACTATCTTGTGCCGCCAATATTGACCTTTCCTCTCTTAGTTCGAATTCACCTCGCCTTGACCATTCCTGCTTTTGTTCCTGATTAGCATGAGGTTCTTCCAGAAGTGTTCTATACTTGCAACTATATTTATGCATTTTCCACATTTTTTCGTCTTCTCAATTGGTCCATCATCTTGTATTCTTTTGTTTCTTGGTACATTCAGTTGCTGCCCAATTTTTATCTACTTCTGGTTTGATTTCCATTTCTGCTTGATGCCGATATGCTTCTGCAAGCCTAAGCAGGAAAAAGCAGAGAAGTCATGTATCTTAGATTTATTCTCATTTTTCAAAACTTTCACTACATTTGTGAGGTCAGCAGATGTGTGGAGTCCAATGACTGCAGATCTGTACATGTAATCAATTTCAAGGAGGAATATCCCTTCTTCAGAATGTGGAAAATATATAATCTTGGTATGCACTGATTTTTTATAAATCATTTGGTGAGTAAGAAGCATCCTTGATGTTCTTCATCTCACATTGCTGCAGTCCTGACACTTGGGTAGTCCGCTGTCCCAGTCGGCCCGAATACCAAAGTATAAGGCTGACGTCGGTCAAGGCGCATTAGTCTGACGTCAGGACGTCAGGGTACAAATGCGCATGACCGACGTCATTTCCTCAGTCTTTTTTGCCACATGGTCCGATGCAGAAGCAGTTTTGCAAGTGCAGGTTGGCGTTCTGAGATTTTCCGAAGTCGGAGTTTCAGACCGAATCCAAGTTGGCTAAGTACCCCGTTGGGGAATATTTTGGTTTTTTCTTGCCTCAGTATTTTACCGGATGTCAGAAAAAGTGAATAACTGTATTTCTTGTGGGAAACAGATACCTCATAGGGATTACCATACCTTGTGTATACCTTGCTTAGGGCCTGAGCACGACGTTGTTGGTTGTCGCTCTTGTGCTAGATTTAACAAACGCACTATAAAGAGAAGATTAGATTGTGCCAGGTTAGTTTTTGGGAAGCGGTGTAATTATAAAATGCCGTCGGATGCTCCGACGCCCGCTTCATCAAAAAAGCGCAAGGACAAAACAGGAAAGCCTAGGCTGGAAGAACCATCCGTACCGGACGTCGGTTCTTTAGAGGGCTCGGTGGAGCCAGAGGTTCAGCCAGAAATTTCTTTGGAATCCCAGGGAGAGACTTTATTACTGCAAGATGTGACCTCTCAGGAGGTAGGCCAGGCGGAAGGGGCTTCTCAGGTAGCTGTTCTTCCCTCCCTTCCTAAGGTGGTTAGGCCCTCCCCTGCTGTTTCCAAGGCTTCTCCCAGGAGCAGGCCCGGTTTTGTTTCAGGTGTTACCCCTAGTTCTTCAGGGTCTGTGCCTAAGAAGCATATGCTTAAGATGGCAGAAGATTTGATTACAATGATTAGGGGTTCTATGCCCCCTCCTGATAAGAGGCCTAGGGTGGAACCTGAGCTTGGGAGTTTTGAGCAGTGTTCGGATGCTTCTGAGTCTTCGGCTGAAGACTTGCAGGAGTATTCCCCTTACTCTGATTCTGATGTGGATGATTCTACTCCTTCTGCTTCTCCTCCTGAGGATTTTTCATTTTCAGAGACTCTTCATTCCATGAGGGAGCATTTTAGATGGGAAGGTCAGGATTTCTCTGATTCCAGGAAAAGGCTTAGGGAATTTTTGTTTCTACCCCAGCATAGGCCTTTAGCTATACCTCCTGTTCTAGATGTGGTGGAGGATGTTTTTGCAGAGGCTTCTCTGAACCCTGATTCTTTGCCTCCTGCTCCAGTTAAACCGGATAGATATTATAGGGTGCCTGAAGCTCATAAGTATCTTTTAAGAGTCCTAGGGCAGACCCAGAAACTGTTTCACAGGGGCCTAAAGGTGTTAAGGCTTCTGTTGTTAAAAATCCTGTTCCTCCAGATAAAGAGGCAAGGGCTCTGGATAGATGGGGAAAGAAAGTGTATACTTCTTCCACTTTGGCCATGAGAGCTTTGAATTGCCAGTTTCACATGTTGAAATACCAAAATTATCTCCTTTCACAATTAAAGTCTAAGGTAGATGCTTTGGCGGAAGGTATTGAGTGTAAAGAGTTGCAGGATTTAGTTCATGTTTCTGAACAGGTGGGTAAGCATTCTTTGCAATGTGGTTTTGATGCTGTGCAGGCCTCTTCGAGGGTGGCTGCCACTGGTTCGGTTCTTCGCAGGCACGCCTGGCTGAGGGATCAGAATTTAGCTGAGCATGTGAAGACAAGGATTTTAGATGCTCCTTTACAATCTGATGTGTTATTTGGTTCGCCTGTGGAAGCAATTCTAAAGAAAATGGAAGACAAGGCTAAGTCTATGCAGACTGTTAAAGATTTTTTGCAGGTTCAGCCTCCGAAGTTTAGTAGAAATTGGCCTACCAAGGGGTGGACATATCCTGCTTATGATTCCCAGTCTAGGGGTAGGTCTAGACGTGGTAGGGGCAGAGCTCAAGGTTCTTTTAGGCCTAGAACAGGGAGTTCACCTGCTCAGTCTTCTGGTGAGGGCAGGGGTCAGTCCTTTCGTAAACAGACCCAATGACCTGCCTTTTCAGCTGCCAGAATCTTCTCGCCTGGCAGCACCTTTGGGAGGAAGGTTGGCACTTTTCAAAGAAAACTGGAGTTTAATTACCCAAGACAAATGGGTATTGGATATCATTCACCACGGTTACAGGTTTTATTTCCATACCTTGCCTCCTTTCAAAGGCATGCCAGACATTCCTCCTCAACAAAGGAAAGAGGCTCACAAGCAAATTTCTCTGTTACTCCAAATAGGGGCCATTCAGCCGGTTCCTGTGCCAGAAAGGGGCCTAGGATTTTATTCACGCCTGTTCCTAGTACCAAAAAAGGGGAACACGTGGAGACCAATTTTGGATTTATCTATCCTCAACACTTATCTGGACATTCCCAAGTTCAAAATGTTGACGCTGCAACAGCTTTTACCTCTGCTGGGCAAAGATCACTGGATGGATCTCAAGGAAGCTTACCTTCATGTTCCTATCAGACTAATTTGCAGGAAGTATCTGCGTTTTCGAGCTGGGAATTCTCATTATCAGTTCTCTGCATTGCCCTTTGGCTTATCTACTGCGCCCAGAGTATTCACGAAAGTTCTGGCTCCAGTGATAGCTTTCTTCAGGCTAAAAGGAATACAAATTTATCCTTATTTGGACGACTGCCTGATTCTGGCTCAAGAAAGGGACGTGCTTCTTCAGCATTTGGAATATGTGATAGCAGTGCTAAGATGCCTAGGGTATTCTGTGAACGAAATAAAGTCCAGTCTAGTACCCTCTCAAGACATGTGCTTTCTGGGTGTGAGACTGAATACAGCAACCCACATGGCCTTTTTAACCCCGGACAAACAAAAGAATCTCTCTCTTTACTTCCATCAACTTTCTCATCAGTCCGGGCTGACTGCAAGGACAGTCCTTCAAGCCTTAGGGTTCATGGCATCTTGTATTCTGGTGCTTCCCAATGCCAAACTGCATATGAGGAAGCTGCAATGGTATCTCAAAAATGTATGGACACAGCACTGCCAGGATTTGGACACTGTCATTCAAATAATACCTTGCATTCAAAAGGAATTTTTGTGGTGGGCTCAGGAATGTCACCTAAACAAGGGACTCTCTGTGACCCGGCCAGAGGCAAGTCAGATTCTAACGACAGATGCCTCAGACACAGCTTGGGGAGCTCATCTGAATGGAAAGTGGATACAAGACAAGTGGCCTGCCAGACTGCAGCATCTACATATCAACATGAAGGAGATGTTAGCAGTCCAGTTTGCATTAATGGCTTTCAAGGATTTACTTCTTCCAGGGCAGGTGTTGATTCTAACAGACAACACAACTGTCATGTGGTACATCAACAAACAAGGGGGAACACATTCTTATCCTCTATGCAGGCAAGCAATGATTTTGTGGGAGACTGCGTTAAGCTTGCAACTGAATCTTCAAGCAAGGTTTCTGCCGGGAGCACAGAACTCCTTAGCAGATGTGTTAAGCAGGCAAATCATGGATCCCCACGAGTGGAAACTGGATCTTCATGTATTTCAGAAATTGACAGTGTCATGGGGAACTCCAGACATAGATCTGTTCGCTTCTCCACTAAACCACCAGCTGCCAAAGTTTTGCACGAAAAGGTTTCATCACACAGCTTGGAAAGTGGATGCTCTTTCTTTCAGTTGGAAAAATCTTCATGTGTATGCCTTTCCACCTCTGCCTCTCCTCCCAAAGGTACTTCTAAAGGTCAGACAAGACAAGCCAAGGATGATTTTAATAGCTCCAGATTGGCCTCGGCAGCACTGGTACCCATTGCTGAGGAGTCTGGTAAGGAAGCCTCCATGGCCCTTACCTTTGATTCCACACCTATTGTCTCAGAAGGACGGTCATCTACTCAGTGTCAAGCTTCACTCTCTTCATCTAACAGCCTGGCATATTCTGTTTTGAACCATAGCAGGTCTCAGCTTCCTCAACAAGTTTTGAATGTGATTATGGAAGCCAGAAGACCTAGTACAAGGAAAGTGTATGCAGAAAAATGGAAGAGATTTTTATTTTGGAGTGCAGCAAAGGATTTGGATGTTTCAGAGCCTAATTTGAGTGTGGCTCTTCAATATCTTACTGAGTTATTGGACAAAGGTTTGTCTTTCTCTTCCATTAAGATTCATGCTGCAGCAATCTCAGCTCACTATGATTGTGACCCACCGTTGTTTTCGCATCCTTTGTTCAAGCAATTTCTTAGAGGGGCAAAGAATATAAGACCCCCACGTAGGGCTCCTACTCCTGCTTGGGACCTCAATTTTGTGTTGGAGAAACTCACTCTACAACCTTTTGAGCCTGCAGCTACTGCTGACTTGAAATATTTGTCATGGAAGACTGCTTTTTTGTTAGCCATTACCTCTGCAAGAAGGGTGTCTGAATTGCAGGCCCTTATGGCGGTTGAGCCTTTCTTGATTTTTCATAAGGATAGGGTATCTTTACGAACTAATCCTTCTTTTATGCCTAAAGTGGTTTCTAGTGTGGCTTTAAACCAAACTATTCATTTGCCTACTTTTTATGCAAATCCCCAAAATAAGGGGGAAAAGATTTTGCACACTTTAGATGTACACAGGCAGTTGCGTTATTATTTAAGCAGGACTAGGGATTTTAGGCAGTCTCAGCAGTTGTTTGTTTCTTTTGCTTTGAGTTCTCAGGGCAAGCCTGTGTCAAAACAAACTATTTCAAAGTGGATTGGGTTTTGCATTACTTTTTGTTACTCCCATCATGGCAAGGAGATTCCAGCTGGGATTAGGCCTCATTCCACTAGGGCTACTGCCACGTCTACAGCATTTTTAAGGGGGGTGGCAACTAAGGATATTTTGGAGGCAGCTACTTGGAGTTCAGTGCATACTTTCTCTAAGCATTACCACCTTCCTCTCTACTCTAAATCTAGGGCTGGTTTTGCCACTGCTATTTTACAGGGCATGTTGGCAGCTCCTGCTTCTTTGTGATTTGCCATCCTCCCTTACCTCTGCTTTGGGATTCTACCCAAGTGTCAGGACTGCAGCAATGTAAGATGAAGAACATAGTACAGTTTTGTACCTACCATAAATGTAGATGTTCGAAGATCCACATTGCTGCAGTCCAATTTACCCTCCCTCCTTCCCCTCTGTGTTTAGGGGTGGTTGTGTGGGTGGGGTTGTACCTTTCTGACTTTGTATATATTGTACATATTTTTGGTACAGGGGTGTTTGATGTGTTGTTGTTTTTTGGTTTGGCCTTATCTTTTTAGGGTCTTCTGACATCTGGGGCAAGAAAAGACTGAGGAAATGACGTCGGTCATGCGCATTTGTACCCTGACGTCCTGACGTCAGACTAATGCGCCTTGACCGACGTCAGCCTTATACTTTGGTATTCGGGCCGACTGGGACAGCGGACTACCCAAGTGTCAGGACTGCAGCAATGTGGATCTTCGAACATCTACATTTATGGTAGGTACAAAACTGTACTTTTTCCTATATAATCTATGCAACACATTGAGGTCAGTCAAATACAAAATTAATTTAGGACAGGAAGAGCAAATTGGTTTATAGCTTGGATTGTGTTCCTAGATGTAAATGCTGCATTCAGGATTCAAGTCATCTAAACTATTCCTTAGTAAGTTTGATTTGCATTTGCTCATGTTTTATTGTTGATCGTTTATCAGTTCCCATTCCCAAATATTTGTACACTCCCTCTTGCTGAAGTTGTTTTATATCACATTCTTGTACCAAACTGATGTTTTCTTGGTGCTGCAGTTTTCCTGCTTTAATGGTTTGTTTTGCACATTTATCAAGACTAAATGACACTCTTATATCGTCTGACTTGCAGTTGTGCTTTCAGTTCCTCCTCTGAGCTCTACAGTTTTAAATCATTGGCAAAGAGAAGATGAGAGGTCTTTACACACTGTTGCTTTCTAGGAGCCAAATTATAAGGCAAAACAGAGTAGCAGCAGTGACAGAGTCACCCTGGAGTATTCCCCATTGAAGTTTTTCCCTGAAATAATAATTTGTCCTTCATCATGGCTTAATTACAAAGTGCTCTGTCACTGTTTCATGGTCACTGTCATGTAATCGATCAGTGTAAAGTGTACGTTATACATTTTAAAGTGCTCTTTTATACATGAATGTGTGATACTATCAAATGTTTTTGTAGTCAATCCATGTTGTACTTATTCTCCACTAGGACTTTAACAATAAATGATTTTTTATTCCATATGACTTTAACCGCCCTTTTGTTCCATTGCCATAACTGAGCTTTCTTCTAAATGACTATAAACTCGGTCAGCAGAAATTCCAGTGTACAGTTTATACAGTGTCAGGAGGCAAATTATTGGCCTATAATGTTCAGGGACGTTTGCAGGTTCAGGCTTAAGTAGGAGCATTTTTTCTTATTAGTTAGGTTGGTGTCTGTTCCGGGTGTGCATATAAACGGTTTACTCATGGCTTTATCTGCTAGTGATCTTGATTCTTGCCTTACTGAGATTGTCATTCCTAATGTGGTCTATTTCAATGAGACTGTTGATATGTTGTTCAACCTTTACCAAGTTGAACGGATTGCAACATCTGGGCAATGGGCTCAGAACTGCTGAGTAATTTGCAATAATGGAATGAGAAATAAGAAATATGCATGAAGAGCAAGCATTGAGTAAAATACTGTATGTGCATTTTGTCTGGTTTCACTGACAGTGCTCTTTTGAAGATCAGCCAGGCAGTCAAATATTTTATCAAACTTCTGACTAAACACATGAATGGATTTATATTTCTCGGTCCATCATGTCTCCACAGAAGAGGTATATTTGGTACCAATGCTCATCATTTTGGACTGTCACAGAAAAAAAAATGAATCTTGATAACGTCAACAGCACTACATATTTCAGGACCATCATTCAGATCACACTGACTATCCACTGTGTTGTGCTTCTCAGACTAAACCTTGTAAAGGCTGCTTTTGGATACTTTTCATGAATATTTGCTTGAACACTGGATGCTTGCCATTATGAAGCAGCCATCATAGCCTTGTCCGAGTAACTTGTCCATGTCTAGGCCGTACTTTGTATCAAATGTCATTGTCAATGAATGCATAGTCTGTGCATCTTTCACAAAAATGTGAACAAAACCAACAGTTATTCTAATCATGTTTCAAAACTTTCAGTATGTTGAGTCTTGTGAGGTCAGATGTGTGCATCCCAGGATTGCAGATCTGTACATGTAATCAATTTCAAGGAGGCCCATCCCTCCTTCAGAAGGGGGAATATATAATGTTGGTATGCACTGATTTTTTTATAAATCATTTGGAGAGCATGAAGCATCCTTTTTATTTTCCTGTTTAATCTATCCAACACGTTTTGGGGCCAAGCATCTCACAACTGTAATTTGGGAGAGGAAGAACAAATTGAGTTACAGCTTGAATTTTGTTCTTAGAGGTCAATGCTGTTTTCAGGATTAATTTAAGTTTTCCAAAATACTCCTTACCAAGTTTTATTTGCATTTGTTCCTGTTTTATTGATCCTTAATCTATTGTCAAATAGTTATATACTCCCTCTTGCTCAAGTTTTTTCATATCACATTCTTGTCCCAAATTGTTTTCTTGATGCTGCAATTGTCCTGCTTTGAAGGTTGCTTTTGCACATGTATCAAGACCAAACGGTCATGTCATTCTGTTATCATCTGAAAATGTTTTGACAACTTGTCGTTGTGCTTTCAGGTCTTCCTATGATAAGCTATACAGTTTTGCATCAATCGACAAAGAGAAGATGAGAGGTCTTTGCACTGTTTGTTTCTAGGAGCCAAATTATAGGGTGAGAAAGAATAGCAGTGGTGTCACTGACAGTCACCCCAGAATTTCCTCCATTTAATTTTTATCCCTGGAATAATAATTTGTCCTTTATCATAGCTTAATTGCAAAGAGGTCTGCCACTGTTTCGTCATCAACATCACTGTAATGTAGTCGATCAGTGTAAAGTGTATGCTACATTTTTAAGCACTCTTGTCCTTGAATGTGCGGGATACTATCAGATTCTTTTTTTGAAGTCAATCCATGCCCTACTTAGATTCTTGCCTCTTTTACAGTTCTCTAGTATGATTTTAACAAATGATCCTTTGTTCCATATGACCTTCTGTATTGCCCATTTGTTCTACTGCCATAATTGAGTTTTCTTCTAAATGACTATAAACTCTGTTAGCATCAGTTCCAGTGCAGAGTTTATACATCGTCAGAACCAAGGCAAGTTACTGGTTTAGGGTAGCATGCAAGTTCACTGTTAAGTAGGACCATTGTTTTTCCTCCTCTTAGTTCGGTTGGTGCCTGTTCGAGGTGTGTATATACATAGTTATTACTTGTGGATAAATCTTCATGCAAAGATGTTAATACTTTTAGGCAAGCGTTACGTACTGCATCTGGGCCTGGGGTTTTCCAATTATAGGATTTGACTATGTGTTAATCTCTGTCTGTTAAGTCATCCCATTTCATATCTTGTCCCTTTAAACTTGTTATTCTTTTACTTCTATCCATTTAGCACCTTTGTTATGTTGCGCATGATCTTAGTAAGTACTTCTCCAAAATGTATCTCTTTTTGTCAATTCATTTAACTCATTTCCAAATTCCCTAAAAAAATTGTTGGGTCATCAATAAATTGCTTATTTTGTACTTTTCCCTTATATTTATCTGTGTTTCTTCTAACTTATTCTTCCTGTGCTGAGATTTTTACTTTATTTGTGATAGTACATGATACATCCTAAGCTGTTCTAATACTGCGCACTACCTTAATCACATCTATCTTTGTAAATATTTTTGTAAATCTGTTCCCACTTCTGTAGTCAGTGACACAGTGACATCCCCTGTCTCAATTGATTTATAGATACTTGCTTCCATGATGGCATTGAATTTCTCACCTTCCTTTCTCTCACTACCCTGTGTTCTTGTGGCTCAAAAACTTTATCAGTTATCAAATTAGCTGCATAGTAATATAGCCTGTTTACTTCTGTTATATTGCATGAATCTCTATGGACAGTCCTAATTACTTGTTTCACTTGTTTTATCAAACTTCTAACTTTCTGGGTTTTACCGACCTTCTGAAGTCTGTTTTCATAATTTATCTTAATAATGTCTCTCTCTACCAAATCAAGCAACTCTTAGCTCATTTTCTTCTAAACTGAGGACACATTTTTTGTTTTCCATTTGCAGTGAGCATTCTATACAAAGTTCTATAGCATCTTCCTGTGGCACACTGTTTCATCCCGTGTCATCCATTGCTCTGACGTATGGGAACTCATTGGCCTATCAGTATCACTCCTCATCATTGACTGCACACTTTCCACAGTTACAGTTTCCTGTTCCTTCTGTTGCTCTCCAGCTTCAAGTGAACGTTTATACAGGTTTCCTGTGAAAATTCCTAAATATATTCATATGGCATTGGCATGTGTGACCAATTGCTTCCCGTTCCATTGGTTTCCACTTAATTGGATGTCCATCGATTTTTCATGTTGTGATTTGTGATGCTTTCAGAATTAGATTTTCTACACTGATTTATTCACTTTGCAGATACTCCATAACCTCAGTTTCTACTACTGTAACTTTTCCGTTACTGTCTCCTTTTCTACTTTTTCTATTTGTCTCTATATTTTCCGTATTGTCAAGTTTTCTATCTCCAGATTCCTTTGACTGTATGTGTCTTCAAATATCATTGCTGCTGTTCTTTTTCTATTGATTAGTTTTGCTTTCTCCTTTGCATAGAAATTACACCATATTAAATCTCTTTTCTTTCCCATGTCCATATTTCTTCTTCATATGTCTCCTGATCTTCCTGTTTCTCCTTACTTTGGGAACTCGTTATATCATGCTGTGATGTAACCTGTGTTGTGTGTTACACCTACACCACATCCTTCACTTTCCAGGCACCCCATAGCTTAAACTTCTATTTTGTTTTTTTAATTCTACTTTATTAATCTTATTTTCTACATTCCCTCTGTGACTTTTATTGTGAAATGTTGCATATCTGGATGCCTTTTCTACATTCCCTCTGTGACTTTTATTGTGAAATGTTGCACATCTGGATGCCTTTTCTACATTCCCTCTGTGACTTTTATTGTGAAATGTTGCATATCTGGATGCCTTTTCTACATTCCCTCTGTGACTTTTATTGTGAAATGTTGCATATCTGGATGCCTTTTCTACATTCCCTCTATGACTTTTATTGTGAAATGTTGCATATCTGGATGCCTTCGCCTGTATTTCTCATTGAATATCTTTGGGGCTGCCTTCTTTATACTGATTAATTTGACTTTCCCCTTTGCATGAATATTGCACCATATCAAATCTCTTTTTCCCCATGTCTATATTTCTTTGTTTACACTTTACAAAAAGTTCTAGGTTTTGTTATTTATATATTCATACCTCCTCGGATGCTCCTTTTTTCAAACGGATCAAAGTTTCTTGGTCTATACATACAGTTTTTCACACATCTGTTGTAATTAAGACACATTTTTATTTGAAGCTTCTGACAGTTTCATTCCTGTAATGTCTCTCAATCTTTTTATATACCTTGTGTCTGGAAATTCTGGGCTGTTTACATAATAAAACAAAAACCAGGACGTCAGTAAAAAAACACTTTAATAGCGAGCAAAGCTTTCGGAAATAATCCTTTCTCAATACTAAAATACATGAATACATTCTCAATATATATAGGTTCCAAGATAGTCACATGACCGACAGCCAAAGTCATATGACCCACATTAAAAATAACAAAGCATATATAAAAAATATATAAAAAAACATATATAAAAAAACTCTTAATACAAAAAATTTTTTTAAAATGTATAAAAATACAAGAAGAAAATAAGAATCAAATCACAGCTTAGTTCTGCTAAGCTTAATCAATATAGGTTTAATACTAACCATACTGTTTAGGCCAGGGGGTGAGTCACTAGCCAATCTTAAAATCCATCTATATTCTTTAGTTTCCAGAGCATTATTTATATCCCCACCTCTAACAGAAGGATTTATAGAATCTATAACCCTAAATTTAAATGTATGTCCATCTCCACAATCCAAAATGTGTTTATAAAGTGCATTTCTATCTACGTGCCTCCTAATATCTGATTTATGTTCTGTAATTCTCTCCTTCAACTTCCGTGTAGTTTTGCCTACATAGAAGGAATCACATGCCACGCAAGTGGCTAGATATACTATGTGTGTGGTAATGCATGTTGCAAATGTGTGAAACTTAAATCTCTTATTAGTTACTGGATGCACAAAATAATCGCTGTTCTCACAGAAAATATTTTCACAGCAGGAGCAACTATGGCATTTATATGTACCAAATTTAGATGAAGTGGGAGCATAGGTGTTACTAGGAAAGTCCTTATAAGATAGGACACTCTTTAGAGTCCTCATATTCCTATAGGCAAAGTGTGGTCTATTGCCTAGACTAGCTTTCAACTCGTCACTAGCCATAAGGATTAACCAGTTGTTACTAATAATCTGCTTAATTAAAGGTGTTTTCAAATTAAATGAAGTCACATATCTGATAGATGTTTCCTGTGTGATGGAAATATCAGCTTCCCTTGTCTCTGGTACAGAACTAGAGAAAATCGGTTTCAATGAAATCTCCCTGTCCTCTAGCAACTTCATCTTCTCACTATGTACATGCACATCACTATACCCACTAGAGGCAAAATCAGTCAGCATGTCATCAAGTTGTTCATGGAATTTATCATTTTCAGTGTTATACCGACTCAGCCTACAGAACTGTGATCTTACTGTCCCCCTAAAAATATGGGGAACATGCATGCTGGTGGCATGGGTGTACCTCCCTGCACTAACATCCTTCCTATGTAGGCTTGTGCTGATGATATCCCCATCAATAGTTACATTGATATCTAGGAACGTAATGGTATTGTCTGAAAAACACATTTTAAATTTCAAAAAAGGGGATACTGAGTTTAGAAATAACATAAACTCATCCAGTTCTAATAGTGTACCATCCCATAGTAAGAAGCAATCATCAACAAAACGTTGAAAAAATTTAATATGTTCTCTATAAGGGTTAGTATCACAAAACAGGAAATTTCTCTCCCACTGATAAAGCACTAGATTTGCGTAGGTGTTGGCTACGGAGGTGCCCATAGCCACACCTGTTAATTGCAGATATAAAGACCCATCAAACAGAAACACATTGTTCCTTAGCACCACATCAATAAGGGTACAGATATTTTCGATCTTCCCAAAATCAGACTGGGGGCAGGAGATCAAAAACTCCCTTAACAGTTCAATTCCTGTATCAATTGGGATAACTGTAAATAAGGAAACTATATCAAGAGTCACAAGGTAATGTTTCCTACTAGTCAAACCTATTCTACCTATACTATACCAAGCCTTAAGTTTACACAAAAAATCTATAGTGTCGCGAATGATGGATTCACATTTCTCTAAAAAAGGTAGAAGTTGGGCATGTAGATATACTGAGATGGGTTCAGTCACCCAACCAGCACCTGAGACGATGGGTCTCATAGGTGGGTCCAACAGTGATTTATGGATCTTTGGGATGCCATACAGTTGTGGGGTGATAGGACAGGAAACAGTCAAGTAATTGAACAAATCAATATCTATGTCATCATTCAGTTGTAGTTCGTAAATCACCATATTGACATATGACACACAGTTTTTAACATCCACAGGAGTAATACATTTAAAGGCCACAGTATCTAGCAGCAACACTGACATGGCTGAAATATATTTATCTTTATCCATAAGGACAACTGCTCCCCCCTTATCAGCTTGTTTAATAATAATGTTCTCACAAGACTGTAATTCTCTATATGCTTTATACTCTTGGCATGTTAAATTAAAGCAATTCTTATCAGCTTTAAAGTTTGCACTATAAACATTTCTTATCTGCTGTTCACATAAATCATGAAATGCCTTGACTACAGGTGCAAAAACAGGGATAAAAGTGCTAAGTCGTTTGAAACTTTGTTTTTTCAAAATACTATTGCCAAATGCCAATTTAAGACTTAACAGTCTAGAAAACAATTTCAAGTCCGTAAGTGCTGAGACTAAATCATCACTGCTTGAGGAAATAAAGTTTAAGCCTTTAGATAGTAGCGAATAATGTGCTTGATACAAAACAAAGCTGGAAAGATTTAGCGTACCTCTAATGATTTCTTGCTGTACTTGTTCACCCCTAAAGGGCTATCTAGCTTTCTTTTGTTAGATACAGTCACTTTTGGAGAAGCAGGGCTTCTGGGATAAGTAGTATGCTCCTTCACAATCTCTGCATGTTCAAGAGAAAACCGCTTATTTGAAAAGTTAAGCGTAGTTTGCTGTATCTTCTTGTTTTTCGCGCCAGCGACATTTTGTGCACCACCAGTCAGTTGCTTGTCATCCAGAGGAACTGCTGAAGCTCCCGCTTGCGTGCGAGATGTCGAACGGGCCAAACCATCCGATCCCGTAATCGGAGGGGTAGGCTCTGGGCAGTTAGTACATACAGGTTGGGACAAATCGATATTACCACGAATTTCATTCAGCGTATCTAGGAGAGGTTTTGCTGCTTGTTTAGTAGCAGCATTATGTTTATATTTAACAAAATTTTCTCTTGGCCAAGAGAAGATATTCCCCTTTAAGAAGTCGTTCCTCTCCACATAAAGCAAAGTAGATCTCTTACTGTACTTAACCATAATCTGGATGTATAACCCTAATTTCATTCCTGATTTTAGTAGCCTTGTCCCTCTTACACAGGAACATCATGTTAATATTCAGCTTGCCTCAGGGTTAATAAAATGTGAGATAAACAAGGGGAATGCTGTTATAGATTTCGAAATATCCTTATGGATCAACAGACTAGCAAGTACCTATGTGAACTAGTCTTGTTATTGTGCTATACTTTGCATTTCTGAACATAATTTTGTATATGCCTTTGACCTTTGTGACAACAAAAAGGGCCCAGTTAAACTTCTTGGTGAACCAACATAAACTTTTAATAATTACAAATCCTTTTATTGCAGTCTGTAATACTTTTGAAGTCCAGGGAGTCACCCCTCTTGGCCGTACTAAACTCCTTCCTCTTATCACTCCACTTAACTTTTGCTGCTTAAGTGGATATCATGGTTTGATCTGCTTCTACCTGTATTGTGGATCCGGTTCTAAGATAGTGCATCAGAACAAGGATTTGTCAATTTTCACTAAAAATCTCCCTGCGCTAACAGCCTTATAAAGATTTCACTAACTTTGTTTTATTTACAGTCTTTATGCTGCTGCTGCTGCTCTGTACATGTGCGATTCCATGTTTAATTTTCAGAATTTTCATTAACCATGGGTACTGCAGACAGTATCCTTTGCTTGTGCTGCTTGAAATCACCTCATCGCCTGTGGATTTCAAGTATGAAATAAGACCAATGGAACTGTAGTATCAAACTCATTTGTTTAGAAATCATACATTTTTGTGGCTAACTGCAATTAAAAAGCAAAAACAAAAAAAACACTGAATGAACTACGTGGTCAGTTTAGGCCTATGACTCCTGTGGCGCAAATATAAATTGCAAGCGTCTGCTGTGGGTGCCAAAAGCGTCAATAACTTTACTGATGAACTGTTTCTTTTCACGAATGATAAGTTCACGATGAGCACTAATCATGCACAGTGCTGAAAGTCTATCATCAGTCATTGCACACCTTAACCAGGTCTTGACCCGTCTCAGAGTGCTGAACGATCGTTCAATGGTGCAGGTAGTGGCTGGTAAGGTCAACACAATCAGAACTGCTTGCTTAACAGCAGGAAAGAAATCACAGTGTTGCAACAAGTCAGCAAAGTCCACTGTTTTGGCTATATCTGGAACCTTAGTATGCCAATAGTCGAACCAGTTCATCATCTCTAATTCCAAATTGTCGATATGATATAGTTCATTACTGACTGCAATTTGTTTTCAGAATTCTTCACATTCTAGGTTTTGCATCATTTTAGGATGCAGATAAAATAAGTTGAACTGAGCAGTGTTACTGCTGGAAAAGCGAGACATCAGTGAAGAAACTAATGAGCCAAGATAGGGAATATAAATACTTGTTCTGTAATAACTCTCAAAATCCACGGCTACTGTGTTTGCTCGGTGCGTTTGTCGACTGCAAATCTTTGGCAACACTAACTCGATACCAAGTTTATCTGCTATTGATCTTGCCTTACTGAGAATGTCATTCCTAAAGTGCTCTTCAGCATGGTTACGGTGCTCCTTGAATATTTCAATGAGTCTGTTGATGTGTTGTTGAGCCTTTATTATATCAAGTTGAACAGACTGCAACATCTGGGCAACAGGCTCAAGAACTGATGAGTAATTTGCAATAATGAAGAGAGAAATAAGAAACGTGCATGAAGAGCAAGCACTGAGTAATATATGTGCATTTTGTCTGGTTTCACCAGCAGTGATCTGAAGATCAGCGAGGCAGTCAAATATTTTCTCAAAGTTTTGACTAAACACACGAATGGATTTATATTTCTCAGTCCATCGTGTCTCACACAGAAGAGGTATATTTGGTACCAATGCTCGTCGTTTTGGACTGTCACGAAAAAAATTAATAATCTTTTTGATAACACCAACAGCACTACTTATTTCAGGAACATCATTCAGATCATTGACTACAAGCTTTAGTCTGTGAGACGCGCAGTGGATAAAGGCTGCTTTTGGATACTTTTCACAAATCTTTGCCTGAACACCATTCTGGATGCTTGCCATTATGGAGCAGCCATCATAGCCTTGTCCGAGTAATTTTTCCAAGTCTAGACCGTACTTTATGCATTCACTGACAATGACATTTGATACAGACTGTGCATCTCTCACAACAATGGGAACAAAACCCATAAACTCTTCTCGAATACAATCAACATCAACAAACCGAATGCCCAATGACAACTGCTCAATGCCCAAGATATCTGCAGTTTCATCTGCCAATACACTAAATCCAATTGCCCTACGCACTGCACAGACAATCTCCTTTCGAAGTACGTGTTCGCATTCTGCCAACAACTCATTTTGCACCCTATGGGATGTGTACCAAGCATTTCCTGCAGCTGTTTCACTGTGCTGTTTTAATATTGTGTCCCCAGCTTCAATACGAAAATCTAATAAGTCACAGAAATTTCCACCAGAGCCTTCTTTTCCATGAAGAGGAATGTCATGGGTTGCACAGTAAATAATGGTAGATAAAATTGGTTCCAATTTCTTTCGGTTCTCTGCAATTTGTTTTGCTACTGCTGCATCTAGCTGTGCAATAACAGCTGTCTCTGGCTTCAGTCGTGTACAAGAAAAATTGGCAGCATCTTCAGTAGAACCTTTGTGCCATGATGATTGCATGTGATTTCTTGCAGACTCATTGAAGGTATTATATTTTGTGCACACACTAGTGATGAAGCTGCCTTGCAACCCACGGTGAACTGACTGAGGAAATAATACACAAGTTAAGCAGAGTGGGCCTTTCAAGAGAGGAGAATATGCAAGCCACGGTGAATACTGAGACAACCAACTATATCAGAATGCTCGCTTCTTGTCTGATGCATCAGCTTTGAAGTTGTAATTCTCTGGAGGGATGCATGGTTGTGTCAGTAACCTGAATTTCATGAAGTCATCAATTCTGTCTTATTGAATGTAGCAGCCAATATCAGTTTCTGCACATACACTTTGTGGGGTCTCTCGCTGTTCCCCAAACACTGCAGAGACAGCACCTTTCTCGGTACGTTCATCAACAGACCCAGCTAGTTCTGTTACTTCATGTTGCTCGTACCTTGCTTTCTTACTAATCTGTTTGAAAAATGTTCTAATGTCCTCACTGTGTGCCATCACATACCCTACTTATTCAATAATAGACAACTTAAAGTATCCGATAATGGGCTAGTGCTACCTTTGTAGTAAATATATTGTAGCACTTCTATCAATGATGTTAGTGAACAAAAGAAAAAAAAAAACGGTCAGATATGGGATTAAAAAATGTTTGATGTGTTTCAACATCACCAATGATTAACAAGTTTCTCATGCTAACCTGGACAACAACAGAAAATAAATACATAAAACTAGTTGATTTTTGCTTTTGTACATGTTTATGCAAGGAAAACTTAATACTGCAGTAAGTACTATCTGGACAGAAATACATGCTTTATGCACAGTCTTCACAGTTTTCCCAAATAAAGCAAATAAATAGTCCCTGTAGACTATGATGTTTGCAAATGATATTGCGATCTGTAGTGAGATTAGGGAACAGGTGTTTGAAGAGACCCTGGACAGATGGAGATATGCTCTAGAACAGGGGTGTAGCCAGGATTTTCAAATTTGTACTCAACTCCCAGACCGCTGCTGCCCTCTCAACAAGCCACATCCACATTAACACTACTGACCAAGCCACGCAGCCCCTTTATATTGCTGATCTCTGAACAGAAGTATATGCCACGGTAGTAATTACACGATGCATGAACATTTTCATTCCAAAGGTACATCTTCCATAAGTCAAAAAACAAAATACCTTTCCATTTACACTAGGACAGATCAGTTTGACCCCCCCCCCCCAAGATTACTCTTCTTCCCCTTGCAGCCCATAACCCCTGTAGTGGCTCATTACACCTCCAGTAATGCTGCTGATTAAAGGACTGTCAGGGTCTAGGCATCACATGCTCCGCAGTGTTGTGGTCTGTAAGTACAACATATTGTGCTCTCCCTACGTAACACCCAAGCTATGGGCCACAACTACCTCCCTTTCACCAGCATGGGTCACCTGGCAATGCATGATCACTCCTATGGCCTACAGTCACCTAATAATGACTTCTACTTATGTGAACAACAATTACAGCAGCTGAGACTTTTACCAGACAAGTGATAATGACTCACTGCTATATTGCAACTGCACTTAATGCTAATGTGATAACGACTTTTCCTTCAGTACTCCAAATTTATGCAGGCTCAGACAAAGGTGATAATTGCTGCACATAACCTGTTGACTAGGCATTCATTATATTACCTTGGGCAGCTGTTGTGTAACACAGACTCATTATCAGTAAAGAGAACACCTGAGTAATTCAGTAAAATAGTAAAATAGCATAACACTTACATATTACTGAGCCCTTCCTCCACCAAAATTCCACACATGACTGACAATGCAAGGAAAAGTCAGCAAGTTCATAGGTAAGTACTAGGCTATTTGCCCAAGGGCATTTATAAGACTAGCCTGAATGTGTTGGCTTTTGCTACCCCCTTAGATTAGTTCCCTGTGCCTCTGTCCAGCAGAGCCATTAGTTCCCTGTGCCACTGTCTAGCAGAGCCACTGCAGTGATCCCTGGGGTAAAATTCACCCGTCAAGGTTTCTCTTGAAGAGTGTTAGCGAGGGTGATAACCTTTATCTCATGCAACTACTAATCACAAATAGAATAATACAAGCAGAAGTGATTTCTTGTCTGCTTATTTTACATTATACTATTTACTTAGTGGTGTATCTGATGTCTTATAAGCTAGTATATTACACTATAATTACATTTCTGTGCTGTATTCTAAGTAATGTAACCGTATGAAATTTTCAGACTTAATTTCTATATTTTCCCCATAACCCATCCAGTTGTTTGCATTTTGTATGCACAAGCACCAAAATGGCATAATAAACTATTTTGCCAGCGGTCACTTCAGCAGTCAGACCATGTATCCACAAGCACTACCCTGATATACAATTAATTATTTCCCCAAGCAACATCCTCATTACTATGTCCAGGTATAAATGCACCTCAATGAAATGTTTCCCCCAAACAACCCTTCAGTAACATTTCCTAGTACGTGCAACCACCAGCATGAACACTTCACCCAAGCAACCCCTTCAGTAGAATGTTGAGGTATGCACAATCACCAAAATTAAACAGTTCCCCAAACAAAACGTGTAACATTTCCTAGTATGTGCAACCAGTCAAAGTAGTACAGCAATTATATCTTACTGAGCATTGGATACACCATGGAACACAGTGAAGACACTCAAACAGTGGAGAAAATATTGGACAATGGTGATGTTGCAAAGAACTGCACGTCCCTCCAAATTTTAAGAAAAGACAACATGATCACTGGTCAGGGAGGCTGCCAAGGGACCTACAGCAACACTGAAAGAGCTGCAGGAATTTCTGGAAAGTACTGATTGTGTACTACATGTGACAACTATCTCCAATATTCTCCATATGTCTGGACTATAGGGTAGGTAGGGTTGGAAGACAGGAGCCTTTTCTTACACAGAAAAATATCCAGGCCAGGCTAAAATTTGCAAAACAAGACATCAAGTCTCCCAAAAGCATGTGGGAAAGTGTGTGGTCTGGTGAGACCAGGGTTGAACGTTTTGGGCACATTCGAGAAGATATGTTTGGTGCAAAAACACCACTTTGCATCACCAAAAGAACAACATCCCCACGGTGAAGATGGTGGTGACAGTATAATGCTTTGGTGCTGCTTTTCTTCAGCTGGAACTGGGGCTTTAGTCAAGGTGGAGGGAATTATGAACAGTTCCGCATACCAGTCTCTGCAAGGAAAACTTATATCAAATTGCAACTGTAGTAGTAAAGTAGTAAATAACTGTAGTAAAGAAAAGGCACTGGTGTAGATTCAGGAGTTATACCATTATGGGCAGATTCCAAAAGCAAAAAAATAATCCTTTCATTCTACAGACGTCTGGTTGGACTACATCTTAAATGCTGCATACAGTTCTTGAGAAAACATAAAGAAAGATATATCAGGTACCTTGAAGATGCATAAAAAAAAAAAAAAAAAAAATACTGTTGCTGCTTGTAATGGTGAGGTGCACTCTAAATTAATAAGCTACAGCAAAACACTCAGAAAGGGATTACCTGAAGCAGGTACACACAGTATTATTGCATAAAGCCATCAAACATAGACTACTCTATGAAACATATTTGGCCAGTCTAATCCAACTATCTTATTAGTATGCACTTCCATTTCCTGAGTTTCTGCCTCCATTCTTTTGCTTCCACCTGACTTATCAAGTAAACAAACAGTTGTATGTAGGGGAAAGTGTGTGTCAACTTGTGCCAGAATTGTGCACGCTCGGGTTTAAGCACATAGGTGCCATGAGAAGGTACTCGGGGTTAATGAGTTAAAATGTAAAAGACATGCAGAGTACACCTTATGCTGGAGAGGGAAATATTCCACGAAAGGCTGCACTGACAGAATATTGAATGCTGCCTATCGCCAAACACAAAGCAGGTTCATTATTTGTTGCTCTGTGCCAAACAATACAGGGCATATTATTTTCACTACTCAGCTGGTCTTTAACATCAGAAAAATGGGTAGCTAGTAGTAGTGGTGCAGTCCAGAAATGCCAACAAGATGGTCAAGTTACCAGGATAGGGAAAATGGAAGAAAAAAAAAACCCAAAACAGATCCATGTAATCAGGACAGAAAAAAAACAGACTTCTATTTTCACAAACAACTACACATTTGAAACAAAAATATTTAACAGTACGGTTGAAGTGTGCTGTACTGATGTCAGAAATACACAGGCCACAGCATGTGAGCAGGCATTCCAGAAGCTTAAAGAAGCAGCTTTGGGAGAAGCCCCTGCGTTATCCAGTCCAGAGTACAGCAAAGAATGCGTTGTACAGGTGGATGCTTTGAACCATGGGATGGGAGCTGTACATAGCCAGATTTTTTTGTGTATCAAGGGGATCTTTACATGGCTTATAGGGCTTCCCTTGGACCTAGCTGTGATGGATCTGTTGGACATGTGCAAAACAAACATCAGAAATACTAGGTCCAGGGATATGAACTTCAATTGAGAGGTAAACATAGAATGTGCTGGAGATACAGACGTGTGTCCAAAAGGATCCTAGCACCACAGAACAGGCTCTCCATGCATGTAAAATAGAGTTCATCTGGGACTCATTCAAAGGTAGCCTTGAAAATTGGATGGGAAATAATAAATTTACCATGGTCTGGCCCCTGGCCCTGTGCCATCAACAAGTGTTATCCTAACTAACACCACCTCCTACAAATCCTTAGTTACTTCCCTACTAACATGTCCCAGTGATACTGAGGACCAATGTAGTTTGAAGTGTCCGGCTAGGCTTGTAAGGACAGCAGTGCTTGTCAGTCTAGTAACAACCAATGAACTTATGTTCTAGCCATCTGCAATGAGGCCATCATTCTTTGGTCTTCAGGCTGCATCTATCATCAGTCACCTGAAACAGCCCAAACAATATGCACTACAGTACAGTTTCTAACCCCACCCCACCCAAAACAGCAAAAAGACAGATAAAGCACATATGCTTAATTTACACCCACCTGAACAACCCTCTTTGCAGTAATCCACTAAAGAGTTGATGTCACTGAATAATCAAACACATTTTCATACCAGACTTGCATCTTTCAAGATATGCATGCCAACACAAAACCTGATAGTCTAGCAATGTTTTGAGCTTATAAGAGTAATAAACAAAATGCAACCCTATTTTTGTGCCTTTATCCCCCCCTACCATTTTAGGCTTTGTCCTTATTTAGCAACCATCAAGTCAGTTACAGCCTTTACCCTTGATTATTCATGGTTTCAGACCTCTCAACTGTCCATTTTGTCGCAGAATGCCCAGATGTTTACCTCATATTTTGGTCTGTCCCTCATAAAATTGATAGTTGTCTGGCAAACCACTTAGATGATTTGAGAATTGAAATCACTAAATAAGTTTTCAGACTTCTTAGTACTATATGCTTTACATCCACAACTCCTCTATGAAAAAAAAAAGATTCATGTTTGAGTGTCAGCCTTGCAGTACTCAAAAAACACATCAGTATTTACCACTACAGTGGAGATATACATCCCAATCCAGGACCACCACACCAAATTCAGCTTCCCATTTGCCAACTCCACTCCATCTGTCCACTCTTCCCAAAAAGATATTCTGACATTCTTTTTCTTAAATGCAAATGTAAGAAGCCTCATCAGTAAAATTCAAGATACACATGCATCCATAGCCCTATACTATCCCTGACATATTCATCATTACAGAAATCTGGTTAAAAAAGATGTAGCAGATAAATAAATACTCCTCTCTGGCTGCAATATTCTTCGACTTGATAGACAAAAAAGAGATCAGGAGGTGTTGCCATTAAATTTAAAATGCATTAAAATTAACTCTCTAGTCTCTACCCAGTTAAGAATCCTTGCTTCCTCAATGCAGAACTACTACTAGCACAGCACAAAAAAACCCCACAAAACCTTGTGCATCACTGCCCTATTCATTCCACCAGATAATAATATTTAGAAGTCAAAGGTATATTGCGCTGGTTTAATGCTAACATTACCGAATAAACAATCATTCTTGGAGATGTTACTATTCACTGGTGCAGCTTAATCTCCAAATCTGCACCATCTTCAATAAACATCTACAACTTCCAAATTATTAACACACCTAGCAGGATTGATAAAGTGGTAGAGAATCAGATTGAATACTAACAAGAACAACCAGAACAATACCACTACCTCTGGCAGTCTACCTGATAACCTAAATTTTAACTTGCCCACAATTATCCTTAGACATTACATTAACAAAATAATTACAATAAAGTTCACAACTTAACCTCTTTCTGCAAAGATATAGTCAGTGAAACAGTAAAAATTAAAAAATGTAGCAGGACTCCCTTAAGAACTCTTCCTCTAAATGACACAGTCACTTTCTTCAACTCAGCTTTTTTAAATATACTAGATTATGGCCTCATGGCCAGCTTTAGTATGGGCAGCCAGAAAAGCACACGAGGAAAAGGAAAGCAATATGGCAGCTCATCACATTGATGCCTGGAGGGACGGTCGGTTGGATGTGCTGTATGTTGAATTGGTGCACAATTGAGGGTTGAAAGGTGTGATTTTTAATGTAGGGATTGGGAATAACAGACACGGAGGACGAGGGTGCAGTCCAGAGCACCACTCACTCTCACACACTCAAGTAAGTGTGCCATGCCACTTTTGCGTTTTGGTGCCAAGTGTTCAGTCAGTCACTGTACAAAAAAAAACCCAACCTACCTTCTTCTTATAATAATACCAACACCATGATACGCACCACCACCAGTCCAGTCCTTCCACCACTCACCACATGACCACTCACCACATGAAACACGATGGTTTGGTTTGCTCCGGAGGATGGAATCATCATCAGGAAGAATACTCTTTCACTGTCCACCTGCAGTCTTCCATGATCAAATTGCAACTACAATTATTTAAGGAGGAGTTTGAGGCTCGTCGCCACGTCAGACTCGTCAGTCATGTGACTGCCTGCCACACCATCTCCAGTAACAGTTCTGAACAAATAACAATGCAGGCTACAGGAAAAAAAACAAAGTAAGTGGGGAAAAAAGTGTGTTTTGCCGCCAGATAGCATTAAGAAAATCCAGGGGGGTGCAAGTTCACCCCCTTGCACCTGCCTGTGGGCACCCTTGACCCTAGGGTATCAAAACTTATCAGACAAATTTGTCAAGCATGGTTAAGCTTAACAATGACCAATGGAGTTGTTAGCTTAGTAATCACTTATGAATTTGTGAACATTATAAATAACTAACATGGTATCTTCAGGTTCAGGTACATAAGAGTGAATATTTATAAACTATGTAATATACTGGTTTTGTACTATGCTTTGTAATAATTAACTACACTTTATTTGACATTACATGAATTCTTTTAGTTCCACTGATTATAATGCCTTGTGAAGGGGGGGGGGTCTATTTTGGAGAAATTCACTCTCAGCAAATGCTTTTAGTCCAAGTGCTCTTTGCCAAAAGCACTAGCAAACTCTACTTATAGTCTGTGGTTGTTGCATTTTAAACTTTTCATTTTTTCTGAATTAACATGTGTATTTTAAGAAGGTCATTAATACTTTTGATTTTGCTGTGTCTTTTTATGTCTTCTTCATGGTTAACTTAAAAAGGATGTAGCCTTGGGGTCAACCACATGTCATAATATACTGATCTCCCCAACCAGCTAAGAGCTGCATCATTTAAGCACAAACATCTCCAGCTTGATCACTGATGTAAAACTTATGTCAATAATGACAAAGATCATTCACAGCAAGTCATCTTGAAATATCTTCAACTGGCCCTTGTGGAATGCCAAAACAAGCAATTGTCACATTTTGCATCTCTCATCATAGTCAGTTACATTTGAGATAAATGTTTCCTTGGGGGAGGGGCATTCACAGATTTATCTCCTTGAAGGTACTGCTCAAATTAGTGAACACTACTCATAAATTCATAGCTAAGCACTAGGCTATCGGCCTTAGAGCCTATATAAGTGTAGCCAAAAAAGGTTTCCTGGCTTTCTCCACCCAAGAAAATGATTTTCCTGTGCCCCCGTCAAGCAGGGCTACAGAAGTGATCCATGTGGTGAATTTCGTGTTTCCCATCCAATTGTCAAGATTTTCTTAAAGAGGGCTAATGAGGAGCTTTGCTTGACATGAATGAGTAGTCTGTTTCAGTGCATGGGAAGTCTCTGGGACAGGAATCTATCCCTCCAGCATGTTCTGTTTATTGTAGTGACAAGGTTTAGGTCCCTGGAGCATGTGGCTTGGAGAGATTGGGATTTCTTTAAGTGCAGCATGTCCATCAGATCTGGGTTAGAGATGGCTTTGTATATTAGGCAGAGGTTGTCTCTGAGTAGGAGATAAGCGATGGAGTAGAGCTGGAGTTTTTTGAGACAGTCTGTGTATGGCATCTGTTTGAGGCCTTTAATCTGCTTAGTGAGGTATTTCTGTGGCCTTTCTAGTTGTTGTAGATGTCTTGTGAGGCACATGCCAAATGGGGCATTGTACTATATAATGGGTCTGATGAGGGATGAGTAGAGAGGAACAATGACCTCTCTTTTTCTGGAGTAGAACCCCTTTGTGATAGGGTGTGCCACTTAGAAGGATTTCCTGACCACTGTGGCGACGTGATTATCAAAGGAGAGACTACTGTCCACCTGTGTCCCAAGGTCTCTTATCATACTTTCGGTGTTTAGTAGGCTACCTCCTATGTGGTAGTTCATGGGTACAGTGTTTTTCCCAAAGGGGATAACAATGCACTTCTTGGCATTAAGCTTGAGGCCATAACTTTGACACCAAGCATCAGTCTCAGTGAGGCCCCTTTGTAGAATGTCCACATCATTAGGCAATTTTATTATGGCACCTAGCTTGCAGTCGTCTGCAAACTTCGTTAGCCAGAGACCAGCTGTATTATCCTGGACTTCTGAGAAGTAGATACTGAACAGGAGAGGACCCAGGATTGAACCCTGTGGTACTCCACTTGTCAATGGTCTGAAGTCGGATTTGGAGTTGACTACTTTTACTGTGTGGGTTCTGTCAGTGACCAGTTGGCCACCCATCTTGTGACATAGGGATTTATGCCCAGTCCAGTGAGTTTATCTATAATACCAGAGTGAGGGATGGTGTTGAAAGCCTTGGTGAGGTCAAGATAGGCTGTGTGCACCACATTATCCTCGTCTATGGCTCTGGTGACTGCTTCAAAGAAGTCAATCAGGTTTAGGAGGCATGATCTACCTTTTACAAACCCAAACTGAATGGGGTCCAGAGTTTGGAGGTTACCTATGTCTTTGTTTATAAGCTCCAGGATGATGTGTTCCATGGCCTTGCAGACCAGGCTCGTCAGGCTAATGGGGCGGTAGTTCCCGGGGTCCATGGTGGCACCCCCTTTGTGAAATGGGTTAACTGTTGCTGTGCGCCATTCCATAGGCACAAAGCCTGAAGTGAGGTGAAGTTGAACATGGTACTTAGGTGGGATGCCAGTTCGTTCTGTAGTTCATGCAGAATGCAGCCTGGGATGTTGTCTGGTCCCATGGATGCTGTGTTCTTTGGCTTTGGAGAGTGTAGTCTTTACTTGTGTGTTTGTGATTACAGGGGCTTTGTAATCTTCTGGTACGGAGATGGGCCCTTTGGAGGGTGAGGGGGGTAAAGTTTGTGCTGAATCTGTCTGCCAGGATATTGGCAATATCAATTGGTTCTGTAAATCTAGTGCCATTCTGCTGTAACTCAGAGCAGATCTGAGAGTTGTCATTGAGATTCTTGACATAGCTGAATGTGGTTGTTTTAGAATCAGTGGTGATTTTATTTTCGTAATTAGCTTTGGAGGATTTTATGAGGGATCTCAGCTTCTTACTGAGGCTAACCAGGGAGTTCCTGCAATCATGGGATTTTACTCCTTTTTGCAACATTTTCTTCATTTTGTTGTAGAGTTTGTTTATGGCAGAGGACCACCAGACTAGCTTCCTTTTTTTGGAGGATAGCATCTTGGTTCTGTTGGTGATGGCACGGTCCATGCACTCATGTATGTGCTTATACAGTGCATTTGTATAGGGTTCAGCAGTCATGCCTTTTTTTTCCATCTGTATGGATGTCGTGAAGTTAGCTACTTCTGTCTTAAGAAGCATGAAGTTGGCTTTGGAGAAGTTTTTTACAATGGCTTCCTTAATGGGGGGTGGGGGCGGGGTATGGATGTCTAAGGTGATTAGCTTGTGGTTGGATCTGACCAGCAACGAGTTGATCTCTGGCATGGAGCATCTGTTACCCATATTGGTAATGGCAAGTTTCAGGATATTGCTGCCCCTGGTGGGGGTATGGGCAAGCTGATCCAGGGTGATGGAATTTATGAATTTCAGAAAACTTTGAGCAAATTAGTAGTTTTCCCTGTTGATGGTGGGGTAGTTGAAATCTCCCATTATTAGGGTATTGGGCTGTACCTTAATATTATCCAGTATATCGAGAAATGTGGAGTGGGCATCCTGGGGCATGGCGGGGGATCTGTAACAAGCTACAACCTGGATTGCAGTCTTGCCCAGTGTTAATTGTACTTGGATAATTTTGGATGCATTGTGTTGAGCAACTAGCCTGGAGGTGTGGATATCCATTATGAGTATGGACACGCCTCCTCCTTTAGTGTTTCGGTCCAAGTTAGGTGGCCGAAAGGTGTGGTAAGAATTTTAGCTTGGTAATGCAGGGGTCTCTGTAACTGCACAGATGTTGATGTTCTCCATCTTAAGGAGTCCCTCTAGTGAGTGCATTTTGAGGGTTAGACTTCTAGCATTTAGTAGCATTACCCTTAGATTTAGCTTGTTTGTACTTAATATGGTGGTGCATTTGACATTTGAGCCTTGCCTGAAAAAGGTACTATAGGGGTGGCAAGAGCCTTAGCCAATACCCGGAATCCCAGAGGTGACAGGAGCAAGCCATCACTGGCAAAGCATCATGGTCTGTCGATCATGTCATCCCTGGCAGACAGACACTGGATCCCCTTAGAATGACACCAGAAGCTTAGCCAATTGTTGAAGTCAATCATTTTGTCCTTGTGCTGTCATATCATTCTGGCCAATGGCAGGATGCTACTCAGGGCTAGGGAGATACCTGACTGAGCTACATGGTTCGAGAACCCCTCCATGTCTCTTTTCATGTAGTCCAGGGAGATATGCCTCAGGTCATTCACTCCAACATGGCATCCTGTTAACAGGTAATTGTTTTATTTTTTGAAACCAAAAATAGATCATTTTCATCCACAAACTTATAAACAAAAATTGCTAAATTAAATTAAAAATAAAACAGCAGTGGCATGCCAGTTTCATAGCTAGACACTGTCAACATTTTATTTTAGTGTGTAAGTGAACTACACCACTTGTACCATTTTATAAGTCTCAAACAAATTATAAGAAGAAAAACAAATAATTTCATCTTGTTGTAATGGTTTTCAAGTACAGTTTACAAATAAAAATAAGCAAAAATGAAAATGAGCAAACCAATTAAAATATTTCACAAAGCATCAAACAAGAACCATGTAAAATGACAATTAAAGTACAGAGCAGTACTATAAAAATATGTATGGGAGATACCTCCAGACATGATTTACACTACATAGGACTGGTATATGAGAGATAAGCAATTAGATTACATGCACACAAAGTAATTATTTGGGAGCAGTTTATAATGGTACAGTGTACAACTGGGTAGTCGTAACTGATTTGTCATATTACAGCTTCAGTTTCTGCTGAAATTTCTGCCATGTAACTGAACATTTTTTTCTTTTTCTGGCTGAAGTACACATGCAGGCACACAGGATATTTTTATCTATAATAAATACAGTTCACCCTGCAGAGGCATACCACACAGTGACTGACACACACACACACACACACACACACACACACACACACACACACACACACACACACACACACAAACACACACACAAATATTTTTATAGACTACATGCAATTCAGAATTCAGTGGCTTTACTCTGAAAATCTGAAGGTAATATGTGAAAGAGAATCACAGCTCTCAACTGTCCAGATTTTTACAGAATGTCCAGATTTGTTTACTCAGATTTTCGGTCAATTTCTTACACAATTGTAGTTTTCTGGCAAATTTCTGGAAAATCAATGAGAACTGAAGTGAGAAAATAATGGCAGATTTTATTTTCAGCCTTAACATCCTTTAGAAAATTCATGCTAATGCAAAACCAGTTATTCTATCAACTTACTAAGTCTGTAAGACCAATATTTAAAAACTGTCCCTATTTTGCACCTTTGTGCCCCCATTATTTATGGCTTTGTCCTGATTTCTTGCTCTAAGAGGTTTTGAGGTATGAAGAGAATACAGTATTTTTCATTTCTGACTACCTTGTACTGAGAGTATGAGTTTATTTTTAGAGGTAGACAATTGTTTAAAGAGAAACATTGTATAACTATTCAGTGAAGTGCCAGTAATACACTAATATACAAAGTAGCAGACAAGAAGAGAAACACTGGATTCACTGTAGACACACAACTATATTATACCATGTTGCGTAACTTGTTCTACTACAGATTAGAATGCATGATATTCCGTGTGAATTTTAGTACTTATAAACGTACCATTTCATAACTATAACAGCATTAATAAGAACACATTGAAATTCATCTTGCTTCAAAATTCTGGCATATGCTGAAAATATGGTGAAAGTAACTGAATTTTCCACAAGTTGTAAACAAGGGTTAACACCTGTTCCTCTTTACTACGGACAGTCCTTATTTAGTCAATTGTGTCCCAGCTGGGGACAAAAAAATATATATATATATAGCAAATGGCTTGATAATTTAGAACAAATATATTTCCAATGTTTCCTCTAATGGTTACATAAAACTGTATCCAAAATATCTTAATTAAATAATTAGTCTTGTAATAAACCCAAACAAAACAATAATTATCATAGCTTCTTATCTCCCTCCAGGCAACAACCTACACGCTGCTGAAGGTCTGCTATCATGGCTTCCACCAATTTCAACCAAGAAACTATTATTCTCAGTGACTTCAACCTCGACTGGTAATCCTGTATATCCAAAAACCCATCTAATTTCTCAACCTCTATGACTTCAACCAGACCATAAATTGCCCAACACGCACTGACAAACACACCAATAGAAAGTCTACTTTAGACTGGATGCTAACCAGTAAACCCAACCTAGGCTACATATCTGGATGCCTTCCAGACTCTCTCAGTGACCATTCACCTACATTTCTATATAGAAAAACGGGTACATAAACAAAGCAACATCTCCTACAAATTCATCCATTGTAAAAAAAATTTCCCCCCACAACTTTTAACAATATCCTCCAACTTTGTGATTGGACCACACTTAAAAACCTCCAGCTAGACCTAGCTGCACAGTTCAACTCCACCTTCCTTAACATACTGAATAATCTAGCCCCAACTAGGAAAGTACTTGCAAAATCCAAGCATCTGCCCTGGTTAACCAAAGAAATCAAACAACTACTTAAACTGAGGGATAAAGCATGGTTAATTTGCCATCCCACCAAGCACATATCAAACCTCTCTACCTATAAACAATTACGGAACAAAGCAAAAAAAACCACACCAAAGCAACAAGTAATCGTACTTCCAAACCTGCCAGCAACAACACCTAAACAACCCCCCAAAATTCTGGGATAACATCAATTATCTTCTTAGCCCAAGTCGTACCACTACCCCAACCCCAGTAACCCCTAACAACTCTGATCCTATTGCAACTCAATTCAACTCCCACTTCATAAGCTCCATAACCTCCCTACTAGGCAATCAACCCAATACACCTCTCACTCTTCCCACCACTACCCCTGAAAATCCCAACCCCTTCTCCTTCACATCCATTCAAACAAGTTACATAAAATCTCTCCTGGCTAAACTTAAACCCTGCTGCCTGGCTGCTGATCAGTTTCCTAATGAATTTCTAAAAATTGCTGCCCCATCTATTACTTACCCCATATCAATCTTGATTAACTAATCAATTGCTGAACATTGTGTCCCAAATCTGTGGAAAATATCCCACACCATCCCACTCCACAAAAGAGGACCTTCCAAAGACATAAAAAACTTCCAACTTATATCCAATCCATTCCTCCCCCTACCTAAAAATCTTAGAAAAATGCATCCACAAACAACTCTTTAACCACTTCCTCAGCAACAATCTCTTATCCAACTCACAACACGGCTTCAGACCTAAACATAATACTTCTACTGCTGTAATCACTTTTCTACCACCATTCACCATCATCTAATCGAAGGCCAGGTATTCTTCTCTATCTTTCTTGACGTGTCAAAAGCCTTTGATACTGTTTCCCATCAACTTCTACTTAACAAGCTTGCATCCTCTGGCCTTGACTCATCATCTCTGTCCTGGTTCCTCAGCTATCTTTTCAGTCGGCAGCAAGCCACCGAATGGGAAAACACTCTTTCCCCCCTCTTCCCCATTTCTGTGGGGATGCCCCAAGGTTCTATACTTGGCCTACTTCTCTTTATCTTATTCAGAAATTACTTCTACTCAGCAACCAACCAAGCCACCATTGTCCAATACGCTGATGATGCTACCCTTATATGCTCTGCCCCCTCACCCTTAGATCTCCAATTAAAAATGCAGTCATCTTTCCAAAACATAGAAAAGTAGCTGTCTGAACATCAATTAATTCTAAACCATAATATGACCAAATTAATAATCTTCAAAAATAAAAAATCCAAACCATCTCAGTCTTCTCTATCAATCCTCTCCTCAAATGGAACCAAAATTGTCCCCACAACTCATATTAAACTTCTAGGAGTAACTATTGATGAGAATCTAACTTTTGATAAACATGCCTCCTTGACAATCAAAAAAGTTCACATCAAGCTTGACACCTTATACAGAGCCAGGCCATACCTTACCCACACCACCAGGCTGGCCACTGCCCGATCTCACCTACTTTGTCCCCTCCTCTATGGATCTTATATTCTCACTACCCTTCTGCAAATCTGACCTAAATAATCTAGAATCATGTTATAACAAAATTGCTATGTTTGCCACAAATGCCCCACTCAGGACACACCACTGTACTGTGTTCTCTCAGCTAAACTAGCTAGAACTCCCCAACTTACTATGGCCCACAAGTTAATTCACCAACCCATGAACTGGCCTGTTCTCTCCAATCTTGTCCAACCTCATCACAATCCCAGGCCTCTCAGATCCTCAGATAAACTAACACTCAAGGTCACCCACTCCCACAACTGTTATGGTAACTGTCTTTATTCCACTAAAATTACCAAACTTTGGAATACCCTCCCTCAAACCATCACAAAAAATCCTCACCTTCATGCATTCAAACAACTACTGCATAACTACCTCGCTAATCATTGGCTTTGGTCTTGTCATTCCCAGACTAAATCCTCTTAGTCCCCATTCCACCATCTCTCCACTCTACAAATGTCCACATCCTCATACTACAACTTCTTTCTGATCTCTATTATTAAATCTTGGTACCTATCTTGCCACCTCTCAAAATGTTGTTTGGCACCTCTGTTTTTACATTGTGTCCAAATTTGTATACACCTGGACTCTGCAATTCAAGACTGCATTGCCTACAATTGCTTGCTTAGCTTTCTAAGTTATGAATTACGTTATTTGTTTTATACCATATGATTATTTACTAGTCTGTTCACATGTTAATATTTGTCTTTTATACCATGATTTTTTTTCCTAGTCTGTTCTCATGTTAGTATTTGTCTTGTAAACATTAATATGTAAAGACTGTTTCTGTTTACTGGAGCGTTTCCCCCCCGGGCCTCCATTGAAAATGGTCTACTAGCCCAGTCGGACTAATTTGCGGTTAACAAATGTAATAAATAAATAAATGAAACAACAGAAACAACTCAGACTGAACACGAATGAGCTTTTATTTGGGAAAAAGTGAAGCAATGTATTGTTTGTCTACATGCAAATGTGGCTACTGTAGGTGCAAACATTCATTTATTGGCAAAAGTATTGCACATTAACTGCATCTTGTTCTTAGCCAGTGAAGAAGGAATACATTGCCAAACAACATACATCTCAGCTGGCTAGATTTTTACTGAATGTCCATAATTTTGCCTTATATTTAGGTCTATTCCTCATAAAATATGTGGTTTTCTAGCAAATCACTGAGGACTGAAGTCACTAAATAATGACATACATTTGAGTTTCAGACTTCACATCCTTCAGAAAATGTATGCAAAAACAAAT
>NC_056744.1:1702856127-1703023627 GCF_019279795.1 Protopterus annectens
TAGGGTCCAGATCTCAGCCTAGCTGGCAAGCTAACCTCCAATACCCTCTCTGTCCAACCAGTGATTCGTGTCCCTGCCCAAGTAGCTGACACAAGCGCACACTTTGAGATAAGTATTTATACAACTTCACAGACACTCCTGGGAAAGGCTGACACAGATTCTCCAGCTGTGCCCCTATACCCAGACTATACAGTAGTAATTCCTGCCACCACCAGCTAATAATTATCAGCTACCCAAAGGCACTTAAAAGGGTGTCCAATTATTACTGTGTGATATTATTATCCAATGATAAGTGTGACTAAATGGCCTTAAGGCTTATTAGAGTGGCTTTGTACAATAAACTCTATAAATATGCAATGTACTCTAGAGCTTAATTTATATCTACATAAACCAGCCACAGTAGAAAAGGGTTTAAAAATAATAAATACTAAAAACACAAGACAATACTACTACACCACAGTGCCATTCAAGAGTTCAGAGATCACACAGAAACTTAAAATAATTCAGTAGTACAGTTCTGACATAACAGAAAAACACTTAGTCTAATCTTTTCTAATTCCTAGCTATTGCTACAAGAAAACATACTTCTAAAGTAACTTACTTACATAGAGCATAAGGCATTTCTGAATTAGATAGTCAGACAAAAATGCTTACAGTCTCTCTCTGAGCAATAGTTTTTAAAATCACTAGCAAACATTTCTGCTGGGCCCTCCCAGATTACATCATTCTCACTTGATTTCCATTGCATCATTTATTTGACACTTAGCCTGGAGTTCCCAGGCCAACAGGCTACATTATTTAGCAAGCTAACACCTGCTCAGGAATCTACAACAATAAAAGACATTTCATATGTACACTCTAGTAATTATTCCTTAAGTTAAAACAATAGAAGGAGTGTGCTAGTCCAGACAGGCTGACTCTGAGCTCTACAGATCAAAGGATAGATTTGAAATAATTTTAACTTCAAAAGAAAGATTTGAAATGCTTGACTTAGTTCTCCTTACAGCAGATGTCAATGTTGCTACAATCTTGAAGTTCAACATTTTACAGTATTTTCATTTAAGAAACAAGCCTGTATTTTACATTTATATTTGCAAATTCCAGAATTATGTATCAAATTCTATTTGGCTAGGCTGGCAGCCTTCACCCATCTCTACCTAATCTTCACAATACTGACAGTTTTTCTACCTCTAAGGTGCTTTTTCAACAACAGTAGTCTGCTCCATATACCAATTGAGCCAAACCAAATCAGGACAGTATAAAAGTAATCCAGCTCAGTTTGAAGCTTCAAAAATGCCCTCCCTAGAAGACTTTCTGATCTAGAAAAGTACTGACATCTGCATCATTTATTTAATTTATTTAACATTTGTTAACCAGGAAAGTCCAACTTGGAACAAAGCCAATTTTCTGCGGAGACCCGAGGAGAAAGATGCATGTCTTTGTAACCTGGGAGGAAACCAGATCACCCAAAGGAAACCCACACAAATGCAGGAAGGGCATGCAGACTCTGCACAGAAGGCACCCCAGCTGAGAATTGAACTGGAAAACCTCTTACTGTGAGGTGACAATGCAACTGCAGCATCACTGCGCCATCCAATTATCTATCATCACTGAAGCATGGCTCCTGTGCAGTGATAATGCACCCTCCCTACCAAGATTAAATGCATTCCATTCATTCAGCCCTCTACTGAAGGTATATTCATTACTGATGATAGTGTGTCCTTATTCTTCTGCAAGTTTATCACACCTAGACTTGTGAACTCCTTCACATTCTCATAACTATAAGATCACATGCTATATCATACCAAATTACAACCCCCCTACCTATTAGACATACCCAAACAAGCTTGAATCTCTCACCACTGAATGAAACATTCTTATTTTGGGGGATTTCAACTATCCACTTTTAAACAGGAATCCATACCTCACTACAAAATACAAACAATGCTTACATGCCATCATACTAAACCAAATAGTGCACTGCCCTAAAAGGTCTCAGATTTACTTGACTTGGTCAACTCTGATTTAACACCACTGTCCTCTACACATATAGCCACTTGTCAGATCTGACCACCATTCAGTAATCTTCATGGTAAATAAAAAAAAATTCCCTCAAACCTTACTCTCTTTTGGGATGTAACTAAGGCTAAGTTTCTGAAGTGAGCTGAAGACCTGAAGCGGTTCAGTAGCTCCTGTCCTTCAATACCCAAGTAGTCAAGAGGATTGCACTTGCAGAGAGTTTCTATTCCCACCTTAGTGACTGCATCAAGATATCTGTCCTAATTAGACCCGTAGAATTCCAAGTTAACCAGGAAAGCCCCATGGTGGAACATTAGTATAAGCAAGCTATTTGGAAAAAAAATCCTCACTCTTGAATCTTAAATCTGTTAAAAGAAATTAAACAAAGAACTTTGGTTTGTTGTATTTGAGTTTGTTCCCAAATATGAACTGAAAGCTACACTCTCCAGATAATAGCCATGATCCAACTTCAGCTGTTATAAACCGTAAGGCCAATACCAAGCAATGTACTGTGCTAAAACATCCAATCAGTCCTTGTTGACATAATCAGTATATTAGCTGGTAGGTTAAATTTAATTCACCCCATCCCCCTCATACAGGACATTGTACCTACAGCTCAAAGATCAACTCTCAGGAAGTTTTAAATGCTCTCTCAGACTTAAGGACTGGTTAAGTGGCCCTGAAAATATACTGGGGTGTTTCCTTGTCAGTATGAACTACTGTCTCACCGTGAATCAGTTTAACCTCAGCTTATCAAATGATTTTGTATTAGAGGTGCAGTTAGACCAATAGGCCTTACCATCTTTAACTGTAAGATAATGCAACAAACACATCATCATGGACCTTATAAACCTAGATATTGGCAGCTTACAATCCCATGACCAAAACCAGTTGGGTTTGTGAAAAGATGATCCTGGCTGCTTAGTCTAGTCAATTTCTTTAAAAAAGTCACAGAAGCACTGTACAAAGGGAAACTCTGTACATGTAATGTACTAAGTCCTTCCAAACCATTTCACCCTCAGACATTATCAACAAACTAATCAAACTAAATATAAAGCCTTATTTTACCTTTCTGTTAGCAGAAGTGGCTCACAAGCAGAACATAACAAATCAGGATGGGGGCAGCTTGTCTCCTCTGAAAAGCTCACTACTAGTGGGATTCCCCCAGAACTCATCCTTCAGTCTGCTTCTGTGAGTATTTACTTTTACTATTTCCAAGCTGATGTCAAAAGTTTCTTGTTGATCAGGTTCACAGGTTATTTCAAACTTGGAGCCATCATCAATTCTCCTGGGGATTCCCTGGTCCTACAAGGTGGTATAACTGTAAAAACTGATAAGACTGTACTGTACCGTAATAAGCTGGAAACACTGTAATGAGACTGAGAACAAAAATCTTTATCTGTTAATTACCCAAACTCATGCTGAACAGGTGCCAGTCTCTCCTTTATAGGCCAAATCTTGTATACCTTTCAGAATGAATTTTCCAAACACTGTAGTTCATTTAATAAGGCTTTATTAGATGTTCACAATATCCGAATACTGTCTTCATTAACAGTTCTGATAAACAATCAGTATTCAAAGTTACTTCACACTACAGTCTGATTGTCATGAACAACATAAACTAACATAGTGTTTATTTGACCTGTCTTGTATCTCAGGTTCGAGTATCTGTAATGTTCTCTAAAATAACAGGTCAAACAAACTAACCAACCTTAACTAACTTCCCTAACAGTATATGAAGTATATTTAATAATGCCAAAACCCTGTTAAGCTTTTCATGCCCTCTTAGCCTTGGTTCCCAGGCTTGGCCTAAATTTAACATTTTGTTAAGGAACATTCTGTAGCTGGCAAGATTGTCCCTGGGATTCAGCAAACTTCTATAGAGGAATAGCTTATTCTTGCATGGAAGGGATTGTTCCTGTGCAGCACAGCAGTGCGCCATGCATATTCATGAAGGTGCGTTACTGTGCTCTAATACAGACATAGTTCTGTGTACAAGCTCAGGTGGTGTGTCTGAGGGCATTGCTCTCACAATACACATGCCCCCTGCACTCCATAATTGCCCTATGGCAATGTAAAATGAGCAAGAGTGTCCGCGGACACCATTACCTCCCAACCTCAGAAGAAATCTGGACAGAGCCATAAAAAAGAAGGGACAAATGTAAACTACTGCTCTCACAAACTTACAAAGTCAATAGAATAACAGGCATTGCATTAGCTGAATATTCCAAAGGGTATGAAGTGCAAAACTCAAATATCTGTCATCATTTTCTAACTGCAGTCTTTAATGCTTTGTCACTAATCTGCCAGAAAGCCACAACTGTGTGTAAAATGGACCAAAAATATAAGGCAAAAATCTGGACATTCTGTGAAAATCTGTACAGTTGAGAGGTATGGCAGATACCTTTACTGTCTGTGGAGCATACCTCTCAAATACAAAGCCTGTTATGTCATCACCATTTGAAAAGCACAGCCCCGCACAGATAATGCTGCAGAAAGCAATGTGCATACCCCTACATTAAAAAAAATAAAACACATCTGTTTAATTTATTTTTCAGTCCCCAATAAAGTTTAAGTGTAGCTGAGCAGGTGTGTGCATTGCACAGCTTTGCTCCGCCTAGCTTACATATCACAAGGAGCTAAATAGAATATACTTCAAAAAGTAGCAATGTGGAAATAGTGAAGTGGTTAGAGTGTTCGCTTTACAAATAGCTGTTCCCAATTTGATCCCCACTGAAGCCAATTTGCATTTTACATATGAAAGCAGTACATGTTTTTTTATAATTAGGTAGTAAATAACATATATTTGTTAATCAGAGTAGTGTAGTAGGTCCAGATGTGAGGGGTCAGTGTAATAAAGTTGTGAAACTCCCATATAAACACAAGTGCCCCATACAGGATAGTCACACAAGAGTAAATGTAAAGAAAGCACATAGTGGGATGTCAGGGAAGGTAAACAAAATTATAATATGGCAGGAATGATAAATCAATCCCATATAGCTGATAGTCTTTAAAATAAAATGTAAGCAATGCTAAGCATTGCACAGTTATGCTTACCGGGTGTAAGCATTGCTTAAATATGAATGGTAAGAATGAGTAGCCCAGGTAAGTGGATTTTCCCATTGGAAAGCAGTGCTGAACCTGCCCCTTTAAGCACTGCCAACCTTAGCTAAGTAGGTTTGCCTGTAGCTTAGCTTAGTTCAGCATATTCAAAATCATCCAATCATGGCAAAGGGTAGGAAATTGGCCATATTTAAACCTTGCAGGCAGGAATACAGCTAATAACCAGTTGTAGTTCCTCACTGTAGCCAGTATGGCTGGTGTTGGAGAGGGTATGCGCTTTTGGGTGCAGCTTTGGGGCATACAGGAGTCTAAGGTCATGGTAGGACTCCTTGATAAAAACCATGATGTGAGACTGCTGCAGGACCAGTACCAGGGCTCCCAGTACAAAGCGGAGTTCTGGGAAAGTCTTGCCCGTGATCTCACCAGTGCCACTGGCATCCCATGGACTGGTGAGCAGGTCCAGCACCACTATGCTGACTTGAAGTGGAGGAAGAGGGAGCTCTTGGACCAGTGGGTAAAAGAAGCACGGCAGAGGGGTGATGTCCCAGGCATGTGTAAGTATTCATATTAACTGTTTAACAAAGTCCAGCCTGTGTATCTGATGGATAGGTATGCATAAATGTTTCTCTATCTTCTTTACAGCTCCAGCTGAGTGGGCTGTGAACCAGGAAGCCCATGCAAGCAGGTTGCAAATGCTGCATTGCGAGGCTGTTGATTAACAATCTAGTTTGTAGTATTCATACCAAATAAATACAAAAGGAGTAGAATGTCACCTGGCAGTATTAAAAATGGGTATGGTTTGTACAGAATAAACCAGACAATATTACAGTAATAGTCTCATATAGGTTATATATAAATAGAACTGTAACTGCTTGTCAATAAAATGCAAAACCCTGGAGTGGTTGTGTTTATTCTGGTATTGTATGAATTGAAATGTGTACAAGTTATGCAGAGCAACTATAGCTCTGAAAGCAATGAAGTCTCATCTGACAAAGTTAGTGCCTCTGTAAGACATGAGATTAACTGATATGAAATGTTTCATGCATCAAGATCTGATATTTGAATAGTAATGTGTTAACCACTGTTTTCCATACTGCTATGTCAAAAAGTCTGTATAGGAATGTATGTATCAGTATGTTGTAATTACAAGGTCAGATTGTACAACCAAGTGAGAATGAGACAGAAAACATTCAAAGAAGAGACAGCAGTTTCTCAATAGCTCATTCTGATGAAACACAAACTTGTGTTTTTAGCAGAAACAGCCACAGTTCGAATCCCAGGAGTGGTAGTAAGCTGTATGCATAATTTCAATTAGGATTTTGTGAATTTGTGTAGAAACAGTCAGGTAGTGTTAACATAAATTTCCTCCACAGGTCTTCCAGGTAAGAAAAGGTGTAAAGTAGCTATAAGAAGGCTGTAGTTATACTGTGTCCAACACCCACGGTCCAACCCCAAGGCTGCAAATGACAGGAAGATAAGTACATACATCAAGTGGTCTCCCACAAGAAATGTTCAAAAGTGTCAAAAGTGTCATACTGTCACAGCTACTGGTCCCTGCTGCCAACAACCAGGGTGACTGATAGAAATCAAGGCAGAGTATGGCAGTAGCATGCGCACACACACACACACACACACACACACACACACACACACACACACACACACACACACACACACACACACACAAGCACACAGTATTAGTGCACACATGTAACCCTGACTATGTGAATATGGTTAGAAACAGTCAAGTAGTGTTAACATAAATTTCTTTAACAGGTCTTCCAGGTAAGAGAAGGTATAAAGTAGCTATAAGAAGGCTGTAATTATACACTGTGTACAAACATACAACTGCCCAACCCAAGACCATAGGCTGTTGTAATAATACCTGTAGAGTAATGATTAGAGCAATGATCATTAAAGCCGTGACCACTGCAAGAATCTACATTTGTTAATTGACATCTCTCTCTCTCTTTCCCCTACCTTATCTTCACCAATAATATAAACACATAAATGAATGTGTATATTTTCCACCAAACCTACCGTTGGGACATGTGTCCTATTGTTCTACAAATGTTGAAATGTATTCCAATTAATATTCCCTGTTCAAATACTATAATTGGTGGCCTGGTGGTATCAATGTAACCTGAATGCCAGTGTAATGCCCACTGTGTTCCATATATGTATGTGTTCTATTTGCTCTGCAAATGTTCCAAATCTGTTGTTTTGGGTTAATGGGAATACTCATGCATGTGGTTATAATGAATCTTGGAATGTGTTTATAGTAAAGTAAAGTGTTTGGACATCATTTTACGAAGTTTTTTTAATAAAAGATATAATTTTATGATCAAGTTTAAATAATAGTATAACAGTGTATATCAGCTCGTAGGGTATTTGCTTAAAATGTGTTATTTTTAAGATGTTTAATTGTAAGCACATTAATATAGGATAAAAGGTAATTTAGTGTGGTGCTTGGTGAAAAAAGAGCATGCATAAATTTAAGACACACATATTCCTTTTGATACATCGTATTCATATTAACATGTAATTTAGGCATAGAAAATTTATGCAGTTATATAATTATTTATGTAATAGTGATTATGTATTGTTTTTAATTTGGTACTTTTTAAACTAAATTTGATGTAGCTCAATGTTTTTTGAATCCATTCATTTGCATGTTTTAGTATGTCGCATCAATATTGAATTTTACTTAGGTCTGTGAAAAACAGGTTATTATTGCTTTAAGAAGGTGCGTTACATATTGAAGGTTTATTTGGCGCCAAATTCAATTGAAAGTTTATTTAAAGGCTGATTTTGTCTATGTTTAAACATTCTTCTGAAGAAGTTTTACCATTCAGTAAGACGAAAAATGTTTGTTTTTAAAGTGCGTTTAAAGTTATTAAAGCGGGAGTTGTATGAGCGTGTTATCCTGTGTGTGTAGTACAGTTGGACATCAGATCCACACTCTGAACCTCTTACTGCAACAAATCTGTCCAAAGGCTATCAAAATGACAGTCAAGGGGCCCCAACTAGGGACATCTTTTAATTTTTGCCCTTATCCCTTCCTCCCCATCAGCAACTGTTCTGCCTTGCAACAAAATAATAAGTCCTGCCAAGTCTTGGATTCTGGGTCCTGTAAACTACAATCAAAGCAATGTACCATTACACCATCTGAGCGCTATAAAATAATGATGATTTTCCAAACATATCAGTTAGTACAGTCATTCAACCATAGGGAAAGTTTCTCTATATGTACATGTATATATGTATATATATATATATATATATATATATATATATATATATATATATATATATATATATATATATATATATATATACACACACACACATATATATATATATATATATATATATATATAAAATACATACATATACATATATATACACACATATACACACACATATATATATATATATATATATATATACATATATATACATACATATATACATATATATATATATATACATATATATATATATATATATATATATATATATATATATATATATATATATATATATATATATATATATATATATATGTGTGTATATATATATATATATATATATATATATATATATATATATATATATATATATATATATATATATATATATACACACACACACACACACACACATAAATATACATAAATATATAACAGCTACAAACACATACATTCTGAGGGTCATGCTACTGCACTCTAGAAGTCTAAATCTGAAAATGCATTCCCCAGACGTATTCCATAAAATGGGCAACAATGACATCTGTGCTGTAACAGAGACCTGGTTAAAGGCAGCAGGAAGCATCCCTGCAGTACCAGCCTATAACTCATTCCACACCTTTTGGCTGCAGAACCCAGACTGAAGCTCCAAAGGTGGTGGTATTTCCATATTCATTAAGGCTGCACACACCTCCAGAGTGGTAGACCAACATTATGCATTACAGATCCTGCAGGTGTAGCTAACATTGGGTAAGACAGTGGTTCAGGTTATAGCCTGCTATAGGTCCCCAAACATGTCCCAAGACTCCATGTCCCTAAACATCTTGGAGAATATTAGTGTCCAGCATAACACTCTCATACTGGTTGACTTCAACTACCCCACCATTAACTGGGAAAGCTACTCATGTATCGATGCACATGCCCATCACATCAACCTGGTCCTTGCTAACATGGGCGAATGTTGCTGTACACCAATAGTCAACTCCTCCCTTGTTATATCTGAACAAAACTTAATCACCTTTGGAAATCCACAGCCCTCCCACCCCCCCCCCCCCTGTACAGGTAACCACCATGAAAAGTCTTTCCAAAGCTACCTATTGCCTCCTAAAAACATAGGTGGCTAACCTCACGGCAGCCATGCAAATGGAGACTAGTTGCATGACTACTGAATCAAACAACAATGCACTATGAACACGTACACAAATGCATGGATACCACCATACCCAATAGAACCAGGACCCTCACCTTCAATAAAGGAAGCCAATCTGGTGGTCCCCGGCCATAGAGAAACAGTTCAAGAGAAGGAGGGAACTGATATGGAATAAGGTGAAGTCCCAAGACTGGAAAAAACCTTATGAGCCTCAATTAAAGGTTGAGATTCCTCATCAAATACTACAAAGTTAGCTGTGAAAACAGAATTGAAGCACATAGTAAAGACAGCCACAAGGCCTCATACAGTTATGTAAAGAATCTTCATGGGAATACCAAGATTTGCTCTGAGCTACTAGACAATGGTACCTCCTAGACTGAGCCAACAAAAATTGCCAATATACTGGCTGACATATTAAGTGCAAACTGTACCCCTCTCCCCAAAGGACCAATCACAATACCAGTACACTGCCAGCCACCCAGTATTACTGCTGCACAGGTTAAAACATCACCGTCCAAGGCCAAGAATACAGCTTCTATGGGACCTGACAATATTCCTGTCTGGCTGTGTTCTACATGAACTACAGAATGACCTGGCACCTCACCTGTGTGCCTTGTGCAAGCACACCCTCACCTCAGGCTTTGTCCCTACTGAATTGTGCACTGCTACAGTCACCTCTCTCCACAAGTGAGGTACAACTGCAGACCCTGGAAAATTCCACCCTAACTGCCTGACAGGCCTGTTATATAAAGCTATGGAATGCATCATCATACACCTAATAAACAGGGATATGGGAATCTGCAGACTCAGGATCCCACACAGTTTACTTTTGTGAAGGGTAGGTCATACCTGCTCAATCAACCTGGTCAACTTCTTTGAGTCAGTCACCTGAACTGTGGATGAAGGCAAGGTGGCACATACAGGCTACCTTGATCTGGCCAAAGCCTGTGATAACATTCCCCACTCAGGAATCATGTAAACACTCACTAAACTAGGCATAAACACCAGTAGGTGGGTTGCAAACAGGGTCACAGATAGGACTCACAGTGTCGAAATAGCTGACTCCAAGTCAGACTGCTGAGCAGTCATAAGTGGAGTCCCACATGGTTCTGTTCTGGGTCCTCTCATATTTGGTATCAACTTCTCTGAAGTCCATGCCAACATAAAGGGACTCCGGCTGACAAAGTTTGCAGACAATTGCAAGTTGGGAGCTATTATTAACTACCCAAGTGATGTTGGCATTCTACTGAAAGGCCTAACTGAGACCAATGACTGGTGTCTGAGCCACGGCCTTAAGCTCAATGTCAGAAAATGTGTTGTCATCCCCTTTGGGGAAAACCCTGTCTCCATGAATTACCACATTGATGGTAGTCCCTTGAACAAAGAAGGCATTATAAGAGATCTGGGTACACAGGTTGACATCAATGACTCTTGACCACCACATTGCCACTGTGGTCACAAAGTCCTTCTATGTGGCACATGTCAGTACTAACACATTAGCATCCAGGAAGGAAGAGGTCATTGTCCCCCCGTACTCTTCTTGACAGAGTGACAAGGTTTGTTTCAGCATACCTATTCTGATGGATGTCTGGTAGGCAAATTAAATGTATGTCCTCATTTTCTGACAACAATCATATCACTACAGTGATTTTCCAGAGAAATGATAATCTGTAAAACAAACCAGAAATGGGAGCAATAAACCTGGACATCCTGAAAAAATCCAGCCAGTTGACAGGTATGCTCAGAACCCATTTCTGCAATGAATCTGGACCAAGGCTGACAAAGTGGTGGGTGGAAGCCATGAAAATTGGGATGTATCTGAAGTACTGGTGTAGATACACTAACACAGTTTCTGCAGTAACACCCTCCTGTGTGCTCTAACGTATATGTAGTGAAATAGCACAAGTAATTGAAGTAGGAAATCTGCTATGGGTAATTACACATGTATATGCAAACATATCAGGCACTATGGGGATGTAACAGCACTGACAAACAGACACCAGTGTGAAAGTGCATACCCACAACTAATATCACCACAGTCACAGTCACATACTGGTAAATCAAGTGAACAGTAGACTATACAGACTGTGTGAACAAATACATCATTGTTTGCCACTCACACACTAGCCCTACATATACTGTCTCGATTATCAGTGTAGTCTGAATCCTGACCTTGGTATAGGACATGTCTCAGTCTGCCCCTACAAACACATACTGTCACTAGGTCAGCAGAAACTGGAGCAGCATGCACAGTCATATAAAGAAGGAGCTATAACGCTTACATCCACACCCCTCCATACACAGCCCAAATAACATGTACACATGACATGTACACAATCATGACAGTCTGTTAACAATGGCCAGACATACACATGCCTCTCACATGTACAGTTCACTTCAGAATGTACAGGCTCAGGACTCATATCTATGGCCTCTTCCCTGACATATCTGTGGGTCTAGCAGGAATAAAGTCAGGAAATAATGATAATAAATATGTCTGTGCCTTATTGACATCTGGATGAAGCCTGATATAATTTGGGGACAGAGGCACAAACACAAGAGTAGATTGGAATACATTGAGAGAGTTGCAGATGTTACTGGGTTTGTTGTAACATCCTATATGAGGAATATGATGTCGGCAATACCAATAGATGTGAGTATTTACTGACTGCATCACCCAGAGTCCACGACTGATTTACCAAGGACACCAACTGTTTGGGGAAAAGACAAAACATAACAGGCAAACATGCGGCCAGTCTGTGGACAGCATGCCAGTGGAGAGGTATGTCAGAGACATATCACTGTCAGTCATGAAGTCACTCACTAAATACATGTCTACACAAACCCTGTCAATCTATCAATCCACCATGTGTATAACAGCAGTGATGATATAGAATCTGTTCACAAATCTAGGGATATATCCCCCATGTTGTTTGGCTGTCACCACATGTCCTGTCCTGTGACATATTGCCACCTACTGTATGCAAATCTGTAGCCCACCACCTCTGTAATGTCCCTCACACAGCCAAGGAAAAGGGACAAGGCCCACATTAAGGAATGTCCCATATGTTGGAACTAGCAGCAGTATCCAGGCCCACAGCACAGTACTATGTGGGCACCTACATAGTAATATGGCCTTAGTAATACCTGACATCTGCACATCTGTACAGAGGACAGACAGAAAGTATATAGCCAACAGGTTATGCATTAGAATGAATGTTTTGAAAGATAGAGGTCTGAAACTGAAAGGTATGCCATTACTGCATGACAGCAGTCCTCAATGACATGTCCAAAAACATAGTAGTCTACAGTTAATATCAAAATATCAGATCAATATCCTATAGGAGATACATAAAAACATACACCTCAAACACGAAGAACAAGATATTAAGTACTCAGAGTCCCAGCTTTGCATCCAGGGGTGTATGGTTCTAGTACTACAATCTGCAATCTACTTTTACTTGGAAAAGCACTGTTAAAGGTACTAATGTAATCATACAATATGTGTTAAACTAGTTTTGTCAACTGGTGCACTGTAGCTGGTGTAACATGCAAGTGTGACTGCATATAACATGGGATACTACCTATGTATAAAATAAATACAAAGAAAAAAGATTGTGGTACTACCCATGTATACCCAGATGTCCCATACAGTATAGTCACACCCCTTGCTACTGTAATGACAGCACATAGAAGCATGTTATGTACAGGAAATTAAATACACTTATTAAAGATGTCATTACCCTGCTATTTTATCAGACTGGAATGTGATCACTGGTTACCATGGCTGAGCTATGCTTATCAGGTTTAAGCATTGCTTAAATGTAAATGCTAAGCAGATTTGCACACTGGTAAGTGAAGCCTACACAGTGTAAGTGCTTATTCGTTTAAACATACATTAGCAGTGCTTACCATCATGCAAACCCATGCAAACATGCTTAAAGCTGCTCAGAACTGCCTTAATCACTCTGTATCCAACAGTCCTTGCTCTGCCTTGCAACAAAATAAACAGCCCTTGCACGTCTTGAACTCAGGACTCTGCACGCCATAGTCAAAACAATTTACCAGTAATCCACCTCAGATGTATGGTTTTAGAATGTTTTCTCAAACATACCCTTCTTTATAGCCAGTTTACAATAGGGAAAGATTGGAATTTACAAATATATATATATATATATCTGAAAAGAACCATATACATAGAGAGAGAGATAGATATGTATATATATATATATATATATATATATATGTGTGTGTGTGTGTGTGTGTGTGTATAACAAGATATAGATATATTACCAATAAATACTGTTTATATATATATATATATATATATATATATATATATATATATATATATATATGCATACATGTCCCAAAATGCCATACAAACATATGCTGCTGATAGACCACCCATAACTGGGGCAGCATACACAGTTGGATACAAAAGGACCCATGACACTCACATCTGCCCCTCCCCCAACAGTCCAAATAAATAAGTGAACAGTACACTGCTACAAAATCATGATAGGCTGTACACAATGGCCAGACATACAACAACCTCTTAGCAAAATAACTAAAATGACTGAACATAGCAAAGAGAAATACAGCCAGCCAGTAATTCACACATGCTTATTATACGCTGTCTTGGCCAAAGCCTTCAAGGAGTAAAACATTACAAGAAATAGTTGCCTTAATAACAAGAAGCAATTAACATTAATTAAATAAATACACAGCCTCCAGTTACACTCCTCATTTAACCCCCAAAGGGATAAAGTATTACATTTAATACTAATACATTGAGTCTGTACATAACAATTGTCCTTTTATGAATGTTTCATCAAACTGAGGAACAGACTTTTCCAAAACAGTACCTTGGAACTCCATGGTGAGATTTATTCAAATGTACGGCTATAGAACTGTCATATTTCTTATCAGTAAAATGTCTTAAATGTTCTAACAGCCTAGTTTTAAATCATGTGTTACCCCCCCACACATAAAATATGTTACAAGTGCATCTAAGAGCATTCTCTATACACCAACCTCTTGAATATACAGACATCAACATGCTTTCCAGCCTTTCCCTTCATCAGGAATGACAGCACTAAATAATGATAGACTATTATACCTATCAACATCCTACTGTATGACATCTGGACAAAGCCTGACATAATTGGTGGACAGAGGCCCAAATACATGGCCATACTTGAAATATTGCTGTTATACAATGAGAAAGTTGCTGGTGTTACAGGGTTTCTTGTAACATATCTTTTCTGAGGGATAGAAAATCAGAAAAACAAATGGATGTTAGCATTTACAGATTGCAATCACCAGAGTATGCTACTGATTTGCCAAGGACAACACCTGTCTGGGGATCAGACCAAACATAACAGGCTAACCTGTGGCCATTATGTGGCTAGCCCTACAGTTGAGACCTGTGCAGAGACAAACCTTCATCAGACTGAAACTCGTGCAGAAGTAGTATGTAAAAACAAACCCTGTTAAACTAGCAGTATTACAAACATTTAACAGCAATACTCACATTCTGCTCCTAAGTCTTGAACCTTCTCCACCATTTAGGTGGATTGTCTCCATAAGTCTTGTTGTAAGAGGTAGTAGATCACACAACTCCAGGATGTCTTCCTCACAAGTAAGGGAAAGAGCCAATGCCCACATGGAGTACTCAATTATGTGTTACCATGATGTTGGCTATTGGAAGAACTACACAGCTGCTCTGCATGCAGTTAGCAAGTGGGGAACACCAATAGGTGCACAGGTCATCACCTGGTCATGAGCATTACCTACAAAAGCCATGATATATATATATATATATATATATATATATAGAGAGAGAGAGAGAGAGAGAGAAAAGAAATAAAACATAAACCAGAAAAGAGAAGAAAAAAAAGGTAAGTGGAAGATGTAAGCATGTAAATTGAATGTAGTACTTGGCCTGTAATAATGGGAAATATGATTTGGAAGAATATATGTCCCAACTAGATTTGCTGCACTAATGTCCTTCTGAACAGCTTCTATGGCCATAGCATCTGGCCATCTCTGCAGTGGGAGAGATCACAGTCATACCTCTTAACTGTGCAGATCTTCACAGAATGTCTAGATTTTCCCATCATATTTTTTGTCTGTTCCTCCTGAAATCTGTACTTTTCTGTCAAATAGCTGAGGATTGAAGTCATCAAGTAATGACAAACACTTGAGTTTAAGACTCCACATCCTTAAAAATATTCACAGTAATGCAAAATGTATCATTCTACAAACTTCCCAAGTTTGTAACAGAAATATTTAAAGGCTGTCCCTATTTATCCCCCCATCATTTTAGGCTTTGTCCAGATATGATGCTCTAAGAGTTTGTGAGGTAGGATTACAGCTCAGGAGCCTGACTCACCCTGGGAAAGGACAGCTCACATATGACAACCACTGGGGTGTCTGTCAAACAGTTGTGACTGTCCCACTGCTAGGCCAGTTAATGGGATGTTGTCCAGATCCATATGTTACCTGTAAATATGAGTATGCTACATGTTTGTCTTGTAAAGCTAAGAGACATATATAGGGCATGTGCATAGTAAAGTACTGTTGCAGACGTGTGTTGAACTGCATGTGATATATTGAATTAATAACATTCAACTATACAGTGTTCTGCTGGACATTAAGCACATGTGTGACTGATATCTGTAGTCGCATACACATATACCTGTGTTATGTAAGCCAAACCACTGGCAAGTCTGTGAGCAATAACAATGTAACATAATAGCTTACTTATGACTGTTGGACATCTTCAAGGTTATCACAGTGATGTCAAAGCCTACTGTGCAATCAACTTACTAATGTAAGGTGCAGCTATATTAATACAGTATCAATACTGATGTCCCTTTTGTCACCCATTTATGTGTGCCATTGTCCAGACATACTGCTATAACAGGTTGAGAAGTATGACTGAGCAGCAAGATTGTAAATACAGTGTGCCATACTAACACAGAACAGAAATGTATACCAGGTATCCTCTGAGCACATGTATGTATGCTTATATCCAGCTGGAATGCACAAACCTAGTCACATGGGTTTCAAGCAGTCAGTTACATAGGTTGTGCATGTTGCACATGTGTAATATCAGTGTCAGTGCATGCAACAGACATAAATGTAAACAGCTACTGGTTGTTGCATTGCCCTGATACTGATATGGGTAATAGAGTAGGCATGATTATCAGGTATTAATTGGAGAAGTGTCCAACTGTGTTATGAACCTCTGTCCATGCCTACCACTAACAGCTATATCAACACCTGTATACAGTGGATATCACAAGTGTACACACCTCTGTTGGAATGTCAGGTTTGTGTGCTGTATGACAATGAGACCACAGAAAATCATTTCATAATGTTTCTCATCTTGAATGTGACCCCTAACCTGTACAATCCCATTGAAAAAACAATCAAAGGTGTTTCTAGCAAGGTGAGCAACTATTGCCAAGTTAAGATGTGCAATGATGTCACAGTCCAAACCAAGATGAAGGAATGCTGTAACCATCTCAAGAGATGCATACACAACATATCAGTTTAAGGGTGTGCATGCTCATTCAACTGGCTTATTGTACTGGTTATTATTTCCATATGTTTTCACAGACCAGATTGTTATGTTTTCAATTGAATTGTACAGGCTATACGTCACATTAAAGGTGGGAATTGTTTTGAAATGAGTCATTGTGGTGTCATGTTTCTTTTGCACAAATACCATGCATTGTAACAGGGGTGTGTGCCCTTTATACCCACTGTAGCTATATGGACTCAGCAGTACCTGACCTGTGTAACCAGCCTCCACCAAGGTAGAGTAACCCCTTTGGTGGACAGCAGCAATACACAAACCACATAACAGATTGCTATATTGGCTGTACAGGGACACATGGGTGCAGGCAATAACTTGGAAGCAAGTCACCTCTAGGTGACTTCCTGCAAGGCTGACTATGACTAAAATCAGACATATCCACACCACCAAGGACAAGTGCAACAATGTCTCCACATATGTTGTCAGTTTCAGAGGAAACACAATTCTCCATGTACTGGGTGTGAAGAACACCTCATACACACATGCCATGGATATAGGCAACCTGCATCAGACAGATTAGGTGGGAACATTGCCACCCTGTCCACCCCAGTTGTATAGGGGGATATGCGCATCAACCACACTCCTCCCCTCAGCAATGGTGAGCATGTACATATTGCCTACTGATGGCAGCAACAGCAAATCTCCATGGGGCATAATAACATCACAGTCTGCCTCCTACATGAACTCAGGCATGTGCTCACAGCTCAATCACACACCACAATCAAACACAGACCTGCCACCATCCACACGGAAGATGACCACTGTCAACCCTCTATCCAAAAATGAATGGAGAATAGAGGATTATGCAATTAAATGTCCAACATTGGGGGGGGGGAATAAGATAGCTCATGGCCATGAGTGTAATGCAAGCTGCTATAGCCATAATAGATTGGAGGGTTATGGTATGGTCTGGATTATTTGCAAGTAATATCCACTGTTGATGTACAATTTGACAACTGTATGATGTCCTGTGACCTTTTTTCTGTTTATGTCTTCCAGGTAACATGCAGAGGGCTCGCCTACCAGCATTTTCTTTTGGGGAAACTGACATCATCACCCAATATGTAATTAAACATTATGCCCTCTTATTTGGATGCAGAGCACAAGATGTGTGGGAGAGGACTGCCTTGTGGAGTGATCTGGTCCACAGGGTAAATGATGCCGGCCTGCACAGCAGAACTTATGAGTAGGTTCAGCATTGGGCCACCAACCTCATCCACCATGCCCATCAATGGGCTGCTGCTGTAGCAAGGGACTGGCTATCCAGAGGTGGAGGCCCAGCCATCCAGCCCCCACTGACACCCACCAAGCTCCTCACCAACCTTGGGGCACCCGTCCAATACACAAGCCATGAAGCTGAGGAAAGCATTGTGGAGGTAGGTTGCAACCACACACTGGATGAAGTGCATGCAGGTAAGGGCCCAGTGGGGATTACTACACTAATGTATCAGACATACATGTATCTGTATTGTATCTACATCCATGTGTCACATCTGATTGCAGTTGTAGATGGGGTTTTCTAATGCACAGAGGTATATATCTATGGTGAGGACAGAACATCGTGCATTATTGGGGTTAGTACTGTAAATGTGCAGACATGCTGCATCCATCCTGTACCAAGGCCACATCTGAGTCTGCTGGCAAAACCTCTTACAACTACCTGGGACCCTCTGGTCTGCATATGGGGCAGCAGCCTGATGCTGGTGAGTATGACATTGTTCTGTTACTGCCTGGCAATACCCCAGGCATGTGAAGGGCATGCAATTTACCATGCAAAACTATCAGTAATAGCTATATTGCTTTATGTAATAGTTATATTGTTTTTGTGCATGTTCACTTGTGGTGGGGTTAACTGCATTGCATCACAATGGTACCACTGAGGCCTAGCTGACATGAATTCAACATTCCTGTAGCAAACATCACAACTTGTCAGTGCCAAGATGTCTGGACAGAGGCCAGCTAAATGGGCTGGACAAATGGCCTAAGGTAGGGGCATGTGTGACACATTAATGGTATACAGCGTGCATATAAATTGTGTACACACCCCTGTTAAGATGCAAGGTGTTCCTGTTACATACAAATTAGGACCACAATATGTCATTCCACACCTCTTCCAGCCTTTAATGTGACCCATGACATGAACAGTTCACTTGTAAAACCAAGCATCTGGACTCATTTATAGCACCTACAAGGATGACCACCTGTGAGGGTGGTAGACATCATATCAGCTTGATGTTTCAGTCAGGTATGATACCTCATGCCGCCATATGTGTCAGTACACTCAGTGTGACCTAGTTGTCTACAATATCACATACATGGGCATTAAGGCACACAGACCACTTCCGACCATATATAGGTTGCAAACATCTGGATATCCCAGACACATCTGTACAGAGGAATGGTTTAATTTGCTGCATGTGAGGCAGACGCTGTTACCACACTATATAAAATAATGGCAATGGGAGGTGGTCACCAGCCGTGTATTGTACACACATCAACATGCTATAAGCCGCACAAGATATGAGCCTCACACACACAAACAGTTGCCAGTATTGGGATTAGAACTCCTGCCTATCTAGATAGTTCTACTATAGTGTTAGGCAGTTATCAGACATGCCACATAGTTTATACATGTCCACCATGTCCAAAGGTACTTCTAAGGTGGATGACATCAACAGGACTACTAAATCAGAATGAAGGGAAGTGTAAAGGGTAGTGCACAGGTCAAAAATGGTGTAACCCACACACTATATGATCCTCACATAAACACACCTCCAAATAGTCACTAGTAGGGGGATTAGAACTCCTGCCTATCTAGCTATTGCTACTATAGTGTTACAGTTATCAGATGCACCACAGAGCTTATACATTTCCACTGCATCCAAAGGTACTTCTAAGGTGGATGACATCAACAGGACTATTAAATTGGAGTGAGGGGAAGTGTAAAGGGTAGTACACAGGTCAAAAATAGTGTAATCCACACACTACATGATTCTCACACAAACACATCCAAACAGTTGCCATTAGGGAGATTAGAACTCTTGCCTAGCTAGTTACTGCTACTATAGTGCTATGCAGTTATCAAATGCACCACAGAGTTTATACATTTTCAACTAGTCCAAAGGTACTTCTAAGGTGGATGACATCAACAGGACTACTAGATTGGGGTGAGGGAAATGTGCAGAGTAGTACACAAGTCAAAAATGGTATAAGCCAGACAGTACATGATTCACACACACACACACACACACACACACACACACACACACACACACACACACACACACACACACACACACACACACACACACACACACACACACACACACACACACACACACACACACACACACACACACACACACACACTTCCTAGTATTGGGATTACAGCTCCTGCCTATCTAGTTATATCTACTATAGTGTTATGGAGTTACCGCACATGCTACAGAGCTTACTGAACTTTCACATGGCCAATTCTACTGATAACTGCACAGCTGAGGTAAAGTATTAACAGGTGGCAGAAAGTCTTCCTTCAGTTCCAGACTTATATCGTACTAGTTCTTTCTGTCTTGCACTTCAAATAGCATTATGGCTTGGCACTTCACTGGGTTATTGTATCAATAAGTGTGGCACACCTGGGATCCATCAGCAGTACTTGTTCATCACAAAAGTAGCTCCAGTACTTACAAATTATGTCCAGCCATCCTGGCATGATTGAAGGGCAGATTTCTGTGCTTTCTCCCATTAACCTGGTGCACTTGTCCATTCTGAGGCAATGTGGCAACTGCCTCATGTACACAGACAACCCTTCCCTCTAAACTCCAAACATTCAGACCTGTGAGAATTACCCGTATATCACCCAATGTGAACATATGCACTTTACAGCAAAGACTGGATTAGAAGGTCAAGAGGTTCAGATCAGCACCTGGATCACACCATGTGGAACACATAGCTCACCGTGACACCCACTTTGACAGCCATGACATACAGTGAAAAGCCACATACCCACCTTCACAGAGGCACTCAATGGACATTTACCCAAACAGCACAGACCAGCAAGACAGACACCCACTCACACATCACATGACACGTGCCAAGGGACACATATTTAGCCTACACAGTGTGCCCCTCAACCTAAGCTCCTAAGGCTAACCACCTTGCACAATATAGTGATCATGGGTAACTCAATACTGAGGCACACACCTATCCCACTCACTAAGTTGAATATGGAGCAGGTAACAGCCAAATATCTATCATATGCCAGCATCCAATACATGACACAGCCAGTCATGGCACTCCACAACAACTACAAGTATCACACTGCATCCATGTGGGTGAGAATGACCTAGGACACACCTCTCTGGACTCCATGACAAGAGACATGATTGAACTATCTGATTACGTGGTCCAGGCAGGTGTGACAGTAGCCCTGGGCAATGTACTGCTGTCACCCAGAATGATGCTGCAGTACTATCAACAGATGATTGACTGCAACATTAGCTTACATTTTATGTGTCAATCTCAGGGGATCCAGTACCTATCTGCTTGGGATGACATGATTGACAGAACCCAATGACTTGCCACAGATGTCCTACATCTGTCAGCGCTGGGTTTCCAGGTACTGACTAAGTGTCTTGCCACCTTGTGATGCTTTATTATGCAGTATTCCTAATGTAATTACCAGCATAACAGCTAGACTTGTATGCAGTCTGAAGGTCATGCTGCTCAACAGTAGACATCTAACTGTCAGGATGCAGTCACTCAAAGCACTCAGAGTGGAGGACATTAACATGTCTGCTGTAATGGAGAGGTGGTTCACAGCAGCAGACAGCAGCCCTGTAGTATCAGGTTATAACACATTCCAAAGCTGTCAGCCCCCAAACATGAACCACACCAAATCTCCACAGCTGGTGTTGTCTCTATATTCATTATGGATATGAACACCTCCAGCCTAGTATCCCAGCAAAATACATTGGAGATACTTCCGGTACAACTGCCTTGGGGTAATAGTGAAGTCCAGACCCTAGCCTGCTATGGTTCCACATCTATGTCCTTAGACTGTCAAAGCACATTCCTCAACACCCTATGATGGTCTAATGTAACACTGACATAATATGAGACTTCAACTACCTCTCCATCACCTGGGGAAAGTAGCCCAGCACCAGTACATTGTTCCAATACTTCCTGGGCTTCATCGTTTCCAATGCCCTGGATGGGCTCATACTGACCCCCGGTAGAAGATGCAACAACCTTGACCTGTATTGACTACTTAAATATGGGACTGTTACTCATCCATAGTTGTCAATCCCTGCATGGTGAGATCCACACAGGCTGTAATCAACATGGAACTCAACATGTCAGCCACTGCCCCCACAAAGGTAACCATCTTGCAAAACTTCTCCAAAGCTGATTTTGCAGCCATGAAAACAGGGATGGATGACTTCACTGCACCCATGGCAATGGGAAATAGTTGCATGCATGTGAAATCATAAACATGTGCACTGTACAAACAGGTACATGAATGCATGGTACTAGTCATAGCCAACAGAACCCAGACACTGTCCTCCAAACACTGGTAGACAATGTGATGGTCCCCTGCCATTACTAAAGTGTACAACAGAAGGAGGACACTTTTGCAGAGAAAGGTGGTGTCCCACGACTGTTGAACTCCCTTATTAGTCTCAAACACAACTTGTGATCCCTCATGGAATCTCCTACGGGCATCTATGAAGGCAGACATGCAGCAGACACTGACGACAATCACAACAGCCTTTGATAGTTACATCAACAACCTCCACAGCATTAAATACAACTGCTGTGAGTTACTGCACAATGCTAATACCTATCCTGAGACAACAGATATTGGCCACATTCTTGGCAACACATTCAGTGTCAGCTTTACCCCTCTCTCCCCCCACAAGTGAAATGCTGAGTGAATGTGTTCTCACATGCTGTATCCTGCTTCTGTTCTAGGCATCTATGTGTCACCAGGATGTGACCCTGCAGCAAGGCCAAGGGGTATGGCAGTGTGGTAACACATCCACCATGTCTTAGGCAGGGTACAGCTGTATCAGCATGGATTTTCCAGGTCTGTAACACAGTAATTGCATATGCCTCACAGATTATAGGGCTGAGGGTTGTACATAGGTATATGAGGATTTATATTGTGTTGTGGTTTGGACACACCTCTGATTGCTAATAACCACTGCCACAGGGGATATTCATCAACCAAACACACTGATTTTACTATTCACACACACACACACACACACACACACACACACACACACACACACACACACACACACACACACACACACACTTGCCAGTACTAAGATCCATAGGTTCATTGCTTTATAGGTGTGTAGTAGGTGAATGGGCCTGAAGGCTCTACAAGGCTTGCCCAAGGGAATACCCTGGCATCAAGCCATATGATAGTAGTCCTCAGTGTGGCTCAGGAGTATAGTCACTGGAGTGCTCCCCAGGGGTGGGTATTGTATTCCCCATCCACTCATCCAGATTTCTGTTGAGGGTGGCCAGTGATGTGCACTGCTTCATATGTATGTGATTTATATTCCATAACATGGACAGCGTCTGGGTTGTGCACCTGTCCCACAAGCATGTCCTTTGATTTGTGGAAGTGTGCTTAAGGTCTCTAGGGCATGTTGTGTGGACAGATTAGTATCTTCAGATGTAACATTCCTGACCTAGTTTGGTGAGACATGGCTGTGTAACTGAGGTAGTGATTGCACCTACATAGAACAGTATGATATGGGGATTCATTGGAGTTATTGGAGTCTGTCCATACAGGGCATGTGTATAAGGCATGGCATTCCCTTTGTGGGGTACATTTGCAGAGTCTACAGTTGTTGCAGGTGTCCAGTGGGGATCATGGCAAAAGGGCCACTGTACACATTGATTGGGCTACTGAGGGGATGGTACAGGGTGACCATGTCCTTTTACTTGCTAGATAATACACACTTAGTCAGGAAATGTAACACATCAAAGTACTTTCTGATGTCAGTGGCACAGTTGTGATCAACAGGCGGCTAACTGTCAACTTGTGTTCCCCATTGTGTTCTAACAATGTCACTGTTCAGTGGACTACCACCAATGTATTACTTCATGTGAGCCATGGTGTTCCCAAAGGTAGTGGCGACACATCTCTTGGCATTGATGTAATGTCCAGGGTTCTGACAACAGTCATAGGTGTCAAGTGGCCTTTGTGCATGATGTCAACATCCCATGGATTGGGCATGCTACCACCCACCTTACAGTTGTATGCAAACATTTTCAGCCAGGGTGTCTTTGTGTTCTCCTGCATCTCAGAAGGGTAGATGCCAAACATGAGAAGACATGGGTCCGTACACTGTGTGACACCAGTCATGTCTGGTCATCGGTTTGGCATGGAGTCCACTGCAATCACACTGTGGGTACTATCTGTGAGGCACTTTGCAGGAGAACTACTGATATAGTGGTTTATGTCTAGCCAAGTGTGTTTGTGTATGATTCCTGGGTGGAGAGTGGTCTCTGAGTATTAGAAGGGTTGCCTATATTGTTAACTATTCCATACTATCACATAGTCATTGCACATGGCACTGCACATTTAGGGCTGTGGATTGTCTACACTAACCTCTATGGTGTTTGACAACTATTGGCCTTGTAATATGGAAATTGGGACATATAAAAGGTCAGCAATATAACAATTTAGCAAAACTCACCCCCAATAGATTCTGTTATTACACAATCACACCAACATCACAAGATACTGATGACAGACAGAAACACAAACTTGCCAGTACTGAGTTTTGAACCCCTACCTATCTGTGTATTGCTACTACAGTGTTATGCATTTATTGCACATACCACAGTGCTTGTAGGATGGATGCTGTCCCAAGGTACTTCTAAGGTGAGGAACATCACCAGCCCTTGTAATTACTGGCATTGGGTGATGTAGTGGGTGAGAGATTTCATAAAATACTTTACCCTACACACACATTTACATTTGCCAGGAGTGAGGTTCAAACCTCTATCTAACTATGTTTTCAGACCTTTATGTTGTGCATTTACCACATGCACCACTGATCTTACATGCTTTAGGGCTGCCAACAGGTACTTCTAAGGTGAATGATATCTGCAGGACTGCTAAAGCAAGGCACTGAGAAGTGTACTGGGTGTAAATGGGGCCAAAATCTTGAAGGTATGAACAAATATACATAGACATTTATACACATACACTTGCCAGGAATGAGATTCAATCCCACACCTATGCAGTTGTTGCTATTACATTGTTACACATGTAGCACATGCCCCATGGAGCTTATAGGTAGAACAGTGTCCAAACATACCTCTAAGGTGAATGATATCAGCAGCCATTGTAAAGTATTACATTTTGAAATGTACTGGCTGTGTATGGACACAACATACTTCAACCTAAAGATATACACACACACTCACACAAACAGACGCACTTTTACAATTGCCGGTACTGAGATTAGAACTCCTACCTAAGGTAGTGTTTTGCACTACAGTATTACACAGTTATCATGAGTGCCACAGAGCTTATATGCTGGAGATCTGTCCAAAGGTATCTTTGAAGGTGAGTGACATCAGTAGTGCTAAAGTAGGAGTAAGGGAAGTGTAGTGAATGTGAATTGCCTCAAAAATCATGCTTCTACAAAGACACACATACACACTCACTCACACAAACACACACATTTTCACAGTTACTAGGACCGGGATTAGAATTCCTACCTAACTAGTTTGCTACACTATAGTATTATGCAGTTATTGCAAGCGCCACAGAGCTTATATGTTGGAGAGCTGTCTAAGGGTATCTTTGAAGGTGAGTGACATCAGCAGCAGTACTAAAGGAGGGGTAAGGGAACTGTAGTGAGTGTGAATGGCCTCAAATTCATGTCTCTACAAAGACACACACACTCTCTTACACAAACACACCCATTTTCACAGGTGTCTGTACTGGGATCAGAACACCTACCTAACTAGTTTGCTACACTATAGTATTACACATTTATCGCAAACACCATGCAGCTTATATGTTAGAGAGCTCTCCAAAGGTATCTTTGAAAGTGAGTGACATTAGCAGCAGTGCTAAAGGGGGTAAGGGAAGTGTAGCGAACGTGAATGGCCTCAAAATTATGTCTCTATAAACACACACACACATTCTCTCATACAAACACACACATTTTCACAGTTGCCAGGACCAGGATTAGAACTTCTACCTAACTAGTTTGTTATACTATAATATTACATAGTTATTACAAGCACCATGGAGCTTATATGTTGGAGAACTGTCCAAAGGTATCTTTGAAGGTGAGTGACATCAGCAGCAGTGCTAAAGGAGGGGTAAGGAAAGTTTTGTGAGTGTGAATGGCCTCCAAATCATGTCACTACAAAGACACACACACACTCTCTTACACAAACACACATATTTTCACAGTTGCCAGGACCAGGATTAAAACTCCTACCTAACTAGTTTGCCACACTATAGTATTATGTAGTTAATGCAAGCACCACAGAGCTTATATGTTGGAGAGCTCTCCAAAGGTATCTTTGAAAATGAGTGACATCAGCAGCAGTGCTAAAGGAGGGGTAAGGGAAGTGTAGTGAGTGTGAATGGCCTCAAACGCATTCATCTATAAAAACACACACACACACACACACACACACACACACACACACACATACACACACACACACACACACACACACACACACACACGCACGCACACACACACACACACACACACACACACACCTTTTGACAGAACTGAGATTACAACTGCTACATGGATACTTATTTGTACTATAGTGTTACACAGTTATCACAAGCACTACTGAGACTGTAGGGCTGAGAGCTAAAAAATGAATTGCTGATGTGAATAACATCAGCACATCATGTGATATAGACCAATGGGATGTGTACTGGGTGGGAAAGGCCTCATAACAGGGTTCTCTCTGTCGCTGTCTATCTCTCTCTTCTCCACGTCTCTGTGTGTGTGTATGTTAGACATATTATATTATGTTGGCCTTAGATATGTGTGAGCATTCCTATCCAATGTTTGTGTGTGTGAAGTATCAATGGTGTGCAATTTGGTTTGTGCACAGACATCTGCGAATAATAGATATCTATAGTCCACTGTGTAGTCAGACATGGGCTTCATTTCTCTAAGTGTAGGAGCATGCCCAATATGACTTTCTATATTGAGTGTGTGCATCCATTGCAGGGAGAGTTGGATTCCAGTTCAGGGTTTTGTGTGCTACAGCTACACCTAACAACCTGTTTCTGCAGGATATCTGTTGATAGGTTGCCGATATGGCGACATAACGGGCATAACATATGGGGGATACTGTAACTATTGCTGTCTGCGCTGCTTGTGTAACATGATTGGTTGTAGCATAGATTTTCTGACATATGTACTGTTTTACACTGTGAGATATATATATATATATATATATATATATATATATATATATATATATATATATATATATATATACTTTAGTCAGCTGTTCTTACTGTAACTGTCTTAGTTTGCTGTTCTGCGCTCTGTTAGCAATTCAGTTGATCTTACTCTGCACTTATTACTGCTTGTTAGTAGCCTTCTAACTGACTGCCTTTCGCACTTGTTTTTAGTCATTTGTTAATTTAATTTTGTTTATTTAAACTGTATTTGCTGTAATATTGCTACACACTCAAGTGTGCTAGCCTGCACTGCATTTGAATTGTATTTACTGCTGTTTTTAGCTGCTTTTCTGTAAAAAAATTCTAAGCTTGTTTCCTGCCTTTCCTGTAACTAGTCTAGTCCAGAAACAGACTTGCTGTGTTGGAGGGCAGCCTTCTAGCTTATCAGTGGGAGTGGTAAGCACTAGATAGCCTATTTAACACAAGAGGAATGGGTTTTGGCCCAGAAATTGTAGTTTATTGGCCATTTGGGCAGTTTTTCCATCGCTTTCAACTTTCTGGTTTAAAAGCCCACGCTTGTGTTTGTTCCCCACCTTTCTTGTAACTAGTCTAGTCCAGGTACAGATTTGCTGTATCCAGGACTCTTTGTAAGCTTCTGAACCCCCAAAGCCTTTCTGTGTTGGAAGGAAGCCTTCCAGCTTATCAGTGGGAATGGTAAGTACTAGGTAGCCTATCTACCACAAGAGGAGTGTTTTTTGGCCAAGAAATTGTAGTGTATTGACCATTAGGGCAGTTTTTCCATCTCTTTCAACTTTCTGGTTTAAAAGCCTGAATTTATGCTTGTTTCCTGCCTTTTCCTGTAACTAGTCTAGCCCAGATACAGATTTGCCGTATCCATGACTATTGGTAAGCTTCTGAGCCCCCAAGCCTTTCTGTGTTTGATGGAAGCCTTTTAACTTGTCAGTGGGAGTGGTAAGCACTAGGTAGCCTATATACCACAAGTGGAGTGGTTTCTGGCCCAGAAATTGTAGTTTATTGGCCGTTTGGGTAGTTTTCCATCTCTTTTAACTTTCTGGTTTAAAAGACTGCATTTGCACTTGTTTCCCACCTTTCCTGTAACTAGTCTAGTCCAGGTACTGATTTGCTGTATCCAGAACTGTGTGCAAGCGTCTGAGCCCCCAAGCCTTTTTGTGTTTGAGGGAAGCCTTCTAGCTTATCAGTGGGAATGGTAAGTACTAGGTAGCCTATCTACCACAAGAGGAGTGTTTTTCGGCCCAGAAATTGTAGTTTATTGACCATTTGGGCAGTTTTTCCATCTCTTTCAACTTTCTGGTTTAAATGCCCACATCTTCACTTGTTTCCCACCTTTCCTGTAACTAATCTAGTTCACATACAGATTTGCGGTGTCTGGGACTGTTTGTAAGCTTCTGAGCAGTGCCAAAGTCTGCTCTTCAATTTTTCCCTTAGATCTGCTAGTTGTCTCCTCTCATGCACTTTCACTAGCTTGTTAGTTTAGCACTTTGAAACCACGATTGTTGAGAAAAACACCTTTATAAACAACAGCAAAGCTTTCGGGTGGATACCCTTCTTCAATACTAATACAAAAATTCAAAAAACAAACAGGTTTAAATAGGAGTCAAGACTAATCACATGACATGCAGCCCAAAAGTCATGTGACATTTAAAATATAAAACATAAAATAAAACATATAAAAATATATAAAAAATATATATGTATATGTTATGTACACAAAAACATTCAGAACACTAATATATGCATATATAACTAATAAATAGGCAGACATACAAAAATGTGTCTTATTTAACAGCATAGCTTAGTTCGTTGCAACTTAAAAAGAACAGGTTTCAGTGTAATAGCAGAATTTAAACCTGGAGGATGGTCAGCAGATAACCTAAGTATCCATTCATATTCATTGATCACCAAAACCTTGAGTCATAGCCACTATTCAAGAAATCTTTCATCATTTCATCAAGTTGTGAAATAAAACATGACTCATCAGTATTTAATCTGCTGACCCTGTTGAATTGAGCTGTTACTATGCCCTTAAACACATGGGGCGCGTGCATGATGGTATTATGTATATATCTGCCAGCATATACTTCCTTTTTATGGACATGACTCAAGGTTATTGTTAGATCTGAAAGATAACACCATAGCTGATAGATGTATAAAGCTTAAACCAATTTTTTTGTCAACTGATGAGCCTATTTCTATTTTGGATAGAAATGTACCGAAGGATTCTAGAATTAGATATGTTACTACTTATAATACTAGGACACATTTGGTTAGGCAGATTATTGAGAAAAATTGGGTTATACTGATGGCATCTGCAGATGTTAGGGCTGTCTTGGATGATAGACCCTATTTTTCATATAGGAACATGAGAACGTTAAAAAGTAAGTTATGTTACAAGGATTTCAATGGGGGTCTTAGTCATCCTTCCTTTAAGCATGGCACTTTTTGTTGCATGAATTGCACATGTTGTACTGATATTATGAACATCAATAGCAATGTATTTAAACATCCGTTGACTGGTAAAACTTATAAATTTAATGTATCAGCTACATGTGCTAGCAATAATGTGATATATTTGGCAACCTGTCTCATATGTTCCTCCTTTTATGTGGGGAAAACAACAAGGAAGTTAAAAGAACGCATTATTGAACACAAATCTGAGATTAGGAGAACAAATGATAGAAATGCCTTGTATAAGCATATAAGTATGTATGGTCCTGATCATAGATTTAAATTCAGAGTTATAGATATCTTGTATACATCGTTGAGAGGTGGGGACACTAATAATTTATTGGAGATCAAGGAATATGAATGGATACTTAGGTTATCTGCTGACCATCCTCCAGGTTTAAATTCTGCTATTACACTGAAACCTGTTCTTGTTAAGTTGCAATGAACTAAGCTATGCTGTTAAATAAGACACATTTTTGTATGTCTGCCTATTTATTAGTTATATATGCATATATTAGTGTTCTGAATGTTTTTGTATACATAACATATACATATATATTTTTTATATATTTTTATATGTTTTATTTTATGTTTTATATTTTAAATGTTGTCACATGACTTTTGGGCTGCATGTCATGTGATTAGTCTTGACTCCTATTTAAACCTATTTGGTTTTTGAATTTTTGTATTAGTATAGAAGAAGGGTATCCAGCCGAAAGCTTTGCTGTTGTTTATAAACGTGTTTTTCTCAACAATCGTTGTTTCATTTGCTATTTCTTTGCAGAATTTTTTTTTTTTAGTTTAGCACTTTACCAGATGTCTTGTAGCAATTATTGTAGTACACAAAAGTGCTACAAGCACTAAACGTTCTATAAGGAAACAGCTCCAGTACTTACTAATGCTCAGCCCTCCAGGCATGTCTAAAGGTCAGTTCCCTGTGCTTTCTCCTATTAACCTGTTGAACTTGGGCATCCTGAGGCAATGTAGCAACTGCCTCGTACACTGACAACCCACTCCTCTTACCCCCCAACACTCAGACCTGTGAGAGATGCACTTATATATCCAAATTGGAAGCCACCCACTCTCCAGCCAAGACCAGAATAGCTGGTCAAGAGGAGAAGGTCAACACTTGCACCACACCACATGGAACACATTGCCCTCCAAAACACACACAAGCATTGCCTTCATATAAAAACACAAGCCACACACCCACCTTCGTGGATTCTCTCAATAAAAGTCTAACCAAACAGCAGAGTCCTCTAAGGCAGAAACACACTCGACCACACCAACACAACACTAATCAACCTCATAAACAGTGTGCCACTCAGCCAAAGCCCCTGAGGCAAAACAGCATGCCCAACACACTAGTCATAGGTGACTTGATAGTGAGACGGACTGATGTCCTACTCACTAGGTTGAATAAGGAGAAAGTAACAGTCAGCTGCCTGTCAGGCGCCAGGATCTGCCATATAATGCACGCACTCTGGTCCCTCAACAACAGGTACAAATATGGCTCTGTCATTGTACATGTGGGTGTGAATGACCTGGGACCTATCTCCCTGGACTACATGAAAAGAGGCATGGAGGTGCTCTTGGATTATGTAGCCCAGGCGGGTATGACCCTAGCCCTGAGCAGCATCCTACCATCACCCAGAATGATATCACAGTACAAGCAGAAAATTATTGATTTGAACAATTGGCTATGTTTCTGGTGTCATTCTAAAGGGATCCAGTATCTGTCTGCCTGGAATGATATGATTGACAGACCTCGATGCTTTGCCAGAGATGGCCTGCATCTGTCAACCCTGGGCTTCTGGATACTGGCAAAGGCTCTTGCCACCCCTATAGTGCCTTTTTTAGGCGGTGTTCCAATGATGAAATTACCACCATAACAGCTACAAACAAATGCAATTTGAGGGTCATGCTGCTCAATGCTAGAAGTCTAAATCTCAAAATGCACTCGATTGAAGTACTCCTTAAAATGGAAAACATCGACATTTGTGCTGTAACAGAGACCTGGTTCAAGGCAGCATAAAGCACCCCTGCACTACAAGACTACAACTCATTCCACACCTTTCAGCCCCAGAACTTGGACCGAAGCTCCAAAGGGGGTGGTGTTTCCATATTCATAAAGGATGCGCACACCTCCAGACTGGTAGCCCAACATAATGCATCTGAGATACTTGGGTAAGACAGCGATTCAGGTTGTAGCCTGCTATAGGTCCCCAACCATGTCCCAAGATTCACACTCCACATTCCTAAGCACCCTGGAGAATATTAGGGTCCAACTGAACACTCTCATACTGGGTGACTTCAACTACCCCTCCATTAACTGAGAAAACTACTCATGTACCAGTACACTTGCCCAACGCTTTCTGGAATTTGTTAATTCCAATGCCCTGGACCAGCTTGTTCTTACCCCCACTAGAGGTAGCAACATCCTTGACCTGGTCATTACTAACATGGGCAACCATTGCTCTACACCAGTAGTCAGCTCCTCTCTGGTTACATCCAACCACAAATTAATCACCTTGGAAATCGATAACCCCCCCCCACACACACACACACACAAAGGTAACCACCATGTAAAACTTTTCCAAAACTAACTTTGGGGTCCTAAAAACAGAAGTGGCTAACTTCACAGCACCCATGCAAATGGAGAATAGTTGCATGACTACCGAATCATGCACCAATGTACGAACACATTCCAAAATGCATGGATCTCGCCATACCCAATAGAACCAAGATACTCCCTCCAAAAAAAGGAAGCCAATCTGGTGGTCCCCTGCCATAAATAAACTCTACAACAGAAGGAGAAAATAGATGTGAAATAAGGTAAAGTCCCAAGACTGGAAAAACTCCCTTATCACCCTCAACAAAAAGTTGAGATCCCTCATCAAATGCCCTAAAGCTAGCTATGAAAACAGAATTGCAGCAGACAGTAAAGACAAACACAAGGCCTTCTATAGTTATGTAAAGAATCTCCCCGGCAATACCCAGATTTGCTCTGAGCTACTGCACATTGGTACCTCCTATACTGAGCCAACAGATATTGCCAATATACTGGCCAACAGATTCAGTGCTAACTTGACCTCTCCCCCTAAAGGACCGATCACAATACCAGTAGATTTCTAGGCACCCAGTATTATTGCTGCACAGGTTAAAACAGCACTGTCCAAGGACAAGAATACAGCTTCTATGGGACCTGACAATATCCCTGGTTGTGTTCTACATGAACTACAGAGTGAACTGGCACCTCACCTATGTGCCCTGTTCAATCACAGCCTCACCTCAGGCTTTGTCCCTGCCGAATGGCACACTGCTCAGTCATCCCTCTCCACAAAGGAGAAGCGACTACAGACCCTGGGAACTATTGCCCCATTAGCCTGATGAGTCTGATATTCAAAGTTATGGAACGCATCATCATGGACCTATTAAACAAGGATATAAGGAATCCCCAAACTCTGAATCCCACACAGTTTGGTTTTGTGAAGGATAGATCATGCCTACTCAACTTGGCCGTCTTCTTTGAGTCAGTCACCAGAACTGTGGATGAAGGCAAGGTGGTTCATACAGCCTACCTTTATCTGGCAAAGGCCTTTGATACCATTCCCCACTCAGGAATCATAGAAAAACTCACTAAGCTAGGCATCAACCCCTATATCACTAAGTGGGTTGCAAACTGGCTCACAGATAGAATCCACAGTGTGAAAGTAGCTGACTCTAAGTCAGACTGCCGACTAGTCATGAGTGGAGTCCCACAGGGTTTGGTCTTGGGTCCTCTCCTCTTTGGTATCTACTTCTCTGAAGTCCAGGCCAACATGAAGGGATTCTGGCTGACAAAGTTCGCAGACATTTGCAAGTTGGGAGCTATTATTAACTCCCCAAGGGATGTTGGCATCCTACAGAATGTCCTCACTGAGACCAACGACTGGTGTCAGAAACATGGCCTTAAGCTCAATGCCAAAAATTGTGTCATTACCCCCTTTGGGAAAAACCTGGTTCCCATGAATTGTCACACTGATGGTAGTGCACAGAATGCAGAAGGCGTTATAAGAGATCTGGGAACACAGGTTGACAGCAACCTCTCTTTTGATCACCACATTACCACTGTGGTCAGAAAGTCCTGCTATGTGGCACATTTCACTACTAAAGGTTTTGTATCCAGGAAGAAATAGGTCATTGTCTCCCTCTACTCTTCCCTCATTAGGCCAATCATCGAGTACAATGCCCCATTTGGCATGTACCTCACTAGACACCTGCAACAACTGGAGAGGCCACAAAAGTACCTCACAAAGAGGATCATAGGCCTTAAACACTTGTCCCATGTGGACAGACTCAAAAAACTCCAAGTATTCTCTGTCTCATATCGCCTACTTAGAGGTGATTTTGCTTGACTTACAAAGCCATGTCTGACCCAGCTCTGTTAGAAATGCTACATCTAAAGAAATCTCAATCCCTCAACACCACACACTCCAGAGACCTCAATCTCATTACCAAAATCAGCAGAACATACTGGAGGGACATGTTTATAACCCAGAGACTGCTCGTGCTATGGAATAAACTTCCCATACATGTCAAGCAGAGCACCTCGCTGACCCTCTTCAAGAGAAATCTTGATGAGTGGATGGGAAATAGAAAATTCACCCTGGGGATAACTCCAGTGGCTCTACTTGACAGAGGCACTGGGAACTAAGGTTGGGCAGTACGATGCCTGGGTAATCCTATGGCTAGGCTTGTAAAGGCCCCAGGGTTATTAGCCTAGTACACATCTATGAACCTATGAACCTGTGAATATCTCTGCAATTAATAACATTGATAACACTTCCCTAAGAGGAACTTGGGAACTCAGGTTGACAGCAACCTGAGCTTTGATCATGATGTGCCCATGGTGGTGAGAAAATCCTTCCATGTTGCACAACTTACAGATAAGGGCATGACATAGAATTCTGATAAGATCATAGTCCTAATATACTCAGCCTTCTTTAGAACAATAATGGAGTAAAATGCGTCCTTTTGCATGTGCCTGATCAGGCATTTGAAACAGATGGAGTGGTGACAAAGGTTACTCACTAAAAGAATGTTTGTGTCTTTTGGCTTTTCCCGGTTAAGGGTCACCACAGCAGAACTCTGGTCCGCTAATGACTGGCAGAAGATTTTTACGTGCTGACTTGCAGGGCCTAATGCACAACCTTCAACGAAGGAACGCCCATTCACGCACGTCGCCACACAGAAGACGCTCTAACTGAGAATCGAACAGGCAACGTCTAACTGTGAGGCGACAATGCTACTGCAGTACCACCCCCGCAGTGTTACTCACTAAAAGAATACAGGTTGTGAATAACATGTCCTATGTGAAAGCCGTGTCCTTGTACAGACTCCTAAGGGGTATCTATGCCTAACCAACAAGGCATTATCTGATCCAGCCTTGTTGGATCTGCTACACATTTTCAAAACAAGCAGCACTAGAATTACCTGATCTAAAGAGCTAAACTGTGTCTGTGACATAAACAAAACATGTTAGAGGGATAGGTATGTGTCTCAGAGATTACCCTTTCTCTGGAACAGACTCCCCTTCACATGAAACAGAGCTTTTCCCTAAGCCTATTTAAATGTAATTTGGACTAATGGATGGGAAATCTCAAATTCACCCCTGGCTTGTCACCTGTGGGCCTTATGGGCAGGGGCAACTTGTAGATACCCTAAGACACAGACATATGCCAAAGATGTTCCTGTCTATGGGTTTTGATAACTGGGGAAAATTGGGGCATGAATGGCTAGGCTTAAAAAGGCTCTGGGAACATTAGCCCAGTAACTTCCTATGATCCTAAATGTGATCTGAGCTTCCTCTGCAATGCAAACAGAAACTAGCTGTGATATAGATTCTTCTTCCAAATAACTTTTCTCATCTGAAACAGATTCACTCCTTTATATTGAATACACTCACTCCCTAACCTTCTTCAACGAAAACTTAGAAAGTGGTACTGTGGAAGTTGTACTGATTAGGCTACAAATTACATAGTTGAATCAGGTGTAAAGTAATAACTGATGAACCTATATGGTCTGCAGAAGTGGTCATTTACTTCTATACTTGCTCATCGAGGTGCTTTTTTTGTCTACATTACCCTTTCGGTCTCTTGCTGTGGTGGGCCAAACTGCTAAGTTGGCTAAATGAGAATGGGGCATAATAGTACAGCAACTTGTCCTTACATGGGCTGTACAGAAAGCATTAATGGTGATGTAAGTAAAACTTAACTCTTTTTATGTGTCCTACAGCTACCTACTTAATTGCCATCATTAGGAACTCACAGAAGCTGGGGTAAGATATATTTCTACCTTATAGCTTTGGTATAAAGACCATGCCCTAAATAATGGAGTCCTGATATTTCCTTGCTGCAACTGTCCCTGGTTTGATGAAGTCTTCAGGGAGGCAGAGAGGGCTCACCTTTTTAGTTGGGATTACTTGATCTGAAGGGTTATTTCAGAGCTACAGTGTTAGGGCTCCTATATACAGCACAAGCATTAAACTATAAATAAAACTGGAAATGAATGATGATGAAATAGGAAGGAACTCAAGAAATAAAGATACACTGGGATTTTGGATGCAAATCCTTGAGGAAAATAATAACCATACAGAATGTTATATTCATAAGTTATCAGAAGCCAACACAGGGATGGAGAAAAGAGATTCTTCCAATAGGGATGACTGCAATTGGTGGTACAGAAAATAGCAAAGAGGAGACTGGAATTTACTGGAGAATACTGGTAAAGGGACAGGGCAAAATATGAGGTAAAATCAAGGATAGCCTATGAATTCAAGGACAGTGACATGTATGCATTGCTCATGACCACTGCTAAATAACAGTCACTGATCTGATATGTCAGTACTAGTGTCACACAATGTATTATTTGCAGAAATCAGTGTAAAACTTGTATCAGTTTGTCTTATGATTGTGTGTGGGGGACTACAGTGTAAGAGCAACAAGTCAGAAAGCATTATTGGCATGGCATGATATTTGTGTGGGGGTGTTGTTACATTGTATTTAAAACAAGTTGGCCATAATTTCTTTTACTTACCATCAGAAATGTAGACTTTGCACATAATAGGTAACTATCTTTAATGGTTTTGCAAGAAGAAGTGTGTGAAAGCACCTGCTCATTGCCACCGTAACATCATGAGTAACATTGCCATTTCATGGTGCTTTGTTCTGGTTGACTTCTTGGCTGTAGCTTTTTCTATATAGAGTTTGCATGCAATCCCTGCCTCTGTGTGTCTTTCTATGCACTTTAGTTTCCTCCAGCACCTCAAAGTAATGTAGTATTACCCTGAAGGATAATACACAGGTTGTAAGTGCGTGTGCACATACACACAAAAAATATCACTGATTTTATCTGTGTGCACACATACACACACACACACACACACACACACACACACACACACACACACACACACACACACACACACACACACACACAATTCTAGGCACACATGTAACTCTTCTGGGTAACAGTAAAACAACAAGTAATTATCTTTCAAAAGTAAGGCATAAAATACATCACAGAAGATTCAGACTTTTAGAGTTTCTAGGGGTCTGGTGGCCCTTACAACCCAAACTGTATAAATGTATTTTGACATAAATTTGGTGGTGGACACTGCCCTCAACTGCCTTACCCATTCTAAAACCAGCCCTAGTCAGAGGTATGTACAGAAGGTTGTTGTAGCTTTTGTGTGGGGCTGAGGATGGTATGATCATTACTTGCTTAATTTTCCTCACAAGCAAACCTCAGAAGTGTGCACATGAAGTCATTGTAGCTTGTCCTGGGGCTGGAACCAGTGTAGATATTGTTTCTTTTACTTTTCTCACAGACCTCTGAGCAAAGAAGGTTACTTTAACTTGTGTAGGGGCATTGTACTGTCAAGGAGCAGCAAGTTGGAGTACATTACTATGATCGTTATTTTTCACTTTCCTTACAATTACACATCAGGCAAGTATACATGTGGCTACCTTTGTGAGCAGGTCTGAGGGGTGTGGAGGCATACTCTGTACATGTATGACAGCAGTCATTTGTAGACATTTGAACCTCTGCTTTTATTCCAATCTTAACATCATGGGGATAGACAAACAGTGACTGGTGTCTTTTTCTTTTTTTGGTGTGGGAAGTAGGGATGCAGGCAGTATTCCCAGATAGCATTTATTTAACTTTTAAAAGATTTGTTTTGTTATCTTATTATGAGCTACTATTTTTGTCAGCTTTGATCATTAAGGCTTGGGCACCACTTGTGTCTTTCTTGAAAAAATAAGACTTTTTTTTCTAGCCTGTGATTTTTTTATCAGGCTACCGCAGGATCAAAAGGTTTGAAAATGCTCTAAAATGCACCACAGAGGATCTATAACCCTATGACATCTACACAATTATTACTATAATACCCTGGCCAGGTAAATGTTTTGAAAGAATGGAAGGGAAAGTAAAGTTGAACAATTTATATATGTAAAATATACTTCAGACCATAGAGAAGACCATGGCTCCTTGAAAAAGCTGAAGATCCAAGAAAATGTGAGAAAATGTAGACAAAATAATTTTCTATGGTATGGGGAGCCAGCACTGGATAGAGAACAGGGGGTAGATGTGTGCAGGGGGTGAAACAGTAAGTAGTGGGGGGTGCCATGGGGCCCTTTGCCTATGGCACAATTTCAGTGCAGGACAGCCCTATACAAAGGCTGTTGTAATATGTCATCACTACAACTAAATGCCGGTGACCAACAATGTTAATCTGTGAAATGGGCCATTGTAGTGTGATGCAGAGGCCTGTCAAATTGTAAGAGCATTGTTTTTACAGTAGATATCCTACTCCTAAAAGTTGGCTGTGTAAACTAAAAGTGAAGAGTGATACTTAGACTGAAAGTGTCTGGGGCCCCCAGAATGCTAACACTGGCCCTGGGCAGATGCAAAAACACCGGATACAGTGGTTCATGAAAAAAAAGACAGAAGTAGCAATGATCATTGAAACTGCTATACATTGTTCAAAGATTCAAAGAAACTTTTCAAAGAAACTTTATTATCATTTAGGAAACACAAGTGCTACCTAAACAAAATTTTGTGTGTCAACCCTTTTACGGTAGAAAACAAACACAAAAAGACAGGCATGATAGGTATTAGAGAATAAACAATAACTACAGTACAAAACTAAAGTAGCTGTTGCACATGCTTGTACACTATTTATTACATTGGACAGCACTGACTACTAGGTAATTAACACATGAAAAGAAAGTACACTATACATAGAGGTGAGATTGAGTGATATTGCACGTAAGGAAATGACTGGAATTGCACCTAAATAAGAATATATTAATTTTAATATGCAATAAATAAATAGAATTACTGTATGGAGACAAAAGAAAAAGAATGAGTGTGTAACAATCTATTATAGTTTTGATACATCCAGATTTACGTCTGCATTAATGAGTCTTATTGCAGTTGGATAAAAACTGTACATGAATCTGGAGGTCCTGCAGCAGATACTCCGTAACCTTCTACCAGAAGCAAGTTTAGTGAACCAACCATACACTGGAGAAGCTAATTAGAGCAGTCATAGAGAGCTTTGATTTTCTCAGCCTTCTTAGGAAGTGTAGTCTCTGGTGGGCTTTTTTAATTAGCTGTCCTGTGTTTGTACTCCAAGAAAGATCATCTGATATATGTGCCCCAAGGAACTTTGTAGTTTGGATTCTCTCCACTTCTTCACCATTGATCTTGAGGGGCAGATGCATGGCAGAGATTATTCTGAAGTCAATAATGATTTCTTTTGTGTTATTGATGTTCAGGTCCAAATTGTTGTTATTGCACCATTCAGTCAGGGAGTTGACCTCATTCGTATACCCATTCACATCATCACCACTTATGAGTCCCACCACTGTGGTGTCATCTGCAAATTTGATGATGTGTTTGTTGCTAGCTTTTGCAGAGCAGTCATGGGCAAGGATTGTGAATAGTAGAGGACTCAGCACACAGCCCTGGGGTACTCTGGTGTTGATTGTAATACTCCCTGAAGTGTTGTTACCAGCACAGATCCTTTGTGGTCTTCCAGTCAGGAAATCGAGAATCCAGTTGCACAGCCCTTTATTTATGCCAAGGTTGATTAGCTTTTCTATAAGTTGCATTGGAATCACCGTATTGAATGCCGAGCTGAAATCTATGAAGAATAGAGTGGCGTAGTTGTTGTTCTCTTCAAGATGCTCCAATGTGAGGTGAAATGCCACCAAAATGGCATCAGCAGTTGATCTGTTTGCCCTGTAGGCAAACTCCAGTGGGTCAAAGGATTGGGGTAGTACTGCAGTCAAATGCCTTTTAATCAGTCTTCCAAAGCATTTAATTACATTTGATGTAAGGGCCACTGCCCTGTAATCATTTAGGCAGGTGGGGTTGGCTTTTTTAGGCAGAGGGATTATGTTGGTAACTTTGAAGCATGCTGGTACTTTTACCTGGAAAACTGAGGTATTGAAGATGTCCGTCAGGACTATGCTCAGTTGGTCTGCACAACCTTTCAATACTTTCCCCAGAAATTATTATGATTTTGATTACAATGTCTCATATACAAGATTGAAACAATGCTAATTTCATGAACTTTAATCATACCCTGACTTAGGAATGGGGTTCATTTCTATAATGGTATTAGAAGCTCAGAAGATTTGGAAAAATTAAACCAGACATCTCACACATCTACTTAAACAACATAGTTATAAAAGAAGATGCAACTTGCCCATGTTTATCACAGACATATTTATTACTACACTATCGTCTATTAACTGGAATATCCAAAAAATCCTCCCATTATATGATGATGTAAATGAATTCAATGCAACTTTCATAAATAGTCTTGCACCTCCTATAAGGAAGAGACTAAAAACAAATAATGCAATTTGGCTATCCAAAAAAAATGGAATGTTAAAGCAGGATAAAGAAAAAGCATGTAAAGAATGGTAGAAATATGAAACATCACAGTATCTCGAAAACCTCAGAATGTTCCATATCTGTACTAAATAGCAAATAAATGAAAAAAAAACCTGTAATACAACATTCAGGACAGTAGTTAATACAACCATTAAAAATTCTGGCAATCTATTAAGTAAATCTTACATCCTGGTCAAAAATTAAGCCATAATCCCTCTATCAATAAGTTATCACGCAAACCTGCAATAGAATTCATCAATGATTTCATAGATAGTACAGTCTTCCTCCCAAAGATTTCCACATCTAATCCCAATCCTGCCCAACAGTAACATATCACTATGTCTACTTTCATCTTCATACCTGTGATCTCATCCTATATAGAACAACTAGTAAACTCAAACCGTGCTCACATTAAGCTGGCATCAGCAGTTGATCTGTTTGCCCCGTAGGCAAACTCCAGTGGGTTAAAGGATTGGGGTAGTACTGCAGTCAAATGCCTTTTAATCAGTCTTCCAAAGCATTTAATTACATTTGATGTAAGGGCCACTGGCCTGTAACAATTTAGGCAGGTGGGGTTTGCTTTTTTAGGCAGAGGGATTATGTTGGTAACTTTGAAGCGTGCTGGTACTTTTTCCTGGAAAAGTGAGGTATTGAAGATGTCCATCAGGACTATGCTCAGTACCTTAAAATAACAGCAAATAGCATTGCCTATCCTGTCTCATTCCTTATAAAGAAGTGAATCCAGAAATCACGTTATGTTTCTTTGGAAAAATTCACACATTATCTTTCTATACAAAGGTGGAAATTCAACAGACATCACTAACTTTAGACCTATAGTCATCTTACGTCCACAGGAAAATAGTAGGCAAATTGCCCTGAAGGGCCAGTTTAAGCTTAACCAATAACCTATGGTCAGAATCAAACTATGTACGTTGTGTGTATGAGGTGAAGACCTTAACCATTATGATAAACTCACCATCTCTGAACTACATGGAAAATGTACTCAAAAACAATTCCTAAAGTATCTCTTGCAGGAAGAGCTATCCCTCACACAACACAGCTTCCATACCTCCGATAGTACTAACATTGCACTTCTAACCCTTATAGGCACTGTCAATAAAGTTAATCACAAACTAGTCTCCCCCTATTTCTATTCTTGTCTAAAGCCCCCAACACAATTTGCTGCAGCAAACTTCTACTTCAAATGTCCACTTTAGGTCTATCACAGCCCACCCTTCTGTGGTTCAAAAGCTAATTCTCCAGTAGGTATCAGTCAGTAAAATGGCACACCACCCTCTCACCATACCTCCCAGTCACCACCGGTGTACCACAAGGCTCTATCCTTGGTCTCCTCCTCTTTAACATTCTCACCAACACCCTCCACACACCCACACAACTGGCCTTTCTAATACAATATGCTGATGACTCTACACTCATATGCATATCAGATAATCTGGCACATCTCCAAAACATTACTCAAGAAGCTGTAACAAGCACTGAAGCATGGCTTTGTAACTTACAACTCATGCTCAACCCATCCCCCCAAAAAAAATAAACTATTACTTTTCCCCCCAGATCACTCTCTCATGAAAAACAATATTTAAAATCCTCTCAGTTAATAATGCAGCATCTGAAGTCCCTTCCAATAGCAAATAATGAGGGAGGGTAGTGGATGATAAAAACTAAGACTGACTAATAATAATAATGATAATAATTCTAATAATAGTGATACATGTGGATGATAATGACTAATAATGATAAAAGTGGATGATAATGACTTATTCTACTGAAGACTGCATGCTAGGAACACTCACTGAATTCCCTAAATGGCTTGGCCATCCTGCAGGAAGGTTTGTCTGAAATAAATAACCGGTGTCAAAATCATGGCCTGAAAGTAAATGGCAAAAATGCATGACTGTATCTTTCAGGAAGTCGTCTACCCAAGGGAACTACCACATTGACAATACACCCCTATGACTTGACCTAGTTGTTCAGGATTTGTGAACGTATGAGGGCAATGATAACTTTTGACTAACGTGTACTATCGTAGGAAAGTCCTTCTATATTGCACAGATTGTAAACAAAGGGATTGTGTCTAGATCTAGGAATGTCATTGAGCCCCTTTACTCAGCCCTCATTGGGCCAATCATTGCATATAATGCCCCCTGTTGGCATGTGTCCTTTCAGACACATTAAACAACTGGAAAACTCACAAAGATAACTTACTAAAAGGATACAAATCCTAAACGTCATGTCCTACATGGACCAACTGAAGCATTGTCACTATACATGGCATCCTACAGACTGCTAAGACGTGACCTATGCCTGGCATAGAAGACATCCTTAGACCAATTATTGATAGATTTACTGCACATCAGTAGGTCAAATGGTCTCAGAAATACTCAGTCTAGGGATCTAAACCTCATATTTTGCAGAAGATACCACTGCTATGGAACAGACTCCCCATCTACATAAAACAAAGTTCACCTCTGCCCATTTTCAAGTGCACCCTAGATCTATGGATTGAAAGCAGAAAAGTTACCCAGGATTGCCCCCTGCAATAATAATGGACAAATGCAGGTCCTGGATGCTTTATCTTATGCACGGGCCTCCTCAAATTATTTATGGTATGATCACAGTTATTCCCATTACAGGTAATATATAATTATCAACCATGGGACAGCTAAGTCCAATCTCTAACCAAATGGGATAGATTATTTCTAATACAAAAATGGAAATTGGCTAGAATTAAAATGGCCTGCAACAGTAGCTAGCCTAGTAATTGCTCATGAATCTAAATCTTAAATTCGATATGCAAATATAAAATTGCATAAAAAAACTCACCAAAAACTCAAAATGCTTTACAGATCCAAATAATGTCTCACCAACACAACTAAAAGTCCCCTTGCCATTATTTATAATTATCATTAAGGCCTAAATCTCTTTACCTATATCCATCCTTCAGTCCATTAAAACCATTCTGAAATACTTCATAAGCAAAATTTGTCTCTGTTCTTGTTCAACCCCAAGATAATATTCCTAAATATGAGCAAGTTCCTATTCATACCTTACCCCTCCTTAATCTCCCTTTTTACTCATCTCCTAACTTTATCTAGATAAGCAACAACTTTATTTTTTCCCTCACTTCATATTGTAATTCATGTATGCATTATACTAGCTTACATTTATCTTATAGAAACTGTCTAAACTTTCCCGAAATCAGATGCCACTAAAAATGATCATGCTTGACCTTGTCCTTACAAATGTTGCCTCTGCCTACACCCCAGTAATATACAATGCAATACCATACTATAATATAATATACCACATATACAACTTGTGATTGGACCAACTATCCAAATGAAAACCCAACTCAGAGTAATCAGGAGAACTAAACTGAAACCTACATCTCTCCCCTGGATCAAAAAGCACATAGCATTTTCACTTCAAAAGTAAAAATTAATAAGGAAGTGCAATATATAACAGTATGCAAGCTGTCTCACAATAAGAGCATGGTATGCAATACAAGTCCTTCCTGTCAAAAGAAGTTGGTATACCCAATTTACTTAGCAAAAACAAAAAAACTAAGACAAAATTACACCCAGATATCTGTGAAAATAACCGACCACCCATACCACAACATATTGGACTGAAAAACATTGAAAGCAATATTACTGGACATTAACTACTTTATATCTCTAAACTATCCCTGATGTTGCCTCATATTATTACCCTTCTTGTTAAATGCTTTGATTTTCTGGTAAATCCCTGAAGATTACAGTCAGTCAGTAATGTCAGATATTCGAGTTTATAGTTTTTAGTCTTTATGAAATCCATGTTGATGAAAATCCTATTAACTTTTAAATGAAATATGGTAATATTTAAAATTATCACTGATTTTGGATTTGTAAAGACCCTAGTGGTCATCAAGCTAGTATATATCTATGAACCTATTATTTATGCACAAAACATAGCACAAAACTACACTGACTACATCATTTATACGTACTTATACTTATTATTCAAGACTTGACATAAATAACTACAGAGAATTTAAATAATCTCTCAAAACATAAAAATGTACACAAACCTTTAGCACCATGCTTTTGCGTGAAGTTGTTTCAAATGAGCCAGCAGGACAACCTACCCAGTATCTAAGCAATAAAACATGGCCATAATTACTACAACAGGTAAAGACAGAACTCAGGTCCCCCCAAGAGAACTAGTTCTAAACACAGTGCAGGAAAACTAGCAACCTGTAAAAAATTAAACCTATAAGACAAAGCTTTGCACTACATAAACCATAAAACATGGGAAAAAAAAGAAGTACGTCATAGAGATAGTTTCTACTTGAAATTCTCCAGTAATTAAATCAAACAGAAGAGACGTCAAAAATAATTCACAGTTTAAATAAGATTCTCTGAAACATACAAACGTTCACTTACCTGTAATATCCAAGTGTGCAGTGTGTAGTGAGTCATCCCCTATAAAGCTGACTGCTTCTCCAAATTTTATTTATTTATTTATTTTATTTTACATTTGTTGACCGGGCTAGTCTAGCTGGGTATATGTCCATTTTCAGTAAAGGCACTGGGAGAAAAGCTCCAAGTGATAAAAAGCAGTAATAACATACATAAAGTAACAGTGACATGTACAATCAAGATTATACTAACAAGGCTATACATAACAAAAGTATCAATAACATAAAGTTGAGACATAGCTAAACACAGTCATATGCAGTATGATACATAAGGTAAGGTACAGAAATCATACTTGATGTACCAAGAGGAATTAAATTAAAAGTGTCTTTTGGTTACAGTTCCTGCTTTCATTGGTAGTTGGCAGCATTTAACCAGTATACAAAGTAGAATTTAAAAGCTGTTACTAAAAATAAAGGTGAAAGGATTAGTCAGGATTGCTGCAAGGGCATAGCCAGTGTGATTTAAGGTATCTTCTGAGTTTTTTTTTTTTAAAGGGAGGCAAGGAAGGAAATAATGTTAAGTTCTTCAGGTAGTAGGTTCCAGTTTTCACCAGCTGTGTTAGAGAACACTGAGTCCCCTGCCAAGTTGTTGGACTTACTTATGCTGACTAGTAGTTTATTAGAAGATCGTAATGAATTAAGGTTTTTATAGGGGATTATGAGGCTACGGTGGTGCAGTGGTTAGTGTTGCTGCCTCACAGCAAGAGGTTCTCTGGTTTGATCCTCGGTTGGGGTGCCTTCTGTGCAGAGTCTACATGTCCTCCCTGTGGTTGCGTGGGTTTCCTCCAGGTGCTCCGGTTTCCTTCCACATCTCAAAGACATGCTGTAGGTGGATTGGACACACTAAATTGGCCCTAGGTGTGCATGCGTGTGTGCCTTCTATGGAAGGTTGGGCACTAGGCTGGCAACTCAACACTGTAAAACTCCACTGCCAATCATGAGCGGACGGTGATCTGCTGTGGCGAACCCTAACTGGGAAAAGCTGAAAGAAGAAGAAGATAGGGGATTATGAGGTTTGAAAGTATAGGGGTGTTGTTTGGTTGATTTAGGATCTTGTGGGCTATGGAAAGTTGTAGCAGGTTTTGCAGTTCAAGCCAGCCTAGCTGCTTTAGATTCTGACAGTGATGGGTTCGGAAGGGATTATCAGTGGCAAATCTGGCAATGTGCTTATAGGAGTGGGCCAATTTGAGAAGATTATTTTTTGACAAGTTAGTATATATGGGGAAGGCATAGAGAAGTGTAGAAATAAGATGAGAGTGGACAATGGTAGATCTAGCTGCTGGTGTAAGGAAGGGTTTAATTCTGTATAGGGACCCCATTTTACTGTTCACTGTTTTTAAAGTGTTATTAATATGGGTGTCAAAGTTGAGGTTATTGTCAATTGTAATACCTAGGAGTTTGGTGGTAGAGTCAGGGGATATGAGGCTGCCATTGTTAGATAAAACTGAGAAATCAATGGGGGAAGACTTGTGAGTAGGTGTAAAGAGGAGGAGCTTTGTTTTTTTGGGATTCAGGAGGAGGCAACATTTTAAAAAACAGATCTCTACTGTGTTAAAACACTTTCTTAGTTAGGGATTGCAGTTCTGATGCAGAGTTGGCTGAACATATGAGCGTTGAATCATCTGCGTATTGTATGCAGGTGGCTTGAGGAATAGCTAGGTATAGATCATTGATAAATATTGAGAATAGTAGAGGTCCTAGAGTGGAACCTTGAGGGACCCCCAGGATTACTGGTAGGTGGGAAGAAAAACTATTCTCCCAGAGCATGGCCTACTGCCTATTGCTAAGGTAGGGACTAAACCATTGTACAGTCTGATTGCTAAGTGAAAGAGATTTGAGAATATTTATAAGAAGAGTATGGTTTACCATATCAAAAGCTTTGGAAAGATCAATAAAGAGTGCTGAAGATGACTTGCACAAAATCTACATAACAGCTGAAACACCAGAATATAGACATTATCTGCAAAAATTACTCCAAAATTCAAATAAACTGTAGCAAATCATGACAGCCATTTGTAAACCCACCACCACCAAACACACAAAGTAATTTATAAAAAAGGTTGTACTAACCTCTTATCCAACCTTCCATTATGACTGTGAGCTTCACAACTAAGCTGAATTTAGTAGAAAGTAATGCACGTATCATTAAATAAAACAGCATACCCAACCCCAAACAATTAAGTCAAGCCATGTCTTTCCATAGGATGTACCTAGACAATACCTGAATTTACTACTTTGTGATAAATACATGAATAGATTACACTGGTTAACACATTCAAATAATTACATACATTTAAATGACTAAGACATTTTAAATAGCTCAGCATTTAAACCTCTCATTCAATGAAATGAAAATCACTACCAAGCCGAAAACCAATGCAGTTAGCATCTCATCAAGTTAGATATGGCCATTTTCACCTTCGCTGGCACCCTTTGTTTAATCCAGTATGTCCAATATCAAAACACTTAACAAATAGCCAAGGATGACACTAGCAATTTTAAAATAATTAACATGCAAATTAATTGACTCAGGCTTCTCTTGACCACAAACTGAGAATTATGTAAGTATATTTTTATATATTTAGTCACCCTTTTAGTTAGTGTAGCAAATGCTACAAATCAGAATTTTCAGTGGAGATTGATATCTGCAGAAATTGATAATAAAGCTACGTATACAGTTTTAAGTGCCCTATTTACGGGCCTGTAACAGACTTGAAACAGCTATAAAATAACAATTTCAATGAAAATCTGGAGAACCACAGATATCAGCTGCCCAAGAGGAGAAGTGTAGAAACAGAGGTTAGCATAAGAGGAAACACATTCATTTTAATGATGCACTTCCCCTGCAAGAACCAAAACCCTAAATGTATGAGTTGGGTAAAGCTTACAGAAACTGGCATCTCAAGATGGTCTGAAACACAAAAGGAAAAAGTACATTGAAGTATTTTGATTGATATGCCTGATATTTTTGCAATGACCATGTAAAATGTTTTGGACTTGCAATTCATTCACCAGTGTATGCACTATCGATAAAAATACCATACATATACCTTTTGTCAAAGTCTTCCAGACACACATTAAAATATCTCATGCCTTTGGTGCATACAAGGCAGCACAGATTTTTCTCCACTCCCACATACTACAAGTCCATGCAGGTCACCCAAGAGTCATCAGGAAAGCAGGCCTGAGCATGTAAGGCTCACTAACTGCTTCCATACAGGGATGTGACTTAGTCAAATGTCACAGGTTCATATTACATTTCTGCTTTGCCAGTACCCACCCTTAAGCCTTTCCTCCCTTTTCAAGGAGGGCCAGACCAGTCATACCAGGGAAAACTTTATGAATACCCAACCAGTTATAATTTTTAAAGGCAGGCAGTATGTCATGCTATTTAACTTGGAGAGTTAGTTTGTTCCAGATAAGTGGGTAAGCGCTGTGTTATAAATCTATCCTGCCACCATTTTTTATTTATTGGTTTGAATAGGTTTGTATCTATGGCTCTAGTATTAACTGGGCTATTTGATTTATGGTTGTATAAGAGTGATTGGACTACTGAATCCATTATAGCCTGCAAAGCATCCATACTCCATTTTAATAATATGTGATAACCCTGGCCTTAACACTAACCTGCATCTTGAATTAAAAAAAGGTTTTCCCACAACACTATCATTACAGACGACAGTTGGGAAACTCATCACACAGACATTCATGCATACACACACACACACACACACACACACACACACACACACACACACACACACACTCCCCTGACTTAACCTAAGCACTCACAATCACACACACTCTTAACTGATCACCTTAACCTAATCTATCCCCAACATTAGCAATCATTCACACTTAATCTATCCCTTTACCTAACCCTTACTCGATCCATAACCCATGCACATTAGCACAGGCACATACCCATAAATGCTGCACATCTCTCTTAGCTGTTTCATTTAGGCATACACCCAACAACTGTCTGTTTGATAAACTGGACATTTGATTGAAAAACACTGTACTGCTGCATGTTGACCAAATCAATTATCTTCAAATCAGATCCCTATAAAGCACAAAGTATATAAAGACATAGTAACTTAAAATCAATTGGCTATGTGTTCAAAAAAATCCGACAATACTTAAAACTTGAAAAAACAAACAAAAAAGCGAAAACAAGCTGGTAAAAAATGGCACGGACAATTTATTTACTGTAAATAAATTGTCCGTGCCGTTTTTTACCAGCTTGTTTCCGCTTTTTTGTTTGTTTTATCTGTTGGGTATGTGGTCATACATAACAGGTAAAAATAGATGGATTCCTATCTCCACTATAACCATTCAGCAGTGGAGTCCCACAGGATTCTGTTCTGGGACCAGTCCTTAGATGTCAACACTGCTGGCAACATTGACACAATATGCAGATGACTGCAAAATTAAGAGCATTGCTCTTAATCTCTGACACAATTTCCCTTCAACCACCATTTCAAAAGTACAAGACTGGTACAGCAAAAATTTACATTGCTTTCAGTGTAAAAAAAAAAATACAAAGCCCTCTGGCATTTGACAATTTCCTACCTGGGGATTGTTGATCTCACACACCTAACAACCACGTGCATATATTGACCAAATGCAGTTGATTAAACAGATTTCAACAGATGTGCACTTATACCAAAAACAGGACACCTATATATATATATATATATATATATATATATATATATATATATATATATATATATCCATAAGCACACAAACACATATACAAAGACATAAGACATGCATACCCTCACACACTCACGTGCACACACATATATATATATCTATATTTATATATATACTAGCATACATATAAAACACACATTTATATATGTGTGTGTGTATAAGTATATATATCTATATCTACATCTATATATCTATCTATATATCTATCTATATATATATATATATATTTATATATATATATATATATATATAAATTAATATACACATATAGATATTTATATATATATATATATATATATATATATATATGTAACACACACACACACACACACATTCATAAATATACATATTTAAATAAGCCTGCCTGTGTATTTTATTTTATATATATATGTGTGTGTGTGTGTGTGTGTGTGTGTGTGTGTATATATATATATATATCTATATATACACACACACACACGCACACACACACACACACACACACACACACACACACACACACACACACATAAACACATACATATATATAGATAGATATAGATAGATAAATAGGGCTAGACAGATATAGATATATAGATATAGATATAGATATAGATATAGATATAGATATAGATATATATAGATATAAAACCAATCAACATGCCAATCATGAACTGAGAATTGCTGCACTTAATGTAGTTTCACTGGCAGGACGCAGCTTGGAAGTGGATGACATGATGATACAAAAGAGGCTGGACATTCTATGTATGCAACAGACAAGATGGAAGCGCAGTGCAGTAAAGCCACTTGACTTGGGATGCAGAGTCTACTACTCAGAAGGAGGACAGGCTAGAAATGGTGTGGGAATTGTGGTGACAGGCTGCAGAAGGCAGTGTGGGAGATCATCAGAATTAATGACTGACTCATGGCAATCAGACTTCAGTGTAATAATAGGGCAGTATTCATAATTTCAGCCTATGCCCCACAGCCAGGTTGTGATAGTGAGGAAAAGAGTACATTCAGACAGCAGTTGCAGGACCTACTAGATAAAGCATGTAAATAATAGGTGACATGGATGCAGATATTGAGACAGACAGAACAGGATATGAGGACTGCCTGGGTCCACATGGGTGGGGCAACAGGAATAAAGAAGAAGCCATTCTAGACTTCTGTCTGACATATGGCTTGATAGTAGCCAACACATGGTTCAGAAAGAGAGACAGTCACAAGATCACATACAAGAGTAGGCAACATGCAAGTAATGTTGACTTCCTCCTAGTAAGGAAAAGGTACTGAAGTAGAATCCATGTGATTGCAAAGTCATCCTCAGTGAAACAGTCAGCCCACAGCATAAAGCACCGGTTGTCACAATCAGCTGCAAGCAGTGGTCAGCGAAGGTTCTAAGGTCAACATATACCAGGTAAAATAAACTCCACGTACGAAGGAGGCCAAACTGGATGAACTAGAGAACAGCTTTATTGAGCAACAAAGTATAATAAATCAAGCACTTTCGCCAGGTAAATACCTGGCTTTCTCAAGATAAAACATAATACAACTGAAATGCTTAAATGCTTGTGTAATTGATCACATGATTTCTAATTGATGTGTTAAACATTCCGTTAAATTAAATTAAATTAAAATGTCCTCACTTGATACTTAAATATCTTATGTGAGCATAAATAGTGCTTGTAATAAATCTTAGAATCATTAAAAAGCTTTGAAAATTACTAAAAACCACTGGGATAATAAGTTTACAAAAAATATATGTAAATAAAAATACAAACGTGTAAATATAATACAAAACAATTATAAATTCTAATTATAAAATTCATAAAATTCATAGCCTAGCTTTTCTTAGTTTAAGCACGCTGGATATACTAATATTTTCATTAAGACCCGGAGGTCTTGCAGCATTAAGTTTGAGTTGCCATAAAAGCTCTTTATATTCAAGGCGCATTTCCCAGTCACCTCCCCTGGCATCCTGTGTTACCTGCTTGAGAACCATGAACTTGAGTTGCATATTGGGGCAAAAAGCTAAGTGTCTGGAAAAAGCATTTGTATCTTTCTTTTTCAAAATATCGTATTGATGCTCGTAAATTCTTTTCCTAAGTGTTCTCTTGGTTTTTCCTATGTAAAAACTGAGACATTGTGTGCATAATCCTATATATACAACCCCTTTTGCCCCACAGTTATAATAATTGTCAGCATCAAATCTGAATTTCCAGGATGGAAGATAAAAGGAACTATCATTTATAACAAAGGTACACTGCGAACATGCCCCACATTTGGAGGTGCCACGTTTTGATAGACAATGCCCCGAGTCTAAAAAATGTCTTCTTTCAAATAAGCCTTTTAAATTAACATCCCTTCTTTTCACAAAATTAGGGTGTTCCTGCACTATATCCTTAAAATCATCATGTAATGTCAGTACTGGCCAATATTTAGACACTATATGTTCCACTTGTTGTGTGTCTTCTGAAAATGTATGAATAAAACTATTGTGTGGGTTAAATTGTTCAATTTGTTCAGTCTGTTCAACCCTTTGCAGACCAATACCTAGCAACAGAAAATATTTGGATGGTCTGTTATCAATCACTTCCTGAGCCAGGTTATTAAGTTTTTTTTAGAAAATCTATTTCCTCTAAAAAATATTGGTCAGTACTGCACGTCTTGGATGCACGAATAAACTGCCCCTTCACTAAACCTTTCTTCTGGTGAAAGGGATGGCCACTGTTAAAATGTAAAAATGAATTAGAAAAAGTGGCTTTCCTATATAATTTGGACTGGAAAGTATGGTTACAATGGTCCTTCAGTATTGATACATCCAGATAGTTGAGCTTATCTTTGCTAACATTGTGGGTAAAAGATAAAAAATATGTAGTGGAATTTATGTAACTCGTAAACTCCAGAAAAACAGCCAAAGTTCCATTCCATAATAAACAAATATCATCAAGATAACGTTGATAGTGAACTATGTGTTGTGTCCAGTGCGTGGAAAATATTAAATTTTTCTCCCAGTGATATAAAACTATATCTGTTTAAATAATTCACCATTGAAATAAAGGAAGTTGTTTTCAAGGGCAACTTCCATAAGTTCTACAATTAAACTAATAATGTTAGAACTAACGCCTGATTCAGAGGCTAAAATGTTGTTAAACCACTCTAATCCAATGGAATGAGGGATACTGGGGAATAGTTCTACAATATCAATAGTTATCATGAGTAAGTCAGGATTCAATAGTCTTTGTTCAAGGCCTTTAAGAAAGTCCCAAGAATCCTTGCATATGTATTGTAATGAGGAAGAAAATTTCTTTGTAATGTGATCAATGAACTTACCCATTGGTTCTGTAATGCTACCTGCCCCTGAAACAATAGGTCTATATTTTAAGGGATCTAAACCTTTATGAATTTTAGGTATCCCAAAAATTATTTGGATCCTAGGTTTGATAACATGCAAATAATTGTATAACCTTTCATTGATAGCTCCCTGTAATAGATGGTCTGATAGCATAAAATTGATTTTGGAATAAGCTAAATTAAGCTCATTCTTAGAAACCAATTCATATTGTTCAGGGTCCTGTAGCATGTTATGGAGGTAGGTGTCGTAAGTGCAATTATATGTTAAGACCACCCTCCCTTGTCAGGCTTCATCACCCTAACTCCCTCTTGTGCAAGAAACTTGGTTAACTGCTGCAACTTAGGGTCAAAATTGGTAGATGGAACATGGATCTTGTTAGAGCATAATTTTCTTAAATCAGTCTCCACTAACTCCTCAAAAACTTTGAGGGATGGATGTAGGGGTGGGTTATAAGTACTAGTCCTTGTTAACCCTGGGTTAGTATATAATTGCCCTTTAAACTGTAGTGCAAGATTCAATTGCCTAACAAATAGTTTGAGGTCCACCAAAACAGTGGTTAAGTTAAAAGAACGCAATGGTACAAACTGGAAACCTTTAGTGAAAAGCTCAAAGAAATCTGGAGTTACTTCAAAATCAGTAAAATTAAATATAGTAAAATTATCATTCTTTACTACCATGCAATTATTGTCAGATGGTTCCAATGATAAATTCAAAAATTCATGACCAACCAAATTATCTATCTGCGTGACCTGCTCCAATCCCGTCGCTGATGTGTCATATCTCTGCCCCTTGGTATGTCCGGGGGAAAATAAAAATCCTGTAAACTATTTTTATTCATTTTTTGTGCTAAACGTTCACTTCTCCTAGGTAAATCAGCTAATGGTATATCATGAGTATGTACAGCATCGTTGTTATTATCAACAACTTGTTTAGTAGCCCATTTACCTTTGCCCAGTAATGGATAGGCCATTCCTTCCCTATACTCAAGGAGATCACATTCCAGTTTTCTAATTTTATGGTTGACTATTTTAACACAGTATTGGTCAACTTCGTTAAAAACATTGTCATAATTCTTTTTTATACTTAAAAAATCCTTATTCTTGACAACAGAATTATTCAACTTGTTTACTTCTTTTAACAAACTATCAGCTTTAATTTCATAATCCTCTATCATGAGGTCTAACATTTCTAAACCAACCTTGTCAAATAGTAAAACAAGTTTATTATATAAGTCAGAGCCAGGCAAAGCATTATTCGGGAATTTATAACAGCGTAGTCCTTTTGGAACACGTTGCACCCGAACACATTCTTTAAGATAGTCTATCTCTAGTTGTGTGCTTTTATAAGCATACAGTTTGTCACTTAAATTGTTAAATTCATTTTCTGCACAAACATTAGAGTGCGAACTAGCTGGAACAGTACTTTGTCTAAAAAGAAATGTCCGCTCAGTCCAGGCATTAAAATTAAACTCCTTTTTGGAAGAATTCGCATTAGCAGTGTGGCTGGTGTGCTTGATTCCAGACTGCTCCTGTAGATCGGTGTTAACCAATAAGATCTTGCCAGGAAGCTCCGTTGATGTTGCACCTTTCAGCCCTTGCTTCGGTGATAGCGTTAATTTCTTCCTACAACCCTGTAGTTGATTACCGGGAAGAAGGCTAACAGGGTCATTGGATACCAGATTTAGTGTGCTGGTTAACTGTATTAGCAGAACCAATACCTGCTTAAATTCTCCACGAGTGACCGGAGCTTCATCTGGTTCACTTCTGAGTAGCAGTGGTGTCTCCTGAAAGTCAGTCTGGTCCGTTCCTTCAGCCATGGAAATATAAACAAAGAAGTAAATCCAAAAGAACCAAAGCAAGCCAAGTAAAATAAACTCCAAATACGAAGGAGGCCAAACTGGATGAACTAGAGAACAGCTTTATTGAGCAACAAAGTATAATAAATGAAGAAGATAAAACATAATACAACTGAAATGCTTAAATACTTGTGTAATTGATCACATGATTTCTAATTGATGTGGTAAACATTCCGTTAAATTAAATTAAATTAAATTAAAATGCCCTCACTTGATACTTAAATATCCTATGTGAGCATAAATAGTGCTTGTAATAATTCTTAGAATCATTAAAAAGCTTTGAAAATTACTAAAAGCCACTTAGATAATAAGTTTACAAAAAAATATATGTAAATAAAAATACAAACGTGTAAATATAATACAAAACAATTATAAATTCTAATTATAAAATTCATAAAATTCATAGCCTAGCTTTTCTTAGTTAAAGCACGCTGGATATACTAATATTTTCAATTTAATTTAATGGAATGTTTAACACATCAATTAGAAATCATGTGATCAATTACACAAGTATTTAAGCTGTGGCTGAAGGAGCGGACCAGACTGATTTTCAGGAGACACCACTGCTACTCAGAAGTGAACCGGATGAAGCTCCGGTCACTCGTGGAGAATTTAAGCAGGTATTGGTTCTGCTTACCCAGTTAACCAGCACACTAAATCTGGTATCCAATGACCCTGTTAGCCTTCTTCACAGTAATCAACTACAGGGTTGTAGGAAGAAATTAACGCTATCACCGAAGCAAGGGCTGAAAGGTGCAACACCAATGGAACTTCCTGGTGAGATCTTATTGGGTAACACCGATCTACAGGAGCAGTCTGGAAGCAAGCACACCAGCCACACTGCTAATGCGAATTCTTCCAAAAAGGAGTTTAATTTTAATGCCTGGACTGAGCGGACATTTCTTTTTAGACAAAGTACTGTTCCAGCTAGTTTGCACTCTAATGTTTGTGCAGAAAATGAATTTAACAATTTAAGTGACAAACTGTATGCTTATAAAAGCACACAACTAGAGATAGACTATCTTAAAGAATGTGTTCAGGTGCAACGTGTTCCAAAAGGACTACACTGTTATAAATTCCCGAATAATGATTTACCTGGCTCTGACTTATATAATAAACTTGTTTTACTATTTGACAAGGTTGGTTTAGAAATGTTAGACCTCATGATAGAGGATTATGAAATTAAAGCTGATAGTTTGTTAAAAGAAGTAAACAAGTTGAATAATTCTGTTGTAAAGAATAAGGATTTTTTAAGTATAAAAAAGAATTATGACAATGTTTTTAACGAAGTTGACCAATACTGTGTTAAAATAGTCAACCGTAAAATTAGAAAACTGGAACGTGATCTCCTTGAGTATAGGGAAGGAATGGCCTATCCATTACCGGGCAAGGGTAAATGGGCTACTAAACAAGTTGTTGATAATAACAATGATGCTGTACATACTCATGATATACCATTAGCTGATTTACCTAGGAGAAGTGAACGTTTAGCACAAAAAATAAATAAAAATAGTTTACAGGATTTTTATTTTCCCCCGGACAGACCAAGGGGCAGAGATATGACACATCAGCAACGGGATTGGAGCAGGTCACGCAGATAGATAATTTGGTTGGTCATGAATTTTTGAATTTATCATTGGAACCATCTGACAATAATTGCATGGTAGTAAAGAATGATAATTTTATTATATTTAATTTTACTGATTTTGAAGTAACTCCAGATTTCTTTGAGCTTTTCACTAAAGGTTTCCAGTTTGTACCATTGTGTTCTTTTAACTTAACCACTGTTTTGGTGGACCTCAAACTATTTGTTAGGCAACTGAATCTTGCACTACAGTTTAAAGGGCAATTATATACTAACCCAGGGTTAACAAGGACTAGTACTTATAACCCACCCCTACATCCATCCCTCAAAGTTTTTGAGGAGTTAGTGGAGACTGATTTAAGAAAATTATGCTCTAACAAGATCCATGTTCCATCTACCAATTTTGACCCTAAGTTGCAACAGTTAACCAAGTTTCTTGCACAAGAGGGAGGTAGGGTGATGAAGCCTGACAAGGGGGGGGGGGTGGTCTTAATGTATAATTGCACTTACGACACCTACCTCCATAACATGCTACAGGACCCTGAACAATATGAATTGGTTTCTAAAAATGAGCTTAATTTAGCTTATTCCAAAATCAATTTTATGCTATCAGACCATCTATTACAAGGAGCTATCAATGAAAGGTTATACAATTATTTGCATGTTATCAAACCTAGGATCCCAATAATTTTTGGGATACCTAAAATTCATAAAGGTTTAGATCCCTTGAAATATAGACCTATTGTTTCAGGTGCAGGTAGCATTACAGAACCAGTGGGTAAGTTCATTGATCACATTACAAAGAAATTTTCTTCCTCATTACAATACATATGCAAGGATTCTTGGGACTTTCTTAAAGGCCTTGAACAAAGGCTATTTAATCCTGACTTACTCATGATAACTATTGATATTGTAGAACTATTCCCCAGTATCCCTCATTCCATTGGATTAGAGTGGTTTAACAACATTTTAGCCTCTGAATCAGGCGTTAGTTCTAACATTATTAGTTTAATTGTAGAACTTATGGAAGTTGTCCTTGAAAACAACTTCCTTTATTTCAATGGTGAATTATTTAAACAGAAAAAGGGTGTGGCGATGGGCGCTGCCTGCGCCTCATTATACGCCAATATAGTTTTATATCACTGGGAGAAAAATTTTATATTTTCCACGCACTGGACACAACACATAGTTCACTATCAACATTATCTTGATGATATTTGTTTATTATGGAATGGAACTTTGGCTGTTTTTTTTGGAGTTTATGAGTTACATATATTCCACTACATATTTTTTATCTTTTACCCACAATGTTAGCAAAGATAAGCTCAACTATCTGGATGTATCAATACTGAAGGACCATTGTAACCATACTTTCCAGTCCAAATTATATAGGAAAGCCACTTTTTCTAATTCATTTTTACATTTTAACAGCGGCCATCCCTTTCACCAGAAGAAGGGTTTAGTGAAGGGGCAGTTTAGTCATGCATCCAAGATGTGCAGTACTGACCAATATTTTTTAGAAGAAATAGATTTTCTAAAAAAACTTTTTTATGAGAGGGGTTACCCAACCCATTTAGTTAATAACCTGGCTCAGGAAGTGATTGATAACAGACCATCCAAATATTTTCCGTTGCTAGGTATTGGTCTGCAAAGGGTTGAACAGACTGAACAAATTCAACAATTTAACCCGCACAATAGTTTTATTCATACATTTTCAGAAGACACACAACAAGTAGAACATATAGTGTCTAAATATTGGCCAGTACTGACATTACATGATGATTTTAAGATATAGTGCAGGAACACCCTAATTTTGTGAAAAGAAGGGATGTTAATTTAAAAGGCTTATTTGAAAGAAGACATTTTTAGACTTGGGGCATTGTCTATCAAAACGTGGCACCTACAAATGTGGGGCATGTAAGCAGTGTACCTTTGTTATAAATGATAGCTCCTTTTATCTTCCATCCCGGAAATTCAGATTTGATGCTGACCATTATTATAACTGTGGGGCAAAAGGGGTTGTATATATAGGATTATGCACACAATGTCTCAGTTTGTACATAGGAAAAACCAAGAGAACACTTAGGAAAAGAATTTACGAGCATCAATACGATATTTTGAAAAAGAAAGACACAAATGCTTTTTTCAAACACTTAGATTTTTGCCCCAATATGCAACTCAAGTTCATGGTTCTCGAGCAGGTAACACAGGATGCCAGGGGAGGTGACTGGGAAACACGTCTTGAATATAGAGAGCTTTTATGGCAACTCAGACTTAATGCTGCAAGACCTCCGGGTCTTAATGAAAATATTAGTATATCCAGTGTGCATAAACTAAGAAAAGCTAGGCTATGAATTTTATGAATTTTATAATTAGAATTTATAATTGTTTTGTATTATATTTACACGTTTGTATTTTTATTTACATATATTTTTTGTAAACGTATCATCCCAGTGGTTTTTAGTAATTTTCAAAGCTTTTTAATGATTCTAAGATTTATTACAAGCACTATTTGTGCTCACATAGGATATTTAAGTATCAAGTGAGGGCATTTTAATTTAATTTAATTTAATTTAACGGAATGTTTAACACATCAATTAGAAATCATGTGATCAATTACACAAGTATTTAAGCATTTCAGTTGTATTATGTTTTATCTTGAGAAAGCCAGGTATTTACCTGGCGAAAACGCTTGATTTATTATACTTTGTTGCTCAATAAAGCTGTTCTCTAGTTCATCCAGTTTGGCCTCCTTCATACGTGGAGTTTATTTTACTTGGCTTGCTTTGGTTCTTTTGGATTTACTTCAACATATACCAGGCTGAAGACCTGGAAGTTGACCTAAGTGAAAGTATAACAGTTCAAGGAATTACTCAGGGCTTTTGCACCCCAAGAAGAGGAGGAAATTGGTGGAAGTGAAGAGGAGTGGCGGTGCCTAAAACAGCATGTGTTAGGACTACAGAAAAGATATGTGGCCGAGCCAGGTATGGAAATAAAGTACATAAGGAAAGCTGGTGGTGGAATGCAGAAGTCCAGGAAGCCATCAAAAGAAAGGAGGAGTTCAGGAAAAAATGGGAGGTAGACTAACCAGTCTAGGAAGGAATACTGGTTGGCTAACAAAGGAGCTATGAAAGGAGTTGCAATAACAAAGAATAGGGCATTGGAAGCACTCTACCATCTTCTGGAAAGGGACTCAGTAGGTGGTACAAAGAAACTATGTCAGGTTGCAAGGCAAAGACAGAAAGATAATGAAGCTAGTCAGGCACCCTTCATAAGGGATGCCAGCAACAACCTACTCACCAGTCCGCAGGCCATCAAAGGCAGATGGAAGTAGTATTTCCAGCAGCTTCTGAATGAAGAAAACCCCACAGAAGCTGTACTGCCCCATAAATAGACTATGATGGGAGAAGAAGGAGCCACCCCAGAAGAAAAAAGAATAGCATTATGGAAAATTAAGTCAGAGAAAGCAGCAGGGTCAGATGAGGTTACAGCAGATATGATAAAGATCCTGGGTGAGATAGGGGAGAAATGGCTCCTGAGGGTACTTATAGCAGTGTAGAGAGAAAGGCATATCCCAGATGACTGGAGAATAACCATACTCATTCCAGTGTACAAGAACAAAGTGGACATCTGCAACTGTGGGCAGTACAGAGGCATCAAACTCCTACCACACTGCATGAAAGTTCTGGAGAGGGCGACTGATAAATAGATATGCAGGGTAGAAGAATGTAAGATGGGAGATGAGCAGTTCGGATTCTGATCAGGCTGTAGCACAACTGACCCAATGTTTGGAGTGAGACAGATAGTTGAGAAGAAGCTAGAGATGAGAAAAGAGTCCAACTGGGCATTCCTAGACTTGGTGAAATCATATGACTAGGTCTGAAGAAAGCTGCTTTGAGTAGTACTGTGGTGGTTTGAAGTCCCAGAAACATTTGTAGAATTAGAGCAGGCTATGTACAAGGACCCAATGGCTCATGTACAAACACTGTTCGGCCCCACAGAGGGGTTCCCAGTGGGAGTGGGTGTACACCAGGGTTCAGCTCTGAGCCCACTGCTGTTCATACTGGTGTTGGACTACATTAACAACAGGTTGGAGGGTACAGATCAACAAAGTTACTTTATGCAGATGATGTGGCATTACAGGCAGACTCTGAGCAAGAACGTCAGCAAAGGATGGGGAATGGAATGCAGAACTGAAGGCACATGGGACAAAAGTAAGCACAAATAAGATAGTGGTAATGGCAGCAGAATGGGGAAATCAAAAGAAGCTGAGAATTGAGATAGAAGGGAGGATATTGGAACAGGTAAATAGCTTCAAGTATCTGGGAGGGGTGGTTGAGGAGAAGGGGAATCTGAAAGAAGACGTCAAAGCTAGAATCAGAGGGGCTGCAGCCAACTGGCATAGGGTCTCAGGTATAGTCCATGACAGAACAATGCCAAAGAAGCTGAAAAGTAAGGTGTACAAGACAGTGGTGTGACCAGTACTACTGTATGGTACAAAAACCTGGCAGTAAAGGCAAAGCAGATGAAGAAGCTAGAGGTGATGGAAATGAAGTGCCTGACAAGGGTGATAGGATGCACAAAGGGACAGATGAAGAAATGAGGACATAAGAGCAGAAGCCAAAGTAGTTCCAATTGCAGAAAAGATCAAAGAGAACAGATTATGGTGGTTCAGACACATTTGCAGAAAAGCAGAAGGCAATCTGGTGAAGAAGATTTGGGACAGACAGGAAGAAGGTAAGAGAAAACAAGGACATCCAGCAAAGAAGTGGATAGATTGTGTGAATGACGATCTGTGACAGTCAGACATGAGTGTTGAAGAAGGCAGGAGTGCGGCACTGAACTGAGAGAGATGCACCCAAACAGACACCTGCCTGGTTAACACAGGGAAAACAATATTCCTACTTAAAAACAAACCTGCAAGCTGCTCTAAAAACTATAGACCAGCAGATTGAGTTCTGATGATGTATAAACTATAGACTGGAATTGAGGTTGACTGAGTTTATAGTCAGAATAAAACTCAATCATAGCATTAGAATAAAAGGGTGACAAAATAAAGTCATATGGAGCAAATGCTCATTTATTGTTACATAAAGTCATAATGGAGGACTGTAAAAAGGGGAAGAATCTAAGTATGACATGGATAGACAACAAAAAAGCATTTGACAGTATCCCACATTCATGGAGTAAAGATTGTTTAAAATGTATACGATACACTTTACACTGATCAATTACATTACAGCAACCATGAAACATTGAAAAACCACTGCAATTAAGCTATGATAAACCAAAAAATATTATTCCAGGGTTAAACATTTAGAGGGGGATATTACAGGGTGACTTTCTGTTACAGCTGCTCTTTGGTCATGACCTTAACCCATTGAGCTGTTTAGTTAATAGATTAGGTTATGGTTACAACTTGGATACCAGAAAACAACAAAGTGTAAAGATTCCACATCTTCTTTTTGTAGATGATTTAAAACTGTATAGTTCACAAGATGAAGAACTGAAAGCACAAATGCAAGTGGTGAGAACTTTTTCAGATGATATAGGAATGTTATTTGGTCTTGATAAATGGGCAAAAGTAACCCTTAAAGCAGAAAAGCTGCAGCACCAAGAAAATATCTGTTGGGACAGTAATGTATGTAAAAGAAGATGAGCAAGATGGGTTGTATAAATATTTGGGAATTATTTAAGGATCAGCAATAAAACTGAACAAATGTGAATAAAACTTAGTAAGGAATATTTTAGAAGACTAAAATCAGTATCAAAAACAGTGTTGACATCTAGGAACAAAGTCCAAGCTATAAAGCAATTTGCTCTTCCTGTCCTAACTTACAGTTTTGGAGTGACTGACTGGCCCCAAAAGGTGTTGGATAAGTTGGACAGGAACATAAGTAGGATGCCTCATGCTCTTCAATTGATTTATAAAAATCACTGTATACCAAGGCTATATATTCCCTGTTCTGAAGGAGGTATGAGCCTCCTTGAAATTGAGTATGTGTATAGGTGTGCAATCCTTGGATATCATACAAATCTGCTGACCTCGCAAGACCCAAGTGTAATGAAAGATTTGAAATACGAGAAGAATAAGTCTAAGATAACTTCCCTGCATAGTTTATCAGAAGCATATTGGTATCAAGTGGGAATAGAAATAAAAACAGAAGTAGATAAAAAAAGATTAAAAAGGCTGAAAACACTGGAAACATGAGCCGCAAAGCATTACAGAAAATTATGAAGTTTTTATCACATGAGATCACCTATTACGAACACTTCAAAAAATAGATGCGAGAAAAACAGATATAGTAGTCTTACAGATATAGTAGTCAATGAAAAGAAGACAAAAGTAGCATTGATCATTGAAATTGACTACAGTGTCTTATGTAGAGAGAGACACAAAGTCATAAAATACCAGGATTTGCAGGCAGAAACAGGGGCAATGTGGAAGAAGGATACCCAGACAGTTCCAGTAGTAATAGGAGCTATGGATCTTATAAAAAAGAATTTACAATCATAGCTAGATATGTTACCGATACATGTAACTCCATACGAATTGCAGAAAGAGTCATTACTGGGCACATTGTGGGTGCTGCAAAGGGCACTTCTGGCTAACTTCAAAAATTGAAACAATACTAATTTCATGAAATTAAATCATACTTTGGCTTAGAAATGGGGGTCCATTCCCATCATGGTATTAGAAACCCAAAAGACTTGCAGAAATTAAAAAAGGCAGAGACCTTATTAACAAGGACATAGGTAATCTCCAGACTCTGGACTTAACCCAGTTTGGATTTGTTAAAGATAGACAATGCTTGTTAAACAAGGTTAACCTCTCTGAGAATGTCACCAAGGCCCAGGATGAGGGAAAGACAGTGCATACTGCCTATCTTGACATAGCCAAGGCATTTGATACAATCCCCCACTTATGTATTATAAAGAAACTCACCCATTTGGAAATTAACCTCTACATTAGCAGATGGGTAGCCAACCTTTGTTTATATGTTGTGCAGCATAGAATGATTTCCTAACCACTGTAGACACATGATGATCAAAGGCTAGATTACTATCTATGTGTGTCCCTAAGTCTCTGACTACTGAGTCAACTCTAAGGGGTGTGTTGCCAATATGATAGTTACCAGGGATGTATGACTTCCCAAAGGATACTATTATGCATTTCTTGGCATTTAGTTTAAGTCCATGGCTCTGACATCAGCTCTTTGTCTGTATCAGCTCCTCCTGGAGAACATTTGTGTCAGTGGGAGATTCAATGATAGCTCCTAATTTGCAATCATCTGCAAATTTAGTCAGCCAGAGACCACTGACATTGGCATTAACTTCAGAGAAGTAAATGCCAAAAAGGAGCAGTCCAAGGACTGATCCCTTAGGGACTCCACTTGTGACTGGCCTCTTTGTAGAGGTGGACTCCCCACTTCTAACTTTCTGGGTCCTGTTTGTGAGCCAGGTGGCTATCCACTGGGTGACATATGGATTTGTACCTAACCTCTTGAGTTTGTCAACAATGCCTGAGTGGGGTATTATGTCAAATGCTGTGGCCAGGTCAATGTAGGCAGTGTGAATGATTTTGCCTTCATCCATTGCTTTGGTGACCTTCTCAAAGAAGTCAACCAAGCTGAGTAGGCATGATCTGCCCTTGACAAAACCAGTGTCTGGAAGTTTATTATATCTTTATTGATCATCTCCATGATAATTCTTTCCATGGCTTTACGTATAAGACTAGTGAGACTTATGGGTCAGTAGTTTCCAGGGTCTGTAGATGGCCCACCTCTGTGCAGAAAGATGACTATTGCCTTTCTCCATTCATGAGGCATGAAGCCTGTTTGAAGGCTATAGTAAAAGCTTTAGACAGTTAAGTCTTTAGAATGGGTAATTCTGGTGCTGTTTGTTTTGTGGGTATGCAAGAGGTCCATCAGAGTGGGGTCTAACAATGCCCTGTATGCCAGGCATAGATCTCCCCTCAAAAGCCTTTTGGACAGAGAATGCAGGGATAGGGCCTTAAGGCGGTCTGTATAGGATATATTACTTACGCCCTGTATTCTTTTAGTGAGGAACCTCTGTGGATGTAAAATGCCAAAAAAATGAATTTTTATTCCCTTTGGGAAAGCTATCCCGCTAGCTACATTATAAGCAGCACCCCCCAAGTGTAGACCTAGTGGTACATGATATGGGCACTCAGGTTGACAGTAGTCTAACCTTTGACCATCACGTAACTGCAGTAGTAAGGAAATCATTACATGTGGCCCATTTTATAAGTAAAGGCATTGCATATGGATCTAAGGATGTTAGAATTCTATTATACTCAGCCCTCATCAGACCAATAATTGAATACAATGCTCCCTTTTGCATGTACCTCACCAGACACCTGCAACAACTGGAAAGACCACAGAGGTTTCTCACCAAGAAATCATATGGTACACAAAATAAGTCTTACACAGAAAGATTGAAAGCTCTGTCATTGTATTCTGTTTGAAACAGGTTGCTAAGGGGTAGTCTCTGACCCGGCCCTAATGGAAATGCTGCACATTCTTTAATCAAACTGCACGAGGGTCACTCACTCCAGCTATCTTAATCTAGCCTCTGAGATGAACAGGCCATGCTGGAGAGATACATAGATACATCTCCCAGAGACTGCCCCTTCTCTGAACCAAGCTTCCAGTTCCCTTTAAACAGAGCTCCTCCCTGACCATCTTCAAAAGCAACCTAGATCATTGGATGGGTGACCACAAATTCACTCCAGGGGGTGGCACCCATGTCCCTCCAGGACAGACGACATCGGTATTAACTACCATAGACTCTTACCTCTGTGAACTTCACTCACCAAACCACTGACAACTGGGGCAACTCAGGATTAATACAGCTAGGCTTGTAAGAGCTCTAGGGCTGTTAGCTTAGTAACCTTTTATGAACCTATGAATTATGCATAAAATAAATATTACTTACTACTCCTATAAAACACTACACAACCCACTGCTAGAACTTGCTTGTTTGTGTAGTATAAAAGCATCAACTGCTACAATAATTGTCACAGTTGCTTTAAAAGTATCTTGTTTTCTACTACAAGGAAATTAAAACATTGCTGTGCCCTCCTGTAGTGCATTCCCCTGCCCCAAACTCCAAAACAGCATCAAAGCAACCAAATGGCAATGTTTAGCATGAATGGGGCCCCATCTCCCCCACTTCAAACTTTACAGACATTTCACCAGCGCCCCCTTCCTCACAATGTAGAAAGCCTCCACTGCCAGACTGAAACTGTCTGTAAAAATAAATCAAAACATCAGTGTAAAACATTTAAAAAACAGATGTTCTTTTTGCTTGCATTAAATGCTAATGAAACTATATAATGCCATCTTAAAAGCTTAGTGATCAATTTACTTAGGGAAAAGCATACAGTTTTCACTAACAGTCCTCCTTCCATTTCCATCTTTTAGAGTTTATGGGAAAAAGTGGTAAAAAGTTATTTAGAACAGGGGAGACAAGTGTAAAGCACTTTGTCTTGAGTGTTTTAATTGACAAGTGCTAAAAGTGAGAGTTGCAGAGAATGTTAGAGCCATACCCCCTCAACTATCCAGATTTTCACAGAATGTCCAGATTTTGTCTCATATTTTTAGTCTGCTCGTCATAAAATTTCTGTTTTTCTGAACAAATCACTGAAAAACGAAGTCATTACATAATGACAGGCGTTTGAGTTTCAACATTCATTTTCTTCAGAAAATGCATGCTAACACAGATCTTGTTATTCTAGCTATTTTCCAAGTTTATAAGAACAGTAATTAAACTCCAGCTTTATTTTTGGGCTTTTTATTTTAGGCTTTGCCCAGATTTCTTGAGCTAAGAGGTAAGAGGTTGAGAGGTATCGTTACAACTGCCATTAATGGCATCTGTTCATGGTGCCGAAATCGGAGCTGTAAATTGCAAACTGTCATGATCAGTTAGTAGAACTTGCCCAACAGAAAAAAACAAAAGAGAGAGATTGGCAAAGTGCTGGTATGGTGGTACTGCACTCCCAAGTCCCCTCACTCAGTTCAAGGAGCATCTTCCACTGCCCTGTCATACTCTTAGTAAAATAAATAAATATGCCAGTACTGAATTCTCACGTCTCACACGATGTGCACCTAGTGCCTGCTGAGAGCAGCTGATGGAAAAATCATCTCCATTAAACTGTAGAAAGCTGTTTACTAGTAATGCAACAAGCAGTAAACACCTTGTTACAGTTAAATCACCACATATAATGATGTGCTGTGACCACAAAACACTTGCACACCATCGGCACATGCAACCCCTGACAGCTTGAATCGTGTGACATTTTGAAATAATTAAAGCAACATTTAAATGTTTAGCCCTCACTTTAAACTTAACTTGTGCAAATAAGTTAAGAGCTATGGCCAGGGATTGATCAGTAGAAAGCTACAATGTGTTATTTGTGCATTTACATTTTTTTCCATTGGAGAAACTTTTTTTTTGGGGGGGGGGGCTGAAGTTTGTATAAGTGGTGTTTCTATTTGTATTGCAGCAAGTGAGTGATATAATTTTAAAGTAAATGAACTTGGGAAATAAGTTTTGCTGGCTAACTTGATAGGAACCATCAGTTTTTGGTATTTTCCACTGGGAATAAACACAATCATGTGAAACTGCAGCAGGGTCATATATTAATAACTGAGGGCAGGGAGGGTGTGTGTGTATGATGACATCATACTGTTGGTGGTGCAAGCTGTCAAAACTGAGAGTGGGACACTCCAGAAGCAGAAATAGGAATTTGCTCAAAAATTAAACAGAAAAGTGCAGGGCAAGTGTTGTGGGACAAATGTATACAATGTAAACTATGCATTGGTGGAAAAGAAAAAAAAAACAAAAAGTGTTCTGAAAGCTATATCTTTGACACTCTCTCTTTAAGAAGGACATGCTTTAAGTCAGTATGTTTTGTAGTACTTTGTTGTGTTTGTTGCTACTGCTACCCACTCATGTTTATAGAATGCTACTTAGGATTCTCCCCAAATTTTGCCCCAGTGGACCTTTCAGATTATGATATGACAGTTAACGGAATAATCCTATTATTAGCTGGTCTTTCTCTTAGTTATTTTAGTTTGGTTTTATTTAACTATCGTTCCCTTGCTTCCACTGCTTTTCTGGGTCTCTGATGTGGCTGTCCTGGAAATTAATGTTCAAGGATATAACACTATAGTCTTGCAATTAGTTAATTGATAAAACATTTTACCCTATAGTCTTGAGTTTGCGATAGCGTTGTCGCCTCACAGTAAGACGCTGTCCGGTTCGATTCTCAGTTAGAGCGTCTTCTGCGTGGAGACATGCGTGAATGGACATACCTTGTTGAAGGTTGTGTGTCAGGGCTGGTAACTCGGCACGTAAAAATCAACTACCAATCATTAGCGGACCAGAGCTCTGCTCTGGTGACCCTTAACCAGGAAAAGCCAAAAGACACAACAACCCTATAGTCTTGAGTTTGATTCCCTTAATCTCCATTTGCAAAAGTTACCAACTGTGTGATAGTGAGCAACTTATTTAATCAGACGTTGCTTTGAGGTGATGTAAAGACATTTAAAAATCAGTTATTGTATCTACAATACTACAAATCAGACACTCTCAAGGCCAGATGATGCACACATCTGGGACATAGGACCAATAAAGTTGTTGGACATAGCCACCACATTTCCTTTTGCTGTATTGGGGTAATGAACAAAGAAAGACATTCATGCACATATTCTCTAGGAACATGCAAGTTTCAAATGCTTACTCCCAGGATCATCTATGTATGCTACAATTAAAAATGTACATATAAAACTGTACACATTCTGCCAGTGCACATCAGCTAAGATTTCTCATCCATTTTTGTAATGAAAATTCCAAAAATAACAAGGAAAATATCCTACCCTTTGGGCAGTTAGTACTCCATCCTTCACCTCCAGTGTCCTTGACACTGCAGAAGGCGTGTTACAGTCCATTACATGGTAGTGGAAAATTTATTGTGACATGCCCCTCGTTTTCACTGAAATTTAAAGGCAAACACTGAGGGCCAAACTCCCAGCCGTATTTGTGTTTCCACTTCCTATTTAGATGGCATTGTGGCACCATCATAGTAAGGAAGGCGGTAGGAGTCTGGACAGCTTTCCCATCAAAAGCTGGCTGCCTCTTAAGTCTCATGATTACTATTGCTACCCCACATGGAAAATTTTAGTTTACTGCTGCTATTCCTTATGCAGTTATTCATTTATTTTTGGCTAAAATATGAAAAAATGTACATCAGTGGAATAAAATGGACTGAATAAGAAAGACTAGAATTACAGGCAGTGGTGGAAGAAGTTACGAGGGACATAATGAGCACATGGAAAGATGGTGCCACTGTCTGGATGAGTAAAGTGGAACTTGGGAATGGACAGTGGTTTGGAAAAGACATAAAACATGGAAGAAGAGAGAAAGTAATAAAAAGAAAGCTTATGAAATGATCTAAAGAATGTTTTAATACAATCAATGATCTACTTAAACATTTGAGTTCTTCTTACGGAAACTATAATGAAATAATGTGAAAATATGTAAAGATGTGAAAAACCAAAATCAAGTATAAAGATAAAAGATATGAATGCATCCCTATGGTAACTAGTAAAATACCTGTGATGTTTATTGACTCATTGTCACCCAGTGCCATGTTGCTAAACTAACTAACAAGTATCAGACAAGCACTACTGTCAGATGCTCTCACAGGGCAGGCCTTTCCAACTACTGTCTTTTATACCATCCCTAAAAGATTGCAGCACTTGCTTAGAAGTAGCACCACTGACTTTTTTGTCACTGTTAAGCTCTCTTACCAGTGATTCTGAACTCACATGGAACATCTCACTCTTCCTGGTGTGAGCACTCTTTGCAGTATGTCATTACTAGTTCAGACATTTAATTTTGAACTACATGGGGATTTAGTTCTCTTAGTGGTGACAGAGATGGTAGCTGCCTAAGAGAATACAGCATGACATGCCCATACATGCTCATAAGCATAAGGCCTCTGACTTAATTCCACTTTATATCACATGCATTGGATTTTTTTCTCTTTTTTAATCCATTATTAGCAATATATAGCTCTGTTATGATCAGTAGGATTTGCACAGACATCTCTGCAAAGGTCATTCATTTTTTTCTCTTTGTGGGTATTACCATTGCCTTTTACTTTCCAATTCCCTGTAAGAATTATGATCCCAAAACTGCTTTCTGTCTTTCCTTTGTACTTCTCAATAAATCTATAATTCCAGGATGTGCAGAGATTTTTGTTTTGTACTTGAAATAATATAACCCACTGTCTTTTGCAGTTAGAAATGCAGTAACACAAATTCTGAACAGTTTTTTTTTTCTCATAGAGCTGCTACATGAAACAGTTAGAGCATTAGGGGATTTGTTTGCTCACATGGGCACTTAAAAATCCAAGAAACAATGACTGTAGTGAGGGCAAAAGGCAGGGAAAGATGCAGTCTGAAGAATAGACTGATATATAAGAATACATGTGTAATTATGAAGCTAAACAATGAGAAACATCAATGAAAGTAGGAAAAATCTCAAGTTTATGTAAAAATACTGTACTTTAGAGCAACTGTGGCCTATTCTTTGAGACCAGAAACTTTCACAGTTGGAAAGAAATGGAGTTTTCATGTAGAGTGGTGCATTGTGGGAATTTTAGATTGTGTTTATCAATATGTGATAGTTTAGTGTTTAAAGTGCTTGTAATGCCAGAGGAGTAAGTCCTTTTCATTCCTGTAGCCAAAGGTCTAGAATATCAGTCCATCAGATATTGTAACTTAACACGTCAAATGACCTTTTAGAGTGCCTTCTGAGACAGGCTATCCATGGAATACATTGTTCCAGTATCCTCTCACATGATTCTTTAAAAAAATCTCAGATTCTTGCAACCTTCAAGATATTGCCACATTTAGTTTATGCTATGACTCCAACACCTGACCTTGCACATGTTAATGGTCACATTCTTAAACCCTCCCTGAATGTAATTCTATCTACAAGACACCCCATAGCTTTTTTTGCTCATTGTTCATTTATTAACATTTGATTACTGGGAAAGTCTGCCTCGGAAGGAGCCCATTTTCAGCAGAGGATGAGGAGAAAATCTCCAAAGTATTACAAAACATTATAAGAATAATAGTTTACAGACATTAAAAATAATACAAAATAAATACAGTTAAATAATTATATCAAATTAGACATAATTGATTAAGAGTAGATACTAGTTACATGACAATAATTTAACAGTTAGAGAAATTGTAGCCTATTTATAGAGAAATTAAAGGTAAGCTAGTGTAACACAAACAGAAATTGCAATACAAAGTGAGAGAAAAGGAGGCTTATGGTATATTTAGAGAGAAAACATGGGGAAAATGATATAAGTAAGAAGGTGAGTTAAGAGGGGAGAAATAAGGAGATGTAAGACAGGACTAGGTATTTGTCCACATTTTCCAGGATATAGTTTAACCTGGTGTTGAGCAAGGACAGGGCCAACTTTTGTCCAGGAAGTCTTTCAGAAAGGTTTTGAAGAATAGGAGGGAAAATATTGACCTGATGGATAGAGATAAGGAGTTCCAGGCCTTAGCAACATTGTACAAGTACAGACAATGCCCAGCAGATTTGTGGGCAGACAGGAGTAGCAGCAGATGGATTCTGGATAATTTTATAGGTGGTAAGAAGCTGTGTCTATATTAGTTGATAATAAATTTAGGCTTTTAGTGCTAGACACTGGCAGGTTCTGAAATGGATATATACTGAATATTTAGAAACTTTGTTGTAGCATTGCTCAGGTTTTGATTGTGTGATGCCTGCAGGTTAGTAAGGATAGGAGTGCCATAAAGAATTGTGGGGAGTTAATAAGTAGTGGCAAGTGTAGCTTTAGTTGTGTCAAAGTATCCCTAGTGTTTGATGATTTTTTTCTTAAGCAATTTTGTATATGCAGTTCAAATTTAAGATTATCATCCACTATCATCCCTAATAATTTACTGTGAAAAGTGACTTCAGTGATTGTATTATCAAGGGAAGACTTTACATTTTATTTTTTCATGAAGGAGAGATTTGGGAAAGAAAGTGGTAGTTTGTTTTTTTTCAAGGTTGAGCATGAGTTGTGATTTACAAAGCCTTGTATTAGTTGTCGTTAAAGCTTCCCGAGTAATTTTGTTGGAGGAGTGCCACAATGTCAGATGTGCAAATGTGTGTTGAGTCATCTGCATACTGTATTAGGGAGACCTGTTGTGTGGATGGTGTTGGTGAGAATGTCAAAGAGGAGAGGACCAATAATAGAGCCTTGTGGTACATCAGTGGTGACTGGGAGGTATGGAGAGAGGGTGGAGTGCCATTTTATTGACTGATACCTTTTAGATAGGTAGCCTTTAAACCATTGAAGGGTGGGCTGACAAAGAGACCTAATGAGGACATCTCAAGTAGATGTTTGCTGTGGGAAACTGTGTCTAAGGCTTTAGACAAGTCTAGAAATAAGGAGGAGACTAGAAGTTTGCTGTTATCTCTAGTTTTTTACAGTATTTGTATATGTTAGAAGTGCAGTATTAGTACGATGGGAAGGATGGAAGCCATGTTGTGTGGGGGAGAGGAGTTCTTCCTGCAAATATGGCAGTTGTTGGGAAATATCTGAAACATTTCTCCCTGAGCCTCCACTGAAAATTGGCTTTGTTCCAAGTCGGACTTTCCTGGTAAACAAATGTTAAATAAATAAATAAATTAATTAAGGCAATACCAGCACTTTTCCTCTTTTTATGGTCATTATTGATGATATTATAGCTGGAAGATATAATTTTAGAGTTGTTTATGCTGGGTTTAAGCCAAGTTTCAGTTGCAGTGAGAATATCAGGCTTATGTTGAGTATATTGAGTAATCCAGCTATGTAGTTCAGCAATTTGATTTCTTATGTTTCTAATATTTATGGTAGCAAAAGTTAAATTACCGGTGCTAGGGGTTGACCATTTTGGGGTTAAAGTAGTGTGTGGAAGGGAAATGTTTTGATGGTCATTATGATAGATGGGGCCAGGTTTAAGGTGAATGTCTCCTCCAAGAAGGATTTTAGTATATCGGGAAATTTCTTTTTTATTTTTTGGAGAGCATTTTTCCACCTAATTTTGTTTTGGTAAGAGTTGAAATGGAGTTAATCACTCTCCACATAATTTTGTTTTGGTAAGAGTTGAAATGGAGTTAATCACTCTCCACATAATTTTGTTTTGGTAAGAGTTGACATGGAGTTAATCAGTCTATATTTGGAGTAAAGGTGAGGAGCATCATTAAATAGGTTTGGTGCGATGTGTGGAGAGTGTTGGGAGGAAGTATGAACAGGAGTTGGGACAGAGTTGGAGATATATTGATCGCTCTTATAGAGTCAGGGTAGGATGAAAAATGGCTAAGTAGCTGGAGAAGAACAGAGGATAAGCTGAGGAGTACCACAATTAACTAAAGAGATCTGTATGTAATAGTTGTCAGGTAGTGGGGAAGCAGGGATCAAGAAGGAAAAAGAAGTAGCAGGATACAAAGATATTTAGTGGTGGTAGAGTCTGAAATTTGACAGATGGTAGATAGGAAAGAAGTATTTTCAATAAAGGAAGAGAGTTAGGTTGTTCTTGTATCTTCTCCAGAATGTAAGAAATGGAGGGGTTAAAAGGCTAGATATTAAGAATGTAGGCAAAATAGGAAGAAGTGAGAGTTTATTTGAGAAAAGTAGAAGATACGATAAGAATAGATAGGTACTATAGGGAGGGGTGTGACTATGACTGTACAGAGAACAAAGCAGTATGGGAGAGAGAAACCTGTCAGATATTTATACTTGTCCTCATGATCAAGGCTGTGGCTGAAAATGTCTGTCAGTGGATGAATTCAGTGCTGAGCACATCACTACATAACTGGAATCAGTATTAAACCCTTTTTCCCATTTTGTACATGGGGTAGGGGTGTCACAACAACAATAGTGACCATCACCTAAAGCCAATGTTCACACAACCAGCTGGCTATCAGAAATCATCATCATCATCATTATCCCCCTTGTTCTCATTTTCTACATGGGGTCAGGGTGTTGTGTCAACTGTTGCTGCCTGTCTCGAGTCATTGTCACTCTCCTACCTTCCAGTGATCATGCCTGACTGTCGCAGGTCTTCTTTCACAAAATCCATTCATCACTTTGCTGGATGCTCTTACAGAAATAACTGCAAAAAAAAAAATGTTCAAACTGGTAAGTATTTTCTCAGGACGTAAACATATGATGCCTGACTAAACACCTTGATAAATGTAAGTAAACAAAAGGTCACTTTTCACACCTTCAGCAGAGAACAAGGCATCAGAGGCACTCTACTAACTTCTGTAAAGTGGCTCAGTGGATGGCACAAAGAAATTATCAGGTTGTAAGGCAAAGACAAAAAGATAAAGAATATAGTCAGAAACCCTTCATAAGGGATGCCACCAACAACCTGCTCACCAAGCCACAGGATATCAAAATCAGATGGAAGGAGTACTTCCAGAAGCTTCTGAATGAAGAAAACTCCATAGAAGTTGTGCTGCCCCAAACAAAGCCTACAATGAGAGAAGAGGAGGATCCCATCCTAGAAGAAGTAAGAACAACACTGAGGAAAATGAAGTTAGGGAAAGCAGCAGGCTCAGATGAGGTCACAGCAGATATGATAAAGATGCTGGGTAGAAAAGGGGTGAAATAGCTCCTTGGGTTACTCATAGCAGTATGGAGAGAAGGTGTAAAACTAATAACTGGAGAATAAACACACTAGGGGACATTCATAACTGTGAAACTGAAATCAGAAGGACCTGAAAATTAAGATGGAAGGGAAAGTAGTGGAACAGGTTAACAGCTTCAATTATGTGAGAGGGATGACTGAGGAGAAAGAAAGTCTGAATAAGGAGGTCAAAGCTAAAATCAGAGGGGCTGCAGCCAACTGGCACATAGTGTCAGGGGTAGCATATGGAAGACAAATGCCAAAGAGGCTGAAAAGTAAGGTGTATAAAACAGTGGTGAGACCAGTACTACTGTATGGTACAGAAACCTGGGCAGTAAAGGCAGAGCAGAAGAGAAAGCTAGAGGTGATGGAGATGGAGTCCTGAGACATGTGGCAGGATACACACTGCTGGACAGATGAAGAAATGAGGGGAAAGGAGCAGATCCAAAGTAGCTCCAATTGCAGGAAAGTTCAAAGAGAAAAGATTACAGTGGTATGGGCACATGGCCAGGAAAGCAGCAGACAACTTGTTGTAGAAGATTTGGGACAGACAGGAAGAAGGCAAGAAGAAATGAGGGCATCCAACAAAGAGGTGGATATCTTGTATGAGAGAAGACCTGTGACAGTCAGGCATGAATGTCAAAGAAAGTAGGAGAGCGGCACTGAATAAGGAGAGATGGCAAAAGTGACATGACATCCCGACTCCATATAGAAAAAGAGAAAAGGGGGTTTGATGATGATGATGTGGAAAGTGTAATAACTATAAAGGGTCAAGTGAAGGAAGGAGCTTACGCCATATCTGGGCTATACAGAGTTTAGAGTATTGGTGAGATAAATTGTAAAATTAGCAGTGGAACAAAGTATTGACATGGTCTTTCCTAAATAAATTTATTTGTTAAAACCTCATGTTAATACAGACTTCAGAAACTAAGACCACATTTCCCATTAAACACACTGACTTGAAATCACTGTTTGGCTGTTACTTGCATCATTTTTGGTGTTAATTTTTCAACAAGATGCATTTGCAATGAAAATGTAAAGTGGATGCAATTGCTATGGTGTGGGAGGAGTTTTAAATCATGGAGAATGATTTTTGGAGGCCTTAAAGAGGTTCTTGCAAACCACCTCATACCTCAAGGAACTGAGCAAGGATGGAGAAATGTTGACTTTAACTGGACACATTGTTGAGATGTAGAAGGAACAGAATGAACAGTTTCTATAAGGAACTCCCGAATCCAAAGCTGGGGTGTGCATGTCTGTGGTGTCATATACAGATGGAGTAAATTGACCCATTTTGGCAGATGAGGTCACTGCAGTGATTAAACAATTATGCTGCAGCAAGAATGGAAGACTGGATGAAATCTTTCTGGATATGCTGAAGGTACTGGACATCATTAGGATGCTGTAGACAATGTGTGTTTTCAGTGTTGAGTGGAAGGCAAAGATATTACCTCAGGACTGGAAAAATGAAGTAGTGGGACCCATGTTTTAAAGGGAAGAGAAGGGTGTGTTGAACTTTACAGTTTTCCTGAGAAGCATGGGTTCTGGAATGGAGACTGCATCCTATAGTCAAACAACTGATCCAGAAAAAGCAATATGGATTCTGTACTGGCTGGGGAACAATGAATGAACTCTGACCTTGAACAGATATTGAAAAAATCATGACAGCTTGCCAGTACTGTCTACATGTATATTATGGACTTGGGGAGATCACATGACTGTATCCCAGAATGCCTTGTGGGAGATACTGCAACACTACGGAGTCACAAGGCCACTGTTGTATACCATCTGGTCCCTGTATCTGAGGAGCAAACATTGTGTTCACATTCCTGGCACTAAATCGGATATATTCAAGATGGGTGTAGGACTCCATCAAGGGTATATCTTGTTTCACATTATGTTTGTGATTTTCATGGACAGGATATCAAGATACAGTTTATGGTCATACAAATTATCAGTTTGGAGAGATGAGGGTTTCACCTTTATTGCTGAAAAGGATGTTGTCCTCTTAGGCTCAAGTGACTATCTCTAGCATGCACTGGAGTGATTCACTTCTGAGGGATGCACAAAGATACCTTGAACTCTTTCAAAACACATTTCATTTGTCCTAATTACTCAGAGGTATTCTCTCAAATGCACACAACATCTAAGCACAAGTATTTATATAGAAACACACCTTTGAAATCACATCACCCAGAAAAAGAAGTTTTTGTGTTGAGAGTACAAGTATCCCTGCATAACCTTGTGGGATAATTTGCCACCAGTTACCCCTTACTCTATTATAGTTATTATATGTTAACTACAATTAGGAGAAAGAGCATAAACTACAACAATGGCAAAACCCTCTATCTAATTCATTTGGGTTTTAAAGACAGATTAAGTCTCCTAATTGGAAGGAAAGCATGTCACCATAGTGTCTACTCCACTGGCATTTGGGGATAAAGTCCTAACTACAGCCCTAGTGACCCAGATTTGATTAGTGGTTTAGGTGTCTTTTGGAGCCTGTGGGGGGAATCAGGATGTCTCTAGTGGAGGGGCAAACCAAGACTATCTAATGTCAAAACCCCTTGGAGGAGAGAGAGAGATGATGCAAAGATGGGCCAAAAATGGGCATTTGGATACAAAACCTCCAACATGTAGCCATCGCTGTTGGTGCACAGTAGTGTGCACTTCCAACATGAAGCCATTACCATAGGTGCACAATAGTGTGCACCTCCAACATGCAGTCATCACTATAGGTGCATAGTAGTGTGCACCTACAACATGCAACCATCACTGTAGGTGCATAGTGGTGTGCATCTCCAACATGTTGCCATCACTGTAGTTGCACAGTAGTGTTCACCTCCAACATGTAGCCATCACTGTAGGTGCACAGTAGTGTGCATCTCCAACATGCAGCCATCACTAGCACCTCCAATATGTAGCCATCACTGTCAGTGCACAGTAGTGTGCACCTCAAACATGTAGCCATCACTGAAGGTGCACAATAGTGCACACCTCCAACATGTAGCCATCACTGTAGGTGCACAGTAGTGTGCACCTCCAACATGTAGCCATCACTGTCAGTGCACAATAGTGTGCACCTCCAACATGCAGCCATCACTGTAGCTGCACAGTAGTGTGCACCTCTAACATGTAACCATCACTGTAGGTGCACAGTAGTGTGCCCTCACACTGGGAGGGCACAGTGGGCTTGCAGTTGCTTGTCCTCACTTAGTGTAAAGGCTATTGTTGGCATTAAAAATTCTTGATAGATATCTGGATGATGACTGAAACAACTGACTGTCACTCCATGGGAATGAATAGGCTAGGAGCGACTCTCATCTGGAAAGAATGAGCCAATAGTTTGGCAGAGGGCTAATGGCTGGTAGGCATTAAAGACCTAAAAATTATTTTAAAAAGTGAATTTGCCACAGTCCCTTGGGAGGAGACTCTAGGGCAGACCCAGGATACCCTGGAGGGATTATACCTCTCAGCTTGCCTGGGAATGCAGGGGTATGGCACATGAAGAGCTGGAAATTAGTGATATGGATAGGGATGTATGGTCAACACTTCCTAATTTGTTACCACCACTACTTTCGTCAAGGCTAACTGTTTAGTAATGGGTGAATACATAGATAAGTTCCATATTATTTCCATTATCTTCCATCCTAAGAGTCATATTCACAAAACATCAGTAGTGCACAGACTGATGGTTAAGACTGACTATAACATTTTGGTTAATGTTACTTAAAGGACAACCGTGCCCTCAGACTCAAGAAACATATTTATTTCATCATGTTTTGATGTTTCCTACATTTTAACAGCACTCTGAGACTATTTTGAGCTTTTTAGATATTTTTAGATGCAATTTCTGACTCTGACCACATGGGGTCTGGCATATTGAAAAAATTCAGACTGTTTACTCTGCCTCTAAGTATCCCAGAATGCATTATTTGTCTCCAAACAATTGCATCAGATCTGCCACGTTTTGCCTTAAGTTGCTGTGGCTTCATTGACTTAACAGGCATTCACTGCAGGCTTAAAATCCCCTACTTTTGGTTAAAATGTTATCCTTTTTCAATGACCACTTAAAACACAAGTAGTACAAATGCTACAGAACAGAAATGAAAAGTGCATTTTCTAGCTCTTTCATCTTAGAAATGCTAAATTGCTTTCTTTTTTGAAGGCTGAAATCTATCTCTTCAAGGAATCTCCCCTCCCACTTCACACCTACCTTCCCTAGCTGTCAAAGAGCCAAGGGTAATTTGACCCATTATCTGCATGCGATTGACAGCTCGTCACAGCAGGTGACCAGAGTAATGTACTGTTTGCTTGTCAGCCTTTCCCTTCTTACAGTGGGAGACTTTTTTTGTTGCACTCCTCCTGTCAAATTTAAAACCAAGCTACATAGTACTGGCAATAATCTCTGCTTTGCAAAGCATCAATCTGCCACTTATTTTCCCTTCCTGTTTAAATAGCTAACAAATGATACACTATAAACAAAGTATTTCAGACTTGCATGACAGCACCCACATGCTTTTTTGAGTCAATATTTAAAAAAAAAATTATGGTAATGCATACCACTTGTAATTTGTTGCACTGTTTAATTGTGCCAGACATTGGCTTATGCAAAAACATGCAGTTACTGTCTACGCATGGTCACTGCAGATTTATGCTCTTACTGTTTGTAGCCCTTACTGTACTTCGTTACATATCAGTAGGGCTTTTCAGATAGTGAGATTATATAGTCTGCTTTTTTGGCTGGACTTTCACAGTTCCAGCAATGGGCAACTACATATACTCCATCATATGTTGGTTTACTCAGAATTTCACCGCTTAGTATGTATGGTCTTACTACATTTTTTGCTTTAATTACAGTATCGCAATTTACAAAGTATGCGCTCTATCCATTTATCTCTAAATGTAACCTCTGTATACATTAAGACTGCAGCGTAATGAAGATCCAACACCTGTGAAACAGTTGTCATTTTAATGGACCTTACAAATCTACAGTAATCAAATATCATTTAATTTTGCTAAATGTACCAGAAGTCAACTGATCCATCATTAGACATACAAGATAAGCTGGCTTTTGGTTTACAATGTGCAAAAGTGGAAATTCCCACAGCACTATTGCGAAAAGCCTCTGTACCTCGTCAAGGTAGCCAGCATCACAGAGGTCTACTCACACCACAATACTTCCGTCTACAGCCTGATCCACTCACATCACCACTTGCATTACACCCCTGCATGTAACAGGCTTCCAGATGCATGCAACGCTTGCCCAGCAAAAAACTATACATGCTGATATTTATTCACCAAGGAACAGTCCTTACACACTGTACAAGCTCCAGCTGTCGAAAAATAAAAAGGAATCATATACAACTCCATACTGCTCCATCATTCACACAACCCCTACTGCAAATCCAGGCTAATACAAGAGATTCCACAAGAGAGTTGAAAAGTCATTGTACTTGTGTCTACCTTGGAAGGGGAGATACTCTGCACATTTACACTGCAAAACTGATCCTCGCCTTGCTTTGACATATGGAGAGCCAGTACATGGGGCAGTTGGACATAAGTATGTCACAATTTGAAACATCTCTGACTGACAGTGAAGGCCCTGACACATGTCATCCCTATGAACCTCACTGCAAGAAAGCAGGACAAAGCCATACATAGAAGTGGGACAAAGGCACAAATAGAAGTGGGATTATTGCTGTTATAAACTGTGAAAGATTATGAAAAAAGAGTATGTCTTGCATTAGTATGAATTTTCCAAAGGCTATTAAATCTGAAACTGAAAAGTAATTTCTTTCTATTTTTATTCTCTAATGATTTGCCAATAATTGTCCCCAGAAAAACCACACAAATTTGTTAAATGGACCAAAAATGTGATGCAATAAGATAAAATAGCCACACAATACAGCACAATACCTCTGAGATCATCCATGTGCAACTAACATCGGGCAAATCTGCAATGCAAATTGTGGCCTGCTACAGATCACCCTCACAGGACAGCACTACGCCTTTCTGGACACAATGGAAAACATGAAGGTCCTACCAAACACCCTGATATCAGGAAATTTCAATTACCCTACCATTAACTGGGAAAAGTACTTGAGTACAAACTCCCAGGCTCAGCACTTCCTGGAATTTATCAACTCAAATGCCCTGGATCAGCTTGTAAACTCCCCTACCAGAGGCTGCAACATATTGGAACTGGTCATCACCAACATGGTCGACAGGTGCTCCATACCGGAGGTCAACCCGTCACTGGTTAGATCAGACCATAAAACTAATCACCCTGGATGTCGACACCCCACCACCACCCCCAACCAAGGAAACCACAGTGAAAAACTTTTCTAAAGCAAACTTCACCTTACTTAAGACAGAGGTGGTAAGTTTCACAGCCCTCACGCTAAAGGATAATACTGCCCAAGATGCAGAATCCTTTACAATTGCATTCTATGAGCATCTACAAGGATGCATGTATCATGCCATCCCTAGCAAAACCAAGACTCACTACCCTAAGGGAAGGAAACCAGTCTGGTGAATCCCGGCCATAAACAGGTTATACAACAAAAGGAGGAAATTAGTTCAGAATAAAAAGCAAATCCCAAGAAGGAAAGACATCCCTGATCAGCATCAGTAAGAAACTAAGGTCCCTCATAAAATCATCCATGACTAACTTCGAAGCCTAAATAGCCAAGGATTCGAAAGGTAAACCCCAAAGACTTCTTTAGCTATGTCAAGAATCTAAGTGGCAACTGGCAGTTATGCTATAAGATACTGCAATATAGCACAAGCAATATACAGAGACAAAATGATCAGTTTTAATAATTGGCTTAATTTCTGGTGTCATTCTAAGGGGATCCAATGTCTGTCTGCCTGGAATGATATGCTTGACAAGCCACACTGCTTCGCAAGGGACGGCTTGCACCTGTCACCCCTGGGTTTCCGGATATTGGCAAAGGCTCTTGCCACCCCCATAGTGCCTTTTTTAGACAAGGCTCAAATTCTAAACCCACCGCCCTAGTAAACAATAATGGAAAAAAACTAAGGGTAATGCTGCTCAATGCCAGAAGTCTAAATCTCAAGATGCATGCCCTTGAAGCCCTCCTCAGTATGGAGAACATCGATGTCTGTGCTGTGACTGAAACCTGGTTCAAGGCTCCTGAGAGCACCCCGGCACTATCAGGTTTTACTTCATATCATGCGTTCCGGCCCCAAAACCCGATTACGTTTCACAAAAGGAGGGGGTATCCATATTCATCAAGGATACCCACACCTCCAGGCTGGTGGCAACTCACGAAGCATCAGAGACCATTCAGGTGCAATTAACCATAGGCAAAACTGCTCTACAGTTTGTAGCATGTTACAGGCCACCCTCTCAAACTCAGGAACCCCATGCAGCCTTCCTGAAGACACTGGAGAGTATAAATGTCTCTCCAAACACCATCATATTGGGTGACTTCAACTACCCAAACATAGACTGGGAACATTACTCAAGCCCCAATACCCTAGCCCAAAGGTTCCTGGAGTTCATAAACTCAAATGCTATGGAACAACTTGTCACCATTCCCACAAGAGGTGAAAATATACTAGACCTGATCATCACAAACATGGTGACAAAATGCTCCACACCGGAAGTATATCCCTCATTGGTGAGATCAGACCATAAACTAATCTCACTGGAGATCCACATCCCGCCCCCACCCCCAACAAAAAAGACCACAGTGAAGAACTTCTCAAAAGCCAACTTCACACGTCTTAAGACTGGTGTGGTATCCTTCAAGGCCCCTGAGCCATTGGAAACCACAACCCACGCTGCTGAATCCCTTACAAATGCTTTCTACGAGCACCTCCAGGATTGCATGGATCAAGCAATCCCAAATAAAATCAAGACCCTTTCCACCAAAGGCAAGCGCCCGATCTGGTGGACCCCAGCCATAAACAAACTTTACAACAAGAGGAGAAAGCTACTACAAGATAGAGCAAAATCCCTAAAAGGGAAGACATCTCTGATCAATACTAGTAAAAAACTACGATCACTCATAAAATCATCCAAGGCCAACTTTGAGAGAAAAATCGCCAAGGACTCAAAAGACAATCATAAGGCCTTCTTTAGCTATGTTAGAAATCTGGGTGGAAACTCCCAGATATGCTCAGAATTAGTCCAAAATGATACAAAAATCACTGAACCCACAGACATTGCAAACATACTGGCAGACAGGTTAATTGAAAATTTCTCCCCTCCCTCCCCCCCAAAAGGAGAAATATCTATCCCAGCAGAGTGTAGCCTCCCAATCATCTAAAATGCCCAGGTGAGAGCTGCTCTCTCTAAAGCTAAAAACACAGAATCAATGGGACCGGATGGTGTCCCCGGCTGTGTGCTACACGAACTCAATGAGGAACTAAACCCACACATAAGGCTGCTGTTTAATCTTAGCCTTACCACAGGATACGTACCCAAAGAGTGGCGTACGGCAACTGTGGTCCTATTCCACAAAGGCGGTGCTTCTATGTACCCTGGTAATTACCGCCCCATAAGCTTAACAAGCCTGGTCTGCAAAGCTATGGAGAGGATCATAATGGAACTCATAAATAAAGACATAGGGGACCTACAGACATTGGATCCTACCCAATTTGGCTTTGTCAAGGGAAGATCATGCCTCTTGAACTTGGTCGACTTTTTTGAAACAGTCACCAAGGCCATTGATGAGGGTAAGGCAGTTCACACAGCCTACCTTGACCTTGCAAAAGCTTTCGACACAATACCCCACTCGGGTATCATAGAAAAGCTCACCAGCTTAAATGTAAACCCATATGTCACAAGATGGGTTGCAAACTGACTCAAGGACTGAACCCACAGGGTTAGAGCTGCTGGTGCCATGTCAGACTCCAAGCCGGTCACAAGCGGTGTCCCACAGGGCTCAGTCCTGGGCCCCCTCTTGTTCGGCATCTACTTTTTAGAAGTGCAGGCAAACATAGGAGGATTGTGGCTGACAAAGTTTGCAGATGACTGCAAACTGGGCACCATAGTTGAAAATCCATCAGACACAGATATCCTTCAGAGAGGTCTCATAGAAACGGATAACTGGTGCCAGAGCCATGGCCTTAAGCTAAACGCCAAAAAATGTATAGTCATACCCTTTGGTAAAAACAAGGTAACCCCAAGTTACCACACAGGTGGCAATCCATTAAGCACAGAAGAAGTTATCAGGGACCTGGGGTCCCAAGTTGACAGTAACCTTTCTTTTGACACTCACATTGCCAAAGTGGTTAGGAGGACCTTCTACATTGCCCACCTGATTATGAAGGGATTCACATCCAGATCAAGGGAGGTCATTGTTCCCCTGTACTCTTCACTTATCAGACAAATGATTGAGTACAATGCCCCATTCGGAATGTATCTTACCCGACACCTGCAGCAATTGGAAAGACCCCAAAAGTTCCTCACCAAAAGGATAAAGGGGCTCAAAAATATGCCATATGCTGCCCAACTGAAGAAAATCCAGCTCTATTCAGTTGCATACCGTCTGCTCAGAGGTGACCTGTGCCTGACATACAAGGCCATGTCCAACCCGGAATTAATGGACATGCTCCACCTCAAAAAATCCAAATCCACCAGAGCCACAAGAGCAAGAGACTTAAACCTCAACACGGATATAAATAGGACGTGCTGGAGGGACAGATTCATCACCCAGAGACTCCCTATGCTGTGGAAAAGAATCCCCGTCCATATGAGACAGAGCACCTCGCTGGCTCTGTTCAAGAGGAATCTTGACCATTGGATAGGAGATCGTAGGTTTACCCCGGGGATCATCTCTGTATCACTGCTGGACAGAGGCACGGCAAACTAATGGGTATAGTATTCTTCAACCTAAGGGGTGGTGAAAGCCACACAACTCTGGCTAGGCTTATAAATGCCCTAGGGCAGATAGCCTAGTATGAACCTATGAACCTATGAACCTATGAACAAAATATACTGAACCTACTGATATTGCCAACATACTAGCACATAGATTCAGTGCAAACTTCACCTCCCTCTCACCTTCAAAAGGGGCCACAATACCGAAAAAGTGTAATGTCCTGGAAATCACAGAAGCACAGGTGAAAACAGCCCTTTCAAAAGCCAAAAACACAGCATTAATGGGGCCAGATGGTGTACCAGCCTGCATCTTGCACGAACTACAGAACAGACTAGCCCCCTAACTAAACATGCTGTTCGACCTCAGCCTCTCCACAGGCTACGTGCCCATAGAGTGGCGCACAGCAATGGTTATTCCGCTCCACAACTGACCCTGGTAACTATCGCCCCATAAGCCTGACTAGCCTGAGCTGCAAGGCTGGAGCGCATCATCATGGAACTCATCAACAAAGACATTGAGAACATCCAAACACTTGACCGACATTTCTGTGGAGGGATTATTAAGGGAAGTGCAACCTTTTGAGCCAAATGCTGGGACAGTTGAGATGTTGGGATATGCCTAACTCTATCCAGAAGTTTCCATGTACCTAGCAACCAGTTAATGCAGGAAATCTGGACAAGGCAAAAAGTATCTGGGGACATCTAAACAGTACTAAAAATTGATCTCGTATAAATTGAGACCGTTGATCAAACAGGTTTTGCTTTACCATGCATATATCGGAAGGTTATGAAGGCTGAAAACCAGTCTCATTTATTGACTTAATTCCAAAAATAATGTGACAGAAAACCACAATTTTTGAGAGGATACAAAAACCAGAAGCCTTACTTGCTTACACACACACACACACACACACACAGAAACACACACACACTAGCCTCCTTGATTGCAGTCACACACACACTAGCCCCCTTGCTTGCAGTAACACACACACACACACTTGCACCCTTTCTTGCAGTAACACACACACACTTGCACCCTTGCTTGCAGTAACACACGCTTGCACCCTTGCTTGCAGTAACACACACACTTGCACCCTTGCTTGCAGTAACACACACACACACACACACACACACACACACACACTTGCACCCTTGCTTGCAGTCTAAAACATACACTTTGAACATAATTGCAATCCTAATCTGGACTTTGAAACAGCAACGAAACCGACTTTCGAAGATAATACATGTAGCCATTGGCAGTGTAAACGTAAATTTAGGTTTGTGCTATTTTGAATTCACAGCTGCGTTTCACAGGAATAAATGACAAGTTCTTGAATACACCTCTGTACTGTATACATTTACATTCCTTGTAATATGGAGTCCAGTTGTAGTGTCTGTTTTATAATTACTGTTTTGAACCCTTTTGCTGAAAGCAGTGAAACTAAATGCATGCACCATAAATGCTGCCCAGTTCTGAATTCCATCACAAGTACAATCAGACTAGGAATATAGATGAACAGCCACAGAGAACCGGCATGCATCCCACTCCTTAGGGGCTTCTGTACTTACATAAACCATGCCTACGCTCACTAAATGGTAAAAAGTGCATATATAAAAACAGAACTGCATAGACTTCACATAATTAAAATAAATCCTCTGTAGTTCCCTCACAAAAATAGATTTTAATACAGTTCAAATATTCAGCAACTAGATGGCTGTCCAGACAGACACACAGACAGACACACAGACCCCTTGCTTGCAGTGAGATTGTGGACATTACAGCAGCACTGAAACCGATAAAAGATAATACATTAAGCCCGTGCCAGATAACTTCAGGTTTGGTTTATTTTCCCATCACAGACCCCTTGCACAAAGCAGCACTGAAACAGACATTCAAACATAATACATTTAGCCAACATTTATATATATATATATATATATATATATATATATATATATATATATATATATATATATCTAGTGCTTGTACAATGCAGTCCAGTTTTAATTAATTTGAAAACATACCTGAAAACATTGAAACAAAATACCTGCACCAATAAAGACAATACTGCCCAATTTGTAACATTTCCATCACAAGACTAGTCAAAATCATGTCCAAGAAAAACAAGCAGCACTCAACTCAAACCACTTCTCCTTGTACTCCAGTTCTAATTATACTTATATTCAGCTTTATTAAAGTACCAAGTAACCAAACCAAGTAACGTGCTGAAACTAGCAATCTCTGTGATACACACACTTTTAGAAATGTTACTTATCCAAACAAAAAAAAAATCTGCCTGTCAACAACTATCTACTTGTTTCAAGGGGAAAACATAATCACAGTTAAGACCTGAAAAGCAAACAGGAAACAAGCTCACAATACACTGCACAATTACTGCACAGGATATGAACCACACATGATGTAGATTGGCATTCTGTTTAGTTTTCAGATAAATCCTGTAATGAGCTGTTAAAATAATGTAATCCTGTCTTTAAGGACAACGACTGTCATATGCATGTCAATACCCCAGGCTTATATGTTATCTAGTTACGTAAGTATTCTCTGCGTGGCAACAGAAAGGCTTTCAATGTTGACAATTCTTTAACAGTATGCTTATTGCAATGTACTTTCATTTTACAATCTCAGGTAACATTACCAGTCTTACCAGATGGTCATTAAAGCATTGCTACTTAAACACAGAGCAACATGCACTTTCTGAATAATAAGCATAATAAGCATAAATGAACTGTACTAAAACATGACAGAAACCAGAACAGCCTGCAAAATCAAGGAGAGATGAACAGCCATTCTAGTACTTGTGTCTAGCTTGGTAGGGGGGATACTATGCACATGTACACTGCATTAACTGCTCCTCGCCTTTGCTTTGACACATCGAGAGTCAGTACATGGGGCAGTTGGACGCAACAAGTATGTCACAATTTGAAGTGTCTATGGCTTACTGCGATGGCCTGACACATGTCATACCCATGTCCTTCTGATAACCATGTACCTTTCAGAATTAAATCTCCAAAAAGTAAAACATTTTTCTAAACAAATATAATAAACCCAATAGCTTTCCATTATTATCTAGCTAACAGAACACTACTCATCCTGAAATTAGTCGTGTATTTCACATTTGGCACCGAAATAGTAGTAAATAATTTAATTTGAGTTAAGAACTCTATTGTCCCCTACCAGATCACATAGCATATTTTAGAAACATTCCTCAAAAATGCTTCCAGCTTTGAACAAGTAGTAAAGACTTGTTCTTAAGATCCTATCATCTCACCTCCATGCCTTCAGTAAAACTTTTGTATGGATGGCAATATCTGATGAGGCTTCCCTTACGAAGTCAAAGCCCTCACCCACCAAATAACCTCTGGCTTGTAGAGGTGGTAGACTGTGATTGGATATATAAGCGGATGTTATCCTTTGCCTCCAGGTTTTGTGGTAAGACTAAAAATATTATCCTGTCAGTGTTTTGATGAATTCCTGTGACTCCTTATAGAATAAAGAATGTGATGAATAACATTTCTTGGCAAGGGAGAGCAAAATACTAGGAGTACTCTTATTTTGCTGTCCCTTGCCAAGAAATGTTAGTGACTGAAGATGATTATTCATATTTTCAGTAAACAACTAGATAATCCTTAAAAAATCTGTCTAATTTTGTAGTCAGTACTATCTTTAGTACATTTTAAAAGTACTATCCTCAACCTTGCAGATATACTCAACAAACATCCTGTCTGTACCGCACCCCTCACATCAACATAATACTTCTGTGACCGGGCCTTTCCTATGTACTTACTGTCCTCTCTTTTCACTGCATTCTACATCACCAACTCATTGCTCACCTACACTTCTCCAGGAATTATCTTAGACTATTGTGCCCACAATCACTTCCAAATATGTTTTTACTATACTAAGCTAGTAAAGTTTCTCAGCAGAAAGCAGTACATTTTATATATTTGCCTTATACAACACACAAATACCTGAGTCAACAAGCCTAAAGACTATTTCCTGATCAAGTGAAAAATCAGTTCCCTTCCCCTAATCTGATCAGTAAAAAAACAGCTCCCTATACTAATCTGGTATGTCCAGGGGTCAGTTTCAAGGTTACTCTCCAGTCCAGCTGGTGAATCAGGGAATTTTGAGGCAATGTTACAATTGCCTTACATACACAGACAACCCTGTCCTCCTTCCAACAAACTCTAATACATGTGAGAGATGCAGTTACACAGCCAAACTGGAGGCAGAGCTCTCTCAACCCAAGACTGGCACAGTCAGGAGGAAACGGTAACCTCCCGCACCACAAATCCAGTCTCACACAGACCTATTGCATCTGCATACCCAACACATAAACACACAAAAACATACTTGGAGGCTCTAAATGAAAATCTGTCTAAACAGCAAAGACCTCCTAAGCAGATATCCAAGCAACAGCCACCCCTCAACAATACCCACCAATCACATATCTCACAAAATCAGTGTGCCTCACAGTCACAGCCCTTAAGGCCAAACTATACACCAAATACACTTGTTATAGGGGACTCTTGTCCTGCACACTGACGTCCCGCTCACCAGACTGAAAAAGGAGAAGGTCACTATAAGCTGCCTGTCGGGTGCCAGGATCCGCCACATAACGCAAGCACTCAGGTCATTCCAAAGCAAGTACAAGTTTGACTCTGGCATTGCCCATGCTGGTGTGAATGACATGAGACATACATCCCTGGACTACATGAAAAGAGATAGAGGAGCTCTCTGACCATGTAACCCAGGCTGGTATGACCCTAACCTTGAGTAGCATATTGCCCTCACCAAGAATGATGCAAAAGTATAAAGACAAAATGATCAGTTTCAACAATTGGCTAAAGTATTGGTGTTATTCAAAGGAGATCCAGTGTCTGTAAGCCTGGGATGACATGCTCGACAAGCCATGTTGGTTTGCTAGAGACGGCTTGCACCTGTCACCCTTAGGCTGCCGTATACTGGCCAAGGCTCTTGCCACCCCCATAGTGCCTTTTTTAGGCGAGGCTCAAAGGACAAACCCACCTCCATAGAGAACCCAAGGATAAAAAAACTAAAGGTAATGCTACTCAATGCCAGTAGTCTAAACCTCAAGATGCATGCACTCGAGGCTCTCCTAAGCATGTAGAAAATCGATGTCTGTGCAGTAACAGAAGCATGGTTCAAGGCTCCTGAGGGCACCCCAGCACTGCCAGGTTATAACTCATACCATGCGTTCAGCCCCAGACCAAACCACAAAAGGAGGGGGAGTATCTATATTCAAAGATAACTACACCTCCATGTTGGTGGCACTGCACGAACCATCGGAAACCATCCATGTGCAACTAACAGCATGTAAAACTGCAGTTCAGTTTGTAGCCTGCTACAGAACACCTGCCCTGTTACAGGAATCCCACTTGGCGTTCCTGAGAACACTGGAGAATGTGAAGGTCTCTCCAAACACTATGTTATTGGGTGACTTCAAATACCCAAACATTGACTGGGAAAACTACTCTAGCCCAAACACCCACGCCCAACGGTTCCTTTAATTTATAAACGATGACGCAATGGAACAACTGGTCACCACTCCCACAAGAGGGAACATATTGGACCTGGTCATCACCAACATGGGGACTCCATGTTGCACACCAGAGGTAAACCCCTCATTGGTAAGATCAGACCATAACAAAATTTCCCTGGACATCCATATCCCGTATCCACCCACAGCCAAGGAAATCACTGTAAAGAATTTCTCAAAAGCCAACTTTGCACTTCTCAAGAGGTGGAATCCTTAAAAGCCCCTTGGACAAAGGATAATACAGCCCATCCGTGATATAGAAAAAAAATTAACAGATTATAAAGGGTATAAAGGGTATAAAATAGAATATACCCTCCACAAAATTAATACTTATCAATATGGCATACAACAATTAACAAAGAGACCACACAGACTGCATCAGTCTTAAAACATACCACCAATGAACTTATCCCCTAAACAAGGAAATGGACTTTATTGTAGAGGAGTTCAGCAGGTGCTCCAGTGACCACAATATGCCCCAGCAAAGTACTGCATCTGGCCTTCAACATGAATCCATTCTCTTTTTGTTGTTGCTTAAGTTATTCAACCCAAAGCTGCCGAGATGTTGAAATCATTATAAATGGGTCAGGGAAAAAAAGCCCCTGAGATGCTGAAGTCATTATAAATGGGTCAGGGGAAAAAAAACAGACTTTATTTTGCAAAACTTCCTCTTGCTCCAAGCATTACACTAGCAGCAGCTGGAGTGAAGTAGACAGCGTTTCCATTGATTCATTATAGTGTTCTCCTCATTGGCTCTTACATGCCAGTTTGTGAAGGAGTCTGTGAGTTAGGGTAGTGTAGTAAAATAAATAATGGGCAATGGCTATGTTTAAAAACTGAATGGAAGGATTGTTCTTTTGAACTGCTGGAGGAATTAGCTTGTTACATTTCATAGTGAACCATGGTTAGTCCCACTATCATGTTCAGGTAAATAGCTTTCCTTTTTTTGCCTTACCAGCAATAAATAAATAAATAAATAAACCAGTATTGCTATATCCTTGTCTTTGACAAATTCAGTAAAGGCATCACTGACAAACATTGATTGCTTCTTTCTGCACTTTAATGTTGCTGCAGGAAAGCTAAGTGCACTTTTGTACTTTTCTCCTGACCCCTTTACTATGCTGTGTGATGAGAAGCTCATAGTAGTACAGATGTACTTTATTGCAAAGTAACTGAAGATAACATCTGTTATAAAGAATACAAAAGAAGTGGTGGCACTAACCATCTAGCTGAGTTTAATAATTCATTTAGGATGCACACAGTAATCTCTTTTTGTCTAAGGATCAAAGTGCTAACTCTCTGTGATTTCTACATCACTACAGCTCACTGACACTGTGAAGGGCAAAGGTTCACTTGATTTCTTTCCTCTTTTCCAGTATATCCATGGCCGACATGAAAGCAGCCATGACTGTAGTCAGCTTCCAGAATTCAGAATGAATTATGGAATACTTGCAAGAGCATTTCTTTGAGAAAAGTGAGAACCAGAGTTGTTTACTTATTTTTAGGAGCTTTTTTACCATTACTTAAGCCAATTGTGACTTTCAGTGGTTTATAAAATTCCTAATTCAACTTACTCAGTAATGGCAGTTACAAAGATTTTTATAAGCCTCTACTTCTTGGATGCAGTGACTTTAGTAAAGCTTCTCACTCACACTGACTTCAGTAATCACTGAAAGGAGTTTGACAAAGACTTTTACAGACTTGTCCTTCTGGCTCATTACTGGGGCCACTTCTATTTTTCATCCTTATAACGAGCAGTAATTATGACCTGAATGACTTTTCTCTTAGTCTATGCATATGATATCCTCCTGACAGATTCCAGCAAACCTAAACCTTGCAACCCAAGCTTCATGCAAATTTCTTAAAATTAAATTCCTGGTTATTCAGCAATCCCATTGATCTCAGCTAAAACCAATGTAATGCTGTGGGCTACACTTCACAAACTTAATTCCTCCCTCTCAATAACAAAGGCAACATCATGCTAAATGTTAACCTAATGATAACCTATTAAAAAAAGTATTTGGGAACCATATTAGAAATAATATTCAGTTTCTCCCTTAATACTAAAAACATTACTGCTAAGCTACTTACCCAAATGAAACTCTGCTACAGCAGATCACAAACCTTATTCCCCCAGCACCCATGCAGCTTTCGTCAAAAGCGTGCTAATCGCTAAAATGGAATATGTACTACCCCATTCCACCAAAAACTGAGCTTAAGATATTCTGCTTTTGCATTCACTGGTTGGGGTGGGGGTGGGGGGACGCCATGAGGTTATCTAAACTAATTTGCTCGCAATCTACTTCACATAAAAACACAATGCATCAAGTTTTATATAAAATATTCACTTACAAGCTGCACTACATTTCTAGGGCGAATTACACATTAAGCGCTGCTAAATCCACATCAGTTAATTGCAAGTGCCTACAAAACTAGACGCCCAGTACCTTGATCAACACAATGCTCTTATTACTATTCTGTAGAAGCAGCTTTGCAAAGTCTTTAAAAGTGATTGTACAGTAGCACAAGCTACCCAAGAATAACAGCTTCCACAGAATTGGTTCCCATCATGATCTATACACACACGCAGTACAGAGCCAGCTGAACTAATGATCTGCGCACAATACAGAACATTTACAAACAAAACCGAACACAACAATTAAAAACCAGCTAAAATGCTTAACTATTAAAAATTAAAAACACGTGCCACCCGTACAAACACTAATGCTACTAATGTGCACTTTAAAAACAGAGAAATAAATATCAGGGCTACGAACGCATGGACAGTAAAATGAACTTTTCTTACACTAAATAGACTTACCTTACCTAGGAATTAGCGAAACGCTGGTGAAGATGCAAGCAGTAGAAACTGTTAGGAAGTCCTTCGCACGAAATGGAGCCGACAGGATTCACCTCGACCGAAAAGAAGTTCCACACACTAGCTAATGCATTTTATTAGGGCAATAGTGGGCTGGGCAAGGCAGAGATGACATCACAATGTGGGAGGATCACAGGGGCTTCAATACGGCATTTAAATTAGGCAGTGTTCACGTCACTTTGGGGGAGGAAATGTCCCTGGATTTACAAGAAGAGCTATGGCAGATGTGACATCACTATTTAAGAGACGGCGAGACTGTTTTCATTTTGGCTTTAAATAGGGAAGTGAAATAGTATGGAAAGTTAGGAAGCCTAAGCTATAAAACACTTTTGATGATTTTATTTTAAAGCTGCAGTTATTTTTCTTTTTTGGCTGTAGCACATAATGGGGACTTAAGGAGACAGCTGGTAGAGCTTTTTAATTTGATATCCCGTTGTTTTCCTTTAAGATACTTTAGAAGTCCTCCTTTGTGTGTTCCTTCACAAAAAGGAACATCCACAGATCTATCCAATTTTTAACCACACAGTCTTTCTCTTCCCTATCTAAATTCTCATGCAGTGTGTATATTAGCAACTCTTTTTCCCCCTGACCCCCAGTTCCATCATTTATATACCCAATATGACTTCTACTCTGGCCATGACACTGAAGCATCATTTCTTGACTTCAGTGACTATATGAGTATGAGCCTCCACAGTGGTAAAATCCATATTTGTAGCGGTGCCCAGTGTCTTCATTGTTGTTGGCCAGCACATTCACATGCCTTGTCTCCATCTTTGTCACCTCTCTACATAATCTGTTAGCTGGTTCACAAGAAACCTTACTGAACACATCCAAGCAGTCTAGTGGAAGGATTCCCTTTCTCTTCTACAATCAGTCAGTATTTTTGTACCGTAGAGATTTATTTTAGGTCCACTCCTTTAAAAGCTCCAGTAATAGTATAAAAACTGAAAATAATTTATGCTCTGGAAAATCTATATCCAAGGTCACTTCTAGACTTCAACTCAGTTACACCAAAATTCTCACTGGGTTGAATTCTGAGGGCTACTCCTAAATACTAATTACTCTAAGACCATTCTATTTCCTACAGATAACTCCTCTTTTGACCTGTCTTCCAAATTCCATAAAAAAAACACTGCTTACTGGAACTCATTAGTTCAGTCAAACTGGTACCATGATTAAACACAGCCTATTAGTCCAACATAACAATAAAATTGTGCTTTGTACTAATCCAAAGCTCAGCCTTTCTGTAGATATAAACCATGTTCACCATGTACATATCTGCACAGCCTGCTTTTACTTATTACTGACTGCTTTATTCCTCTGCTGTTCTAACCAGTTTAAAATCTAGCCATTCATGTAAACCATGGCAAGTACACAACACAACTGAAAATGTGTAGCTAAGCACCACTGCAAAACACATCACTGCCAGCCGCTAAAGCAGGTTTAATTCTTTGGACCAAAAATTCATCTATCAAGCCACTCAATATGACCCACACCATTCTACTGAAGCCATAATAGATGGCTAGCTACCCAAACAATAATTCAGTTGTACACTCCAGCAAGATGCCTGAGGACAAATTCATTCTATCTTGCATTAGTGTCTTAAACAAGAAAACAAAATGGGGTCTTAGCATTTTCAGTTGTGGTAGGATATGTCTGTTATAAACTTCCTGAATTCATCAATCAATCTCCTTGAAAAACTGCCTTCAAGTAAGTATTCATATGTTAGACTGTACCTTAAACTGGGAAAGCTGTTGGTCACATGTTATCATCTCATACACCAAGTTTCCTCTCCTCATTTTACCTTCTCTATACCCATGACACTATCCTGTTCTCTCTTGACTTTTATATCTCCTCAGTTACTTCCCCTTTCTCAAACCCATACTTTTAGTAAGTTTCACCTTAACTACAATATTAAAATATCCTCAAGTTGTAGCTGCTGTTATTATGCCATTAAATACCTCAAGGGCATGCACTGGACCTGTTACCTAGTTTTTAAACATTGTAAATGCTGACGCAAACCCCTTCTCTGTTCTTGCATACTTTCTTTTCTGTTATTGTGAAATGTGCTAAACAATCATAACCTGCCTTATGCAGAGTGCCTTAAAGCTCTTTCCTTCTACTCAGTCTCCTATAGATTGCTGAGATGTGATCTATACCTGGCTTATAAGGCATCTGCAAAACGCACACATCTGTATCTCCTGCATATTCCTAAGTCAAACAGTACCAGAAATACAAGGTCTAGGGACCTGAATTTTGTCTGGAGAGACAGATATGTGCCCCAGAAACTGCCACTCCTATGGAACAGGATTCCCTTCCAAGCAAAGCTGGGTTTGTCTATTACCCTGTTTAAGTGCAAACTAGACTAGTGGATGGGGAACATGAAATTTACACCAGGCCTGCACCCATGTCCCTTATGGCAGAGGTAGCTTGTAAATGCCTGGTCCTCAGTGTCCTGTTTGGATACAGAATATCATTATTCTTTGGGAAAACGTGGCTGGGCTTAGAAAGGCCCCTCAGTTCACTAGCCTAGTAAGAATCTATGAATCTGTGTTGTCCTAACAAATGAAATGTTAGAAAAATCATGACTTCCATGCATACAATTTTCTGCTATATTTACTTCATTTACTTCCAGTTCATTATTATTCAGAAAAGAGTTTCTCTTAACTGCAAAAACAGATGTAGATGTTTATTTAGAGATTCTATTCCCATTGCTCTGGTCAAAAACAGTGATGCATCACTGCAAAACACACCACTGCCAGTGACTAAAGCAGATTTAATCCTTTGGACCAGAAATTCATCTATCAAGCAACTCAATATGACCCACACCATTCTATGAACCATCTATATTGTTACCAGTTTCCATATCCTGTAACCACACTTACTAAAAAATGTCCTAGAAGATAAATACTGGAAACAAACAACCACAGTCCCCAGCCGAAACCAGGAAACACAACACAGGAATTCTCCTCAATAAAATAAAATAAACCAAACGGGAGCACAGCTGCGGCTACAATTCTTTATTCCACATCACATTCTGGTACCTCGGCTCCAACAGCCTTCAATGGAATAACCTCATTACATTCAGTAGCCATTTTATATCCCCCTAATTACAGTGCTAATTAGTAAAATACATTCACTTCCTTTTAATAATGACTTTAATTTCCCAAATGTTAAAGGTGCCTCACACAGATACAAAAGCCATCCCTCACTTTTATAAAGTTGTCACACATTTTACACATCTCTAGAAGATAAATAGCCAGAAGCAGGCAAAATCCAAACCTGTGCTTCATCTCATGGAACTCATGACTTAACTACAATTCCTTGTTAGCACAGAAGTCTCAGACATTTATAAAACTTCAGTGGCAGTGTTTAAATTGAAATGCATGCCAAGACAAATTCTGTTATTCAAGCAACTTGCTGAGTTTATAAGAGCAATTCTCTACTCACATTCTCTGTACTATCAATGTCTCAAGCTAATAATATTATTATTATGTGTCCCTTGGTTGTTTCTGGATTTGTACCTGATTCTTTGAGAGCGAAGCTGGTCACTTTTGAAAAAAAGGTGGCGCATTACATTTAATAAATAATTTTAGACTGCTTTTATTTCAGAAAGTTTATATTAATTCACATTCACTTATTCTGTCAATGTCTCAAGGTAATGGTAGCAATATTTTAAATATTTCCCTGATTAGTTCTTTATTTATCCCTGATTCTGGTCTGATGTCCCTTATTGGATGAGTTAACTTTTTTATAGTTTGGAGAAGATATGGAGGGGTTGGAAAAGCAGGTGCTAAAGAGCATTTTTTTAATAGTTGCACTTGAATATTGTTGTGTAGTGATTTTCTACTGAGTATATTCATTTTATCAATGGTTTCTGCTAACTTAATTTATTGACATGTGTCTTATTGAATCTTAACAAATATACAGTAGATGCTAGCTTAATACTTTTGGCAAAAAACCTATTTCAACCAGGCCCCATGGAAATGGTGCGTTTTCACTCAGTGCAAAAAAAGGGTGTTCCACATTTTGACTGTTTGTCACACATTGCTAGGGTACGTGTTCCACATTGACCTCTTAAGAGGTTCAGACCTATAGGGCTTAGAATCTTAAAGATATGAAGGAAATCCATATTCAGAACTGTTACAAAAGTCACAGGCCTTTAACCTGAAATTTAGTAAATGAATTTATAAAATGACGGAGGGGTATGAGTCCATGGAGTAACAGTTGCTCAATGAAATAAAAGTGTTAGATACCCTCTAAAATTAATGAGCTAAGTGTAGCAAACAAGAAGCTATATAATGATATGATGGCTGTTTTACTGATTCTTGAACAAAAACTTATTGCTACAATGAAAAGGAAGTTAACACAAGACAAATAATTTTAAGACCAGCTACCCCCCCCCCGGTCCTTGCCTTTGCAGTCACACCATTAACATTAACAACCTCTACAGATACTTTCCTGCTCTCTCATGGAATAAGCTTCCCGTGACCCTCAGAAATATTACCCATGATGATGATTTCAAGAAAACTCTCAGAAATTGCCTATATAGCGCCTGTGACTACAATCATCCCACTTGAAACCTTCCCTCTCTCGTCCATTATCGTCTCCTTCCTCGTTTTCCTTCCTACTTCTTCCTTTCCTCCAACTATGCTTTCTAAACTAACCTCTTGTCTTTTACAGTGCTAATCACCTACTGCTGCCCATACCCTTCCTATTCCTGGCTTTGTGTAATCTGCTACTTGTAGCCTTTTTTCTACTAAGCTATTCAGCGCTTACACTGTAACACGTCATCCTGCTATGAATGTCAAAATAGGCTACCCATGACAATTGTTATGCATTTTCTGCCACTTTTGATGTTACCACCTGCCTCAATACTTGCTAATTAGTTAAGATGCCTTTTTGCTGGAATCTCCTACTTGTACTGTAATAGACATCTGCTTAAACTTCTTATTGTATACATATTTATTGTGTTTATTGTATTTTACTGCAATCTTAATGTTTACTTGCATAAATGTACTGTGGAGCTTTTCTCCCTGGGCTTCTGCTGAAAAAGGGTATAAGCTCAGTAAGACTATCCCGGTCAACAAACATCAAATAAATAAATAAATAAATAAATAAATAAATAAATAAATAAATCAGTATGCAGGAACTATATCTGATCACATGAAGCTAACTGAGATGTCGCCAACATTGCTTCAGTGACCACAATAATGTCTTCCCAGGTTGTACACCTAATCATGGTGATGCTAGCATTGGTTGGGCTCTTGGACCCTTTAGTGGAACAATTTGAGGGAACTACTTCAAGCTAATCCACTAGCAATGCCTGAGAGACCAGCAAACAACCTACCAAGAGGAAGAAGAGGAGGAAGAAAAAGCTCAGGACAGAGCTGCCAAGGACTGGCAATAAAGTACAAGGCATACCAGTGGTGTCAACATTGATTTTAATGCCCCAGATTATAATTTAACTGCATCAGAACTCAGTATTGGTTTCACTTTTATCTTCATCTGTGATGACAATATTTCTAATAGCCAGACTGAACTGTCAAAGTTTACTAGAAATTTGAATTAAAACTTACTTTCAAGAGAAGCTCCATTATGCAAATCAAGTACTTTTATTTCAAATAATCACTCCATAATCAATGCCTTTCAAAAGGCTTGTTAGGGTGATGAGCACAACCAATTATATAATGAAAAACAAGGCAGTAATATTATTCATATTTGACTGATTCAGGAAACTAGCATTACATTCTGTGTTGAGCATTCATGATATCATCATAAAAGGCACTGATGAAGGATGTGGAAACAGTGATGATAAATAGAAATTATTCCTTTTGGTAGTGTTTATGCATACTTTATGATACAAACACTAATAAGAAAATTGAAAAGCATGAATTGCCAAATATCATAGCAAGAGTGCAGATGAGCTAGAGGAATTCATACATTTCTTAAATGAAACACAGGAGGGAAGAATAATATTAGCTAGGGACTTAAATTTACCAGAAACAGACTGGAATAATATTCAACAACATTAGTAAAGAAATTATTCACAGAGTATATTCAGGAACAACAAATGCTTCAGATTGTAAAAAAACTACCAGAGGATGGAATACACTAGATATTGTTTGTGTTCCTAAAGAAATTACTGTAACTTCAAATAAGTTTTACCACCATTGATGTGCAGTGATAATGGGGTTATTGAGGTTAATTTGTTGCTAGATAATTATGCCAAACTGAAATTTAAGCCAATGCACAGAAGGTTAATTACAGATTATAGGGAAGCAAAACCGTTACTACATAAAACTAACTGGAGTGAGGTGTTCAGTGGAAAAACTGCAGATGGAATGTAGAAAGTTTTGAAAGAGAACTTGTTTGAGTGGAAAAAGTCAAAACATCAGGGAGGTATATTTCAATAAGAACAAGATACCTGATTAATGTGAGAAACAAAAAAATATAAGAAATGGAAGAGAGGTAGAACTACAACTTTGAAAACTGAGATAAACAAAGCTGGACAAACAGATTAAGCATAGTGTTAGACAAGATCAAGAAAAATTTGAAGAAAATTTATATAAAGATATTGAGCATAATAGGAAACCTTTTTATAGATACATAAGATGTGGAAGGAGTAAAGATACGCAAATTGATAAATTGTGTGCAGATTCTAAAATTTATTTTCAGACACAACAGATTATAGATATATTTACAAAATCTTATGCAAAACAGTTTGGCTCCACAAAAGGGGTGGTAAGTTGTCCTAGTGATATCCAGGTAACCCCAGATACTAGAATAAAATTAGATTATATTGAAAAAGAACTGTGAAAACTGGATCCAAACAAAGCGCAGGTAGGAGATGGCATAAGTAACAATGACCTGAGAACACTTCAGCAAGAACTTACACTACCATTATATCTATTATTCACTGGGTCATATGGGGAGATTCCTCAAGATTGGAGACATGCACTTATTAAACCTGTCTTTAAGGGAAAGGGGAGTAGGATAAATTCAGAATCATATAGACCCTTAAGTCTACTTTCATGTTGTGGAAAAATAATGGAGAAGGTAATACTGGATATGTTATTGTCAGAACTGGATAGGTTGGGACTTGAAACCATATATCAGCATGCATATGTTGAAAATAGATCTGTTACCATCTGTAACATGATGCTCTATAACAATATAATAACAGCTATGAATGGAAGATTGTGCTGTGATGTAATTTATATAGACTTAACTTCAGCATTTGACAGGGTCATACACAAAATACTGATCAATAAATTAGTACAACTAGGTATTGATGTACTGTTGATAAGACGGATACTTGCATGGCTTACAAATAGGACATGGCAAATATCACACACCAACTGGACAGGTGAAATCCTTAGTTACAGTCAAGGTGTTCCACAGGGCTGTGTCCTAGGCTCTTACTTGTTTAGAGTGTATCTTTCAGACCTTACTTTTTCATCTGAGGTGTTCTACAGTCTATATGCTGATGACCTGAAATTAGGTAAACTGATTACAAATGTTACAGATAAGGCATGTCTGCAAAATAATTTGACTAAATTGACCATTTGGGCACAGGAGAATAATATGTTGATAAGTACATCAAAAACTAAGCATATGAGATTTGGGAGACATACATTGAAAAGTGAATACTTAATACAGCACACAGTGATTGCAACTGTAGACTCGTTTAAGGACCTGGGTATATGGGTAGATTCAGCTATGAGTTTTTTTAATCATATCAACCAATTGGCTAATGATAGTTACATAATTATAGGTTGTATAAAACGATTTATAAAGTCTAGGAAATCAAACATAATGAAGTCATTGTTTGTTAGATACATTAGACCCAAACTTGAGTATGGAATAACAATATGGAAACCCTATAGGAAAACAAGCATGAATAAACTGGAAAGAGTACAGCGGAAATATACAAGGGCATCCATGGATGTGAAAATCTAAGTTATTATGAAAGACTAAAATATCTGAACTTGTACAGTGTCTCTTACAGATATCTAAGAGTAGATCTTATTCAGGTATACAAGGCATTTAGTGACAACTACCTCTGGGAATGTTTGGGGTTATCAAAAAGTACTAGAGAATCATTGGATAACCTATGTAGAAGATTCTGTAGGAATAAGAAGTGTACTAACTGGTCCTCAGATAGAGCAGCTGATACATGGAACAGACTACCAAGTTACATTAAAGCAAGTACTAGTTTAGATATTTTTAAGAACAGCCTGGACACTTATTATGGGAACAAGTGCTTTGGTATAATGGTAAGCTAGAAGGGCATTAATGTCCGTGCTTGAAACATTTGTATGTATGTATGTAAGAGTAAACACTGCTATTTATGATCTGCATTTGAAGAATTGCATCATCACTGACAATCTTAATTTCTTTTATTCTCCTCACCCAAAGATGCCCATTTATTATGATTTAACCAAAATCTACATAGACATGGAAAAGCCAGCACTGAGACCTATAATCTCAGCTAGGGTGTGGTCAACTGATCTAATATCCACATTTTTGTAAATTGAAAAATGTTTTTGCTGAAGGAAAATGTTTTATTAACAACAGTAAAGATTTTTAGTTAAGATACATTCATGGTGTGGACAACATATGTGACAAAGTTATATTTTTAATACACTAACTGTAGACTTATTATTTACTACAATATTTAATATTTTAATATGAATGTTGTCTATTAGGAAAAAGTTAAGTAAATTGTCTAATTATTCAAACTTTTTATAAATACCATGTGTAAAGTGATGGATATTACAACATCAAAGGCTCACAACTTCGAATGTTGTAACATTGAACTGGAAACCTTGAAGACTGACAATAGCAAAGCCGCGGAACATCAAATTCTTTCCCAGGGAAAGAATTTGGTGGGCCACTTCCGTGGCTTTGCTATTTCCTCCACTGTGGTGTGATGTTGGAGTTGGTATATTTAAGTAGGGGGGGTGGCGGGCACAGCCGCCCAGGTTGGGGGGGGTGTAGGGGGTTTAGAAACAGTTTGTAGTGTTTGTGTGTTTTGTGTTTTGTACTGGTGCAGCAATTTTTTTCCCAGGGAAAAAAAACGCTGTTTTCAGTCTTCGGGGTTTTCAGTCTTCGAGGTTTCCAATTCGATGTTACAACATTTGAAGTTCTGAGACTTCGATGTTGCTATATAGACTCGCGTAAAGTGCTATTAATGGTTTTATAAAATAATGTCTTCTTATCTAACAAATGCATTTACAAAGAAAGGGAGTAGCTATGGGTACTCCTGTTGCCAATTCCTTTGCAAGTATTAATGTATTTACCTGGGAAGATGAATTTGTGTTTAATGAACAAAATTTATTTTTAAAAAGTTATTGTTTTATAACTGCTTTATTGATGAAAATTTCCTAATCAGTGAAGGAATAATGGATGAATTACAAAGCTTTATGGATTATTTGAGATGCACTACACACTTTTTAAAGTTTAAAAGTACTGCATCTCAGTATAGTATTCATTTCTGGATATTACTTTAACCTGTCTACAATATGGCACAATTGTAACAGCTGTGCATAAGAAATCAGCTAAAAGCAATACCTATATGCATAGCTCCAGTATGCACCTTGAAGATATATTTCAAAATGTTACAAAAGGTCAAACAATATGAATATTTGGTTTAAATAATAGTAAGGAGAACCACATGGAGTACCTGAAAATGTCTATTAGAGATTTCACAGCTAGAGGATATGGGCTATAATTGTATAAAGTTTGAATATTGCTGGACTGTATTTCTCTAACATACATTAATCTGAACATATATAATAAAGTCATGAATAGAACAGGGAGATTATTAGCTATAACAAACATAGTAATGACATACAATGTATAATTTGAAAGTATTGGGCATTTACTGCTCATTTCAAGGTGTTAATGGTATAATAGCAGATGAATAATTCTTTTCTTTTAAAAATGCTAATAATTTGAAGCAGAAGCTTTGCTATAAAGAACATGATTTTAAGGTAAAGATTAAAAAAAAATAATGGAATGAATCGTGGAGTAGGCATAATACCATGCCATAAATGCCAATATTATACATTGTTATATAAAAAGGATTCAATGCTAGGAGGACTGAAAAGTGGTCAGGAGGAGTAAGGTGTGATACAATTTGGTAGCTAGTCACAGTTACATAATGTGAACTGAATAGCTTAACAAGTACATGTAAGGGTAAATGCTGTTCATATTGTGATAGAAAAGAACTCAGAAGATTTATGTCACTTCACATTTGGGTTGAAATAGCAGTTTCATTGTACTTGGATTTACATGATGATTTAAAGGGAATATAGTTGTCAGTAATGCATGCTTCAAGGTGTAGAGCTCCATAATGTTGAAAAATCAATACCTGGTGCTCAGTCACCTAGATGTGCATTCATTTAATATGTTTCCAAGTGGAATCTATTTATAGATCTCAGGGCTTTGTAAGCTAGGCTAGATATTGTTTTAATCAGAGAATGTTGTGTGCAAAAGTGAGGTGTGAGAGTTTAATTTTGCTAATTTAGATACGTTTTTAAAATGCATTTAGGATATTATGTGTGTGAGCATTGCTTCTAAGCTGTGCTGAAAACTTTGATGTTTTATCATATGATCTGAGCTTCAGCTATATAATTTTGTTTAGGTTAGCTGTGAAATTATACCACTAAAATAGTTTCAGTAATAAAAGTGTGCTGGCTACTGTGATTCTTGTCTTTTATACGGATAATGAGTCATATACAGTTGTACTTCCCAGTGTACGCATCTCCAAACTCTTGCACTGCTCAGATTTCCTGGATCTGAGTAAAGAATAGCTGTTGTGACAGCACTATATTTTATAAAGAGATGTCAGACTGAGCTTTATTGAGGAGGTTTCGTATAATATGATATCCCCCTCTGATTCCTCCTGTAACTCACTGCAAATACAATTTACCAATTCTCTGTGTCACTATAAGACTACATCATGTTACTGTGGTAATGTCTGGGTTTCTGTCTTCTGCCTAGCAACTTTGCATATGATTAAGATGGCTTGCTTTGCTTCCTTACTACAGTAAAAGTTTCAGTCCTACAGCCTCTTCAAGCATCTTCTACCAATCAGAAATACCTCCTTTACCTTTTGTCCAGCCCTGTATTCTTATGCTGTTAGTCTACTAGCATATTGAATCCATTCTCGCTGTCGTACTTGGTGGAAGTGCTCCTGTATCAACCCCATAAGCTTCCTAAGCTTAGTCAGGAAATTCATTGCATCCTCCACATCAAGCTCTCTGTGAAAATCACCTTCACTCTCACACTAATCAAGAGTTAATTCAAAAGGCTCCCTTTACCCTTTGATCATAGATAACTCAGGCTGTAAAAAAAAATGTGGATTCTTGGGGCACATTCCAGTATGGAAGGAAAAAATAAGCAAGTAGTTGTCATATTCCAGCTTAAAATGGTCAATGAATTGTCACAGCATTGTTTTAGGAATAAAGATGTAGTTTGTAACTGTTTACCCCGCAGCTTTTTCACAAATAGGTTTAATATAAAACTAGCTCCCCCACCCATCAGTATCTCCTATGAAAAACTGACCCAGGTGAACATTTTTAGCCCTGCATTTACATCTTTTTCTGTCTTAAATAGAGGACAAGGCCACTGCCAAAGAGTACCTACCAACAAAATCTAGCACCATCAAGATATACCTCTTACTTGAAGAGATTGTAGTAATAATAAGCCACACAATATCCATGTCTACCTTCTGAAACGGTTCTTCAGTAATAAGCTAAGATCACACAGCAGTCTTACTTTTGTCATCTGCATTTCCAACAATTTGTATTTTTGCAATGTCTGGTCTATACAAATTTTGCAAAAACCTGTTTTTTTTCTGCATACTTTATACCTATATTGCCTGAACAAGGAATCTCATGGGCTATGACTAGAAGTACCTAACAGTAGGCCATTAGAACTACCAACTACTGTGTTACTTCCCCCTGCAGCCCCCCCCCCATTCAGTAGCCCATTCTATGTACAATAGCTCCTTGTCTCTGGATGCATACTTCCTCTAACCTGAGAGTTACTAACCTCCTTGCGATCTCACTCAAGTTTTGCAAGGTAAGATCTGAGAGATATATCTGTCATAGCACATTCTTTCTCCCTCTTTATAATCCTCCCTAGATTTCTTTCAGTAGGATGTCTAGTATAATTTGACAACTGTGGCTCAGATTTATGCTTACTGTTACCAACTATCCCTTCCCCTGAAGTAGCTCCTTTCACTGTAAGTCCCGCATCCTCTAACACATTTAGCTTTGATTAAGGCTTGCTACTATTACCCCATTTATTCCCGAAGCAACCACATCATTATCCTGCATTCGAGTTGTGGGTACTTGCTAGGTGTCCCCAGAGATACCTTCCCCTGTGTGCTGGTCTCTATGTTTTGCTGCATCTAACCGAATATACAAAGCTGAATCATAAAAGTCATTTCCTAGCAGGATATCTGTAGGGGTATCATAAGAAGCTTCCCCCAGATTATCTCCTCGCCTCCCTCCCAGTCCAAATAAACCCTGGTCAATGGCAACTGAAAAGGTGTCCATCATGTGATCTTTGCTGGAGTGGGTTTCCCAGAAAAGTAAACCTCTGGTCCACAACTTCAGGCTTTACATAATTATGTCTGATGCAGTATCATTCTTAGCAATAGTGTCCTTACCTACTACCAGGAAAGGGTACTTCCCTTGTCATAATCTGCAGTCACAAGTTAACCCATCACTACTGTGGTGGTGCAACTATTATCTCCCTCAGGTGGCTTTGTTCTTACCCTGTCTCTGCTAAAATTTAAGCAGTACACATGCAACTTGATTTTATTGGAATCATTTAATCCAAGCACCTTACCCATTATTAGAAACGATGACATCCCCCTGTGTCAGTAGAACCTGCTACAATTGTTTAGGCTACTAGACATGGATTCTGGATTCTGTTATGCCCAGATGCAGTGCTAGGTGTTGCTTTCTTCTTGCTAAATAGAGGTCACCCTTTTTAGACAGCTCTCATCATCTGAGCTACATTCACAGTCTGTCAAGCAGACTCTCATATCCTCAGGCAAACTACTGAAGCACAAATGAGAGCCTGAAGCACACACATATAGTTCAATGTGTATAGGGAAACATAATTTATCTATCTATCCATCTATCTATCTATCTATCTATCTATCTATCTATCTATCTATCTATCTCTCTATCTATCTATCTATCTATCTATCTATCTATCTATCTCTCTATCTATCTATTTCTTTTTTGACCAGGTAAATGGGCTGGTCCACTGACCATTTTCATGAAACAAACAAGCTGCTTTGGTAGCTGAATGATTAGAACAGCTAAACCGATGATCTGGTGGGTCTAAGTTTGAGACTTAATTAAAGTATACACGTTGTTAGTGTTGTGCTCCTAGACTTTCACTACACCTTGTGCCTCTAAACATTTCTCATTGACATAGCATTTTAATTGCATTCTGACTCTGGGAATTTAGCTGATGCTGTCTGTCCTTTCTATTTCTTTGATTGATTATATTATGGGTATTGAGCTGGGGAAGGAAGATACTCCTGCACTTAATTCTGTATCTCTGTTTCACACTGAGCCTTGTTTATGGGTTAAAAATGATTTACAGACTAGCTCTCTTACCTGGTGGAAAATAAATAATTCATAAATAAATATATCAGAAACGGGTATTTACACCTCCTCAAACCTCACTGGGTTTATTGAACTTAGTAGACAAGATAAATAAAAATAAATAAAGGATAGGAAAATTCATCTGTATAGAGAGAGTAAATATGACAAGAAAGCATGTTTTGGGGATAATAATTGAGTTTGTTTTCACATATATAACGTTTCTTAAAATGTATAATTTAGTTGACTTTTAAGTCAAAATTTGACAGGTATTTGTAAAGTCTGAACATTAAAATTTAAAGTAACTGATTGAGAGACTGACATTCCATCATAAAACATCTGAACTAAATTGTGCATTGCCCCTTTAAATGGAGGCAGTCCCTTCCCAACACATTCTACTTCTTGTGCTCTGATAATGAAACTGGATTGGCTTGTAGGTTGTGGGCTGTGAGTTTCATGTAGCAGTTTGCCTGAAACACTATTGTAAACACCAGCTCCACAGGGCCTCCATTAACAGGATTTTATACAGTGTAACAAAACTTTCTTATTGAAAAGGTACAGAGTGAACTGAAAGCTGGTCAATGTGGTTCAAAGATCCTTGGAACTGAAGCTGGGGCATTCAATGCAGGAAACAGACTGCAGGGAGAAAGAAAAGATGCAGAATCTGTGTGTTACAAATGGGAGAACAGAGCAGTGCTGTGGGGAGCACAGACGGAGACTGGAGTTGTTCTGCCAGGAGGATGAGATGTTTATTTGTGTCCTGTGCGTTCCCAGACATTCCAGTCACAGTTTTGTGTTCCTGCATGAGGCAGTCAGTGCGTATAAGGTAACAGATGATTCATAATGAATAAGTAATTGGTTTCTTGTATGAAGATGAACTGAAAAAAGAATTATCCTCCAAAATTTTCAGCCTGATTTTTTTTCTTAGTTAATGAAATAATGTATTCATATAAAACATCAGTATTTTCTGATGCAAAGTAGAAACTTATGTAATGTGATATTAGCATCTGTAGGTTATGTTTCAGAAAATATGTCTCATGATTATTTTTTACAAAATGCATATTAACATGCAGTTTCTGTACAAATGAGTCAAATAAAATGTTTATAATGTGTTTATGTTAAAATCAAAAGGTTAAATAGATGCATAATTATATAAAATATAGTTTCACGTGAGTTGTAGTTTTATATTTCAAGTGTCTTACTATAAGCTGCGGTGGTACAGCGGTAGCATTGTTGCCTCACAGCAAGAGGTTCTCCTGTTCGATTCTTGGCTGGAGTGCCTTCTGTGTGGAGTCTGCATGTCCTTCCTGCAGTCAAGTGGCCTCTGAAGGACATGCGTGAATGGACATGTCTTTGCTGAAGGTTGGGCATCGGGCTGGCAACTCAGCACCATAAAAATCTACTGCCAATCATTAGCGGACCAGAGTTCCACTGTGGCGACCCCTAACTGGGAAAAGCTGAAAAGACAAACAAAACAACTGCATTCTCTTTATTAGCAAATTATAGTGTACTGACAGATTCAAGTGCTGAAGGAGTTAAGGAATGTTATGATGCTATACTATGTTTAGAGTCTGGTTTCATAATTTTAATAGAGTATGCACTGGCCTTCTCAGGTTGGGGGAATGATTCATTACAAGGATGTCTGTAAGATAGTATGTACTGGTACTGAATGTTATGAGACCAAGAGATAAATTGTTAGACCAGCTGGTCTATGTTTTAAAAAGGCATATTTGTCAAGTGTTCACGTGAAGCTCTAAGCAAGGATCACAAGGACATACAATTATTTAAAAATTGTATTATTTGTTAAAAGCATCAGCATTCTGCATGCATAAAACTGATAAAAAGGCATAAATATGAAGTTTTCCTTATTCTGGGAGACTGATTTGAAAATCTTGGCAGGCAGTCTCCCAGCACTGTTTATGATGTAAACCAGTACTCTGCAAATCCTAAAGCATTATTCTTGACTCAAGACTAAAAGCTAAAACTGTTATTTATTTGTAAATATTTGTAAACTTTGACAGTTATAGAGACACACCGTGATGCAGGGGCAAACTTCTCCTAGAATAGGTTTGCTGTTAAGTTACTACATTTTAAGTTCACCCAGATAGTGTGAAAAAGTTCAGGTGGCCATACTGGTGACAGAACCTTTACATTTACTAGTATCTCTAAGGCGACATGAGTTCACATCTGGAAACTCCTACCAGAAAAGTCTAATACATTACTCTCACTGAATAACTAAGACATGTACACTGTACATGCTTATAATGCAGCAAGTAAGTAAATACATTCAGAAAACTTGAATGAGTCTTAATGAGGCAGCCTGTCTGAAAGAATGACTGTGTCATAGAACGTAAGGTATAACAGCGTATTGAGTCTACCGTGATGAAAGGATGGTAACAGATAGGGTAGGAGATGGATCAGTATGCTGCTTTGGGTATGAGACGGGTCAGTATTGCTACTAGCCCTCCTTACAGCCTTTATAAGTGACATAGCTGAAGGTTATGTAGGAAATGTTTGCTTTTTTTTTTTTTGCTGATTACACCAAGTTATGCAGCACTGGCGGCCACGGTGGTACAGCGGTTAGCGTTGCCTCACAGCAAGAGGTTCTCCAGTTCAATTCTTGGCTGGGGTGCCTTCTGTGCAGAGTCTGCATGTCCTCCCTGTGGTTGCATGGGTTTCCTCCGGGTGCTCCGGTTTCCTCCTACATCCCAAAGACATACAGTAGGTAGATTGGACACACTAAATTGGCCCTAGGTGTGTGTGTGTGTGTGTGTGTGTGTGTGTGTGTGTGTGTGTGTGTGTGTCTTCTGTGGAAGGTTGGGACCCGGGCTGGCAACTCGACACCATAAAACTCAACTGCCAATCATGAGCAGACAGATGATCCGCTGTGGCAACCCCTAATCGGGAAAAGCCAAGTTATGCAGCATGACTGATGCACAAGCAGGTTCAGAAACAATGGAAAGTTAAGTGTCAAGATAAAAGAGGTGTTAAGCATGATAGCTTAAATTCAGTGCATCTGTGAAGTAAAATAAATTGAAATGAGTGCAAAGTGTTGTAGGAAAGTGTTGGCATTAACAAATGAGGAAGGGGCCAGGGGTTCATCTTATCTGATTAACTAAAGGTATGCAGTTATTATGAGGGGGAGCACCAGAAAAGGCTGTTATTAGGCTGTGTACAAAAAGGCATGGTAAAACAAACCAAAAAATTATTTTGTCTTATACAAAGAGGTGTGGTAAAACAAAACAAAAATGTTATGACTTATACAGATAGCACTCACATAAACTGCCAATGAGCAGTTCTAGCGACCTCATCTTTCTAAGGATGTGGACAGTTTGAAGGTAATTTAGTACAACATGAGAAAATGATGCATGGTTTACACCAGATGTCACACAGCCTCCACAAACTTTAATAAATATATATGTCTTCTTGAACAAAGGAGGTAGAAAAAACATTTAAGCACCACATAAGTGGTAATAGAGACCGTGTGGTTACCATATTAAAAACAAAACAAAAGATGTCAGAGAACAAGAGGGCACCATCTGAACATACATATAGCTCAGAGGAGTAAGAGGGAGTATTATTTCACAGAAAAGGTGATGAATGATTGGGACAGTCTAACTGAAAAAAATAGCACTATTAAAACAGTAAATGAGTTTAAAAAATTGAGTCAGACATAAATGAGCTCTTAGATATGATCAGAAATATAAAATAAGCTGATGGTTTATTTAATAGATATACCAGTCTAGAAATTAGGTGGGACAAGCTATCCTTATCTGGTGCCATACTCTGTTTCTGTAGCTGAACCATGTGTAAAGCATAAAGACACACTGCAAATATTTTTGCCTGTAGGACTCTCTTCTGCTGAAGTATTTAATTAATATGGCAGTTCTTCCTTTGTGTCCTAAAAGATGTATGCAGCATGTTTAGTTAAGCTGTAATATGGAATAAAGAGTTGGCCTGTTTGTAAAAGGGGTCTGTTTTCCACCTTAGTTAGTAGAAGAAAAGGCATTGCTTGTCACATGAATCAGTTTTCCTCAGTGTAAACATACTTTTGTAGTTTTTTTAATGAAAAAATAGTTATGTAAACTAAAAACAACTTCACATCTAAGCATACAGTGATATTTTATGAGTAGTATGCAGTAGAATGCATCTGGAGTATTTAGAGTTTAGTGTACATTATCATTGTAATATATAAACAGAAAAGCAAAGATTTAAGTTGGGATTCATAAACAAATAGCGTAATGTGTTAAAATGAATTTGTGTTGTGTGGTGATGTACAGGCTAGGCCAAATCAGAGTCTCAGGCTGCACCATTGTACTGGTTGGTGAAATACTGCAGCCAACATCGTATGCAAATGAATGAATAGTGATATGGAAATGAGTAGCATTATAGTAATTTGACCAATTAGAAATGCAAATGAGAGTGAACAACATGGAGGGCAATTCAGAAGTGTATAAAACTTGCTCAATGTGGTGCGTCAGCTTGCAAATTTGTATGCCATCGTTTCTTGGTGAACAGAGACTAAGACCATGCTAAGATGCTAGGAGAAGCACCTGCATTAGTGAGACAGTATATTTTGGGTGCCATTCTTATAGTCAGTGTAACTGATGGCATGCTTTATTGCTCCCTTGTCACAAACTGATCTGACCATTCCTAACATTCCATCACCACCTCTTTAAGGACATAATCAAAAGCTGTGCTGTGGACAGAAACATCATATGAGAGCTTGTAGACATGTGCCATCGTCACATGGAATCCCATGGATTTTGTTCAATACCAATTCCTGACAGGATTAAGGTATGGAGAACTTTGACTATCCTTGTTACTGGGCCTTCCGGTGGCCATCATGGGATACAGGGGGAATATCACAAACATCTGCCTGACAATTATTAGATCATTGATGTTGTTATACCACAGCAGGAGGTGGGGCATATGTAGTTCCCACAGAATGAAGAGGAGAGAAGCACCGCTAAAAAAAATCTTTAAAATAGCCCCTTACCTTAAAGTTTGGGGGCAACTGATTGCACCCACATCACCATTAAAGCTCCACGTAATCTACTGGTATGTCCGTCTGAAAGGTTTCCACTTCATTAATTGCCAGGTATTATGCAATGTTCAGGGTTTATTACATAGAATGCGCATGAGTGCCATCCAGACAGTTCCCACAATTCCCCACATCAGCACATGTTACATGCATACTAGCTATATGTTTGGGGTGATTTCCCTTGTGAACATCGTACTGATGATGCTGAATGCACCTACAGCCATGGTTTATGACACCAGTAAACAACCCACAGAGCATGGCTAAGACTCCATAGAACTCTGCATTGTCACATACATTAACAGCATTAAGTGTATGTTCAAATTATTGAAGGATCACTTCATAGCTTCTTTTAGCAGGACACTGCAGTATGCTTTGGGGACCACAACAAGATATTTGCTGTCTGCAAGGTGTTGCAAAGTATGGTATTGTGCAGACATAGCAGGTGATTACCACTAGAGGACCATATTTACCATAGCCAGATGTAGAGGAAGTGCTGGTTGATGAGCTGTTGGAAAAAGCAACAATAGGGGAAGACTGTGAGAGGTAGAGGCAGGTACAATACTTTGTAGCACTGACAAACATTTGCTGTCTGGTCCACAACTGTGGGCCAGAATAGACTCAACATACATTAAAACTGATGTGTGCAGTACTACACCTAGATTATGCTGTACGGTGCAGCAGGCAATACCTACCAATGAAACACAGCAGTGATGGTAGGGTGCAGTTATCATCATTTGCACAGGTGGGGAGAGACAGATTAAGAGATATCAATAGTGGCCACATTGCTGAAATGGGGAGTAAGGATGTAAAAGGGAGTAAGTGATGTGGCTAGGTGATTGTGGTAAGCTAGGTGTAATCTACAGGAAGGGGGTGATGCTTCCTGATGAGGCATGGTATCCAGATATAGTAGGTACTTGATCAGTATGGGTTCCCGGTCACAAAATACCTGCAGATGTTGTTTAACTGTGCATGTGTAGTTGTGACAGGTGTGCGGGATGTCAGTATTGATGCATACCTTGAATGCCTTCAGCTATGGGTGCATCCTCTGTAGGAGTGGCATGGGCATCCACACCTGTCAGTAAGGATTAAGGTGAACTGCATGACAGTGACTGCTTGGTCATGCCATGTAGGCTATGCCTGCGCAAGAAGCCATGGCTGACCACTGGCATGTGGTGTGGTGGAGAAGCAGTACATGAACGTGACTTATCTGTCCTGTGGGATATATCCACAGTGGAGGCATTTGAGTGGTGACCATGAGAGTGGTATCGTCCAAGTGCATGTTGGCAGATGAGCCTGTGGTAGCAGTAAAGATGTCCACATGCTTCTTCAGCATACTAATCAATTGATGCAGGTATTGCATGCCCTCACCTACATTGTCTCACAGGCTGAACAATCTTTGCCATGATGGTGGTGGCATCAGCTTATGCCTCAGTGCTTGTCCTGCACATCCATTTTATAATCGTTCTGGTGTCCTAGTTTGAGCAATGAGCAGGAGACATGGTATTAACATTCATTTGTGTGGGCCTTTGTGTGAGCATGCAGAATCACCTTAGTGACACTGTGAGATACTTGTTGTGATGATCTATTGTTGCCACAAACTGCATTAACATCTACAACCATCTCACACCACATGTGTTGTCAGTAGCCCTGGTTAGTCTTGTCTGTGCTCAAAATCCACCATCCATTTTAATGGACAGCCCTTAGTAGCTCTTTGGTCGTTGTCCAGAAAAAAAAAAAGCCTACTGCTTCTGATTTCAGTCTGCATGATCTGTAGTGGTACCATTGCACACTGCTAGTGTGTAAGCAGCAGAAGAGGGTGCTCTCTCTGTAGAGGTGCTGGGCATGGTCTATCACTTAATGTGGCTAGTAGGTTGCTCTCCACAGTAATCAATACTGACAGTGACACTGTGTCCCTAGGCCGTGATAGGGTTAGGCCATCATCATCATCTGATGCTGCACTGCCATGAGGCATGCCCTCTTTCACAGAGAATGTCTCCATGATGTTAGCACCTATGAAAGCAGATAAACACCCATGTATAACATTGATAATATGTCACAGTCCCACTTCCAAGTGGTGCAACAGCAGTACAGATAACAAGGTAATCACACAATGTAAGAAAACGTATCTTGTGTTTTTTTTTGCCATTGTGCATGTACAGGCTATATGGCAGTGGTCAATATCCATGAGCTCTTGCATTGGCATGCCAGAACAGTGTCTTACTGAAATATGGAAATGCAAACTTGATGCATCTCTGACAGTGACACATGATGGTGCAATCAGTTCAGCACCCACATTCAGGCCTTCACCATCAGGGTCCTTTCACTAAAAAAGGATCTTCTTCATGTTGGCAGGGATGGTCTGTGATTGGAAATCTCTGCCCTTGGCCATCCTTTCCCATTCATTTGTGTGAGCATGCAGAATCACCTTAGTGACACTGTGAGATACTTGTTGTGATGATCTATTGTTGCCATAAACTGCATTAACATCTACAACCATCTCACACCACATGTGTTGTCAGTAGCCCTGGTTAGTCTTGTCTGTTCTCAAAATCCACCATCCATTTTAATGGACAGCCCTTAGTAGCTCTTTGGTCGTTGTCCAGAAAAACTTCTTCAGGTGCTTCCACTGCTTTAACACCAGTTATGTACACATAGATGTGAACATACACATGTGGTCAGTAAGCTGGCACAGATATGCACAGCTCAAATGGTGTAGTGGTACAGTGCTCTGACTATAGTATACAGGGTCCTGTGTTCAAGACTTGGCAGGGTGATTATTTTCCCTACTAGATAGAGGCAATGGGAACTAACGTCTGTTGATATGATACTAGGGCTTCTTATTGGCTAGGATTACATAGGCCCCAGAGCCAATAGCCTAGTACACACCTATGAACCTATATGTCTGCCATCATCTGTATTGTGCTCACACTCATGTTGCAGCAATGGCCACCAAAGATGCTATGCTTGCCATATGGCAACATCTCAGGCCATATCCTCGTAGTGGTTTGAAGCACAATGTGGGGAATGACTGTGCTGCCATATGCATCCTGTTATCTACCTACCCTGACCTCTGCCCATCAAAGCACAACCAGTGTATGGCCATCATACATACCCGCAGCTTATTTCAGTTACCAGGTGTGCCTTCTTCACCCCACTACCAACACATCATTTTCCAAATCAGTAGCCCACCAGCATACACAGTCTACCTTACATTGCATCTCAACCATACTTCTGGTGGGCTACTGATATAGACCTCTGTTCTGTCTGCCCTCATTCACCATTTCAACCATGTCTGTGCTTTTCACTCCCTTATCAGCAAATTGCTGTGGTGAAACCTAACAAAAATAAAAAATGTTCTACACATACAATCAGCTTCTACCTTGCCACTGGCCTGTATATCCTTACCACAGCAGATGTACATCACTCCTTTACTCATTAGATTTGCATAGTCCCAACCCTGCTTCTACTTTTCATTCCCCTGTCTACAATTTGTTGTAGATCAATACCCCCCACCCCAAAAAAAAAAAACTTGTCTCCCTCCCAACTGGCTACTGATCTGTCTACCATTAGCACAAACAAAGTATATTTTGTACTCTGTAAAACTGTGTAATCCACTCCTTTAAAGATCATCTCACTGTACTGGAGAAAATTAGCAAGATGAGCATCACAGTTGTGGCAGCTATTTATATGGAATTGTTTCAGGGCTCCTATCATGGCAGTTGTGTTAATAAGTCAATTTAGGTTAAATGTCTCTGAATGCACACTTAGGAGAATGTGAACCAGCCCTTAACTGCTTATACATATACATTGTAGACTGCAGAGCTGTTTGCATATGGCTGGGCAAATCTGTGACCTTAAATGAACCACAGGCTCCTTGCAGTCTGCTGTGAGGCCCTTAGAGGCTCCATCCTGATTTAGCACCATGATTTTTCATTCTTAATCAAGCTGCTATAGATTGAAGTGATACATGTACCCATACCTTTGGTGGCCAGTGTGCCTGTTCCTTCCCCTTCGCATATATCTGTTGTCATGTGACTCTGCTGTGTCACTGGCCTATGTCCTGCTACATTTCTTCCCATCAGTGCACATCATGTGGTTCCTGCAGCTTGTGTTAATGTGAAGTTGTTGATATTTTTCTACTGAGATCAACATGTGGCCATGGCATCTGGAAGGGCTCTCACAAGGTGCAGGAGACACACAAACATATTTCTCCACCTTCTGTATCAGGATCACCATGCGCTCATCTGTGGAAACTCCTATAAGGGTCTACAGTGTAAGGTGGATGCCTGGCACTACCTTGCCAAGATGGGGAGTGATCCATGGGCATTACCTCCCTTGGTGAATAGTGTGGCATCATTGTAGTGACCTGAAGAGGCACCACACTAAATGAAAAGAAGAGGTTATGGAGAGGGAGCCAGACATCTACAGGAAGTATTAGAAATTGCATATAGATAGGCATTTTTGTACAGCTGTATGCATTATTGGTGTTTGTGGTAATGATTTTTTTTCTCTCTCTCCTGTCTTTTTTTTCAACTTCTAGGGAGATTGAGGAAAATTAAGTGATAAGTCAGATGGAGGCATGTATGCCTCTCCAAGTGTTATGCAGGTATGATACCAGTTCCATATACGTACCATATCTGTTACTCACCTCCTTTGTTGCCTATGTTTGCAGTGCTGCTGCTTACTTTCACCAATGTTTATACCTTGATTTTGTTTTATGTGCCATGTAGCCTGTAACTACAAGTAAAAGTGCTTTACTGTCCTCCCTGCCACCTGCTGTTCCTAACGGAAGTATCAAAAGCGGCTTCCACCGAAACGAGAGGATAAAATTCTTCTTTAATAAAATTCTTAGTTCTTAAAAGCATTCAAAAAAGTCTCAGGCCAAAACCAGAAAAAAATGGATTAAAAATAAGTCATTTTTTTGGTTTTGGCCTGAGACTTTTTTGAATGCTTTTAAGAACTACATTTTATTAAAGAAGAATTTTATCCTCTCGTTTTGGTGGAAGCCACTTTTTATACTTTTGTTATTGTCTGTTGAGTCAGGCTTCCTTTAAAGGTGCTTTTTTCTTTGTTTTTGGTTGTGCTGTTTCTAACAGTGTGACAGCGTTGCAGACTGAGTTGACAGTGGATGTTCTACCACTGTCCCAGGTGGCATTATCTGTGTTAGATCTTTTTGGCCGACCATGTTCAGTGCCACATTACTATCTGTCTACCATGCCTTAATGCCCACTGCTGTTGGCAGCCTAACATGATGTATGTTTACATTACGTGACCTTATCAGGTACACCTGGCATATCTTTGTCATGTAGCTGCCATTCTGCACTGGATTGAAGCAGTGACAAGGTACAGTATGAACAGTGTTCTTGGGACACATCATATGATACTATAGACTTTTTGTAGCAAAAGCTATTAATTTGTTTTCCATTTTTTTCTGCCCTAGAACCACCAGCTGGTAATGATGAATAACTGAAAGACTCCAGGAATACAATTATGTATGACAGTTTGTGATACAATATGCATCATGAGAGATATGTTGAATTAGAAAGAGTTCCAAAAGGACTGAAAATTTTAAATTTCCTAGTGATATTTAGACTGTGGCAGTAAGCTGTTTAGAGATTTGCTTTGTGAATTACTCAATCAGTAGTGCAACAGGTAACACACACTCCTTTGGTGCAGAAGGCTGTGGGTTCTATTCCTGCACCAGATAGATCTAGTGCTTATACTTCAGAGCAGCATAAGGGAGTACTGCACTCCTGAGTGTGTCATCCTTCAGATGTGATGTTAAAATGAATCCCATCTGCTTGAGTTGGTGGTAGCTAAGGTGAATGTAAGAAATATCACAGCAGCGATCAAAAAGAGTAGAGGTCCACCATTTATATACAAAATGAACTCCTATTTACAACATATTTACATATGTATAGATATACAAATATGTTTACAGATATTCATAATTTTACTTTACAGTCATACTAAATTTCATCTCTATTAGACCCCACACATTCTTCCATAACCACCATCTGATGTTACATAATATAGCTGCAAAAATCCATTATTTACATATGTATAGATATACAAATATTTTACACATATTCATGCTTTTACTTTACAGTCATACTAAATTTCATCTCTATTAGACCCCCACACATTTTTCCATAACCACCATCTGATGTTACATAATACAGTTGCTAAAATCCATTCACCATTAAACATAATTTCATTTATTCTTTCATTCCATATAACCTATATGACATAAAATATATTATCTATTCTTTTAACATATTATTTACTAATGTTCTTATTGTTGTGTCTTTTGGCTTTCCCGGTTAGGGGTCGCCACAGCAGAACTCAGGTCCGCTAATGATTGGCAGTTGATTTTTACGTGCCGAGTTGCCAGCCCTGATGCGCAACCTCCAACAAAGGTATGCCCATTCATGCATGTCTCCATGCAGAAGACGCTCTAGCTGAGAATCGAACCAGACAGCGTCTTACTGTGAGGCGACAACGCTACCGCAGCACCACCACCGTGGATAATATAATGTCCATATTTAATCATATCCATGTTTATTTTATCCACTTCTTTTATATCTTCAAAAAAATCTTTTTTATACTGTTTTCTCCATAACGTTTTACTCTTTTACATTTGACAAACACATGCTCAGTTGTTTATTCTTCACAATGTAAACATATTCTATGACTTTTCTTTTTATATGGCATATTTCTTTTTACTGGTAATTTAGTTGGTACCAGTATCCACAAAAAAAAAAAAAAAAAAAAAATCTTGACATTCTGCTTTCTGAGTATATTATTTGCTTCTTATTTTTACAGCTTTAATTTTTTCATCTGTTAGATTTCCACATGGTTTTACATAGTAATGTTTTATAATTACATTCTTATACCATACTATTCTATGTTTTTCTATGTCATCAATTTTTATTTTCTGCAAAAATATTTTTCTTGGTAACATTTTATTTCTTTATTTATTCACTCTTTTCTCTCTCAACTTTTTTACCATACCGTTGTAAAACCAAGAACCAGCTCACGACAACATAACAAAAGCACACCAGAACAGCTGGAACAAAAGAAACAGTAACAGAGATCTGTTTCCAAAAGTATAGCCAATGCACAGACTGGTGAAAAATTAAGTGTTTAATGAAACAAATAAATCACATATAAATCCTCCATGTTAAGTGCTTTCATCCACATAAAAGTGGACTTCATCAGAACACATATAAACAATAATGAATCATATTTAAAGAATTTTTGGTGCTAAAAAATAAACGCTCTATTTAAACATTTAAAGTAACCGGTATCTATAATCTTAAAAACACAATTGAATATACAGTTACTCATAAATAAGCCATGTATCCATAAGGCTACAGTCTGTAACCAAACTATATACAAAATAATAATAATATATGTTGCATATCATTATAAGAATAAAAACATTATAAAAACTACTGTGAAAGTAAAATGACTATTGGATCTGAGGAAGAGTTAATATCTATATAAAATATATAAAAATAAAATCTCATGACTTGTATATTTTAAAATTTAGTATGAGATAAGATCTCAACAAAACATACATTTACATCCTAAACTACATACAAAGCAAGGTGCATACATATAAGTGTACAAACACCTTTAATAAAAACAATATGAATGTACATATTCAGAACTATCTACAAGCCACTAAATATATTTATTTATTTATTTCAATTTGATTATTTATTTCAGTTTGATTACCGGGGAAGTCCACTGGGCTTAGGGGCCCGTTTTCAGTGGAGGCCCGGGGAGAAAAGCTCTACATAAACAACAATTTTTAATTAAGAAAGGGTTAAGACACAGAAGAACATTGCAAGTTAACAGGTGGCTAGAAAGTAGTCTACAAAAACAATATCAGATTGCTAAATTAGCAAGGTTAACAAAAATTATTGACAATTTCAATTTGGCAAAATTGGCTTATTATATAAAGAGACAGAAAAAAGGCAAAATGAAGGAAGGACATTCAGAACTTTAATGTTAGAAGCTTATGCAATTAGTATTTTAGAAGAGGTGAGGAGGGTAGGGGATATGCCTGGGTAGCTTAAGCATATAGAGTAAAGAGGCTTTAGTTGGTAATAGTTTGGTATTATAGGAAAGGTTAGGGAAGGATCAGAGAGATTGTAGTGGTTAGCCTGGAGAGAAGGGGAAGGATAGTTGGACTGGTGTAGGTTGGAGAGTACAGTTGCAAGCCCTATTTAGATAAAGGTGAGAATGGAGTTGGGTTTTGAAGTTGTCTAGGTTGTTACAGGTTCTTAGGGAGGAGGGTAGGGCATTCCATTTCTTAGCAAGGGTAAAGGATAAGAGATGTTGACCTGCAGGGTGCTTAGGTTTTTGTACTGAGATCAGGTTTTGATGAGAAGATCTAAGGGATCTGAGGGGGTATAGGGTTGCAGAATATTGGAAAGAGCAGGACAGTTAGTAGGATGGAACAGTAATTTGTGGGCTGTGATGAGTTGTAGAAAGTTAAGTTGATTTGGGAGTTCAAGCCAGTTTAGGGAGTGGAGGGAGGTGCAGTGATGAGAGGAGGATTTGGATTTGGTGGCAAATTTAGAGATTTTATTGTAGCATTGTTCCAGTTTGGAGGTAAGGACAGAAGATAGGTTAGTGAGCAGTGGAGCGCCATAAAGTAGAGATGGAAGGAGGTAAGTAGAGGCAAAGGTTTGCCTAGTGGAAGGGGACAGAAAGTGGATGTTTCTATACAATAGGCCAAGTTTTATATGTGTTTTTTTGATGTTTAGCTGAATATGAGTATTGAATTTGAACTGGTCATCAACTGTAACACCCAGAAGTTTAGTGGAGTTTACTATTTCAATCACAGAGTTGTTGAGGCTGGTTATTTGGAAAGAGTTTTTATCAAGAGATGAGGATTTGGAGGGGGAGAAGCAGTGGCGGCTGGTGACCTCAAATCATAGGGGGGCTGCAGGAGACAGCTGGATGGGTGTGGCCAACACGACGGGGTGGCTATGGTGCAATGGGATCAATGCTTCACATACTTATTTACATGAAATAAATGCTCAATCAGTATGGCACATGCTGAATAGTCTACACAGCACACATTGTTACATGCACACATTGGTTTGAACACTTACCTCTGCGGTATACTGCAAACAGTATACACAAGCACCAGAATTAAACACTTCACAAATACTAACACAGTAATGAATAATTTTCCCAAGTAAACCTTCATTAGTTTGTACTCTGTATGCACAAGCACTAAAATGACACAATAAATTATTTTGCACAGTTTTCACTTCAGCAGTCTGACCATGTAAACACAAGCACTTCCACTTCCCTGTTACACAAATTCTCTATGCAAAATCTTCATTACTATGTCCAGGTATACACAAGCACTGAAATGAAACATTTCCCTAAAAGAAAAAAAACCTTCAGTAAAATCTTCATTACTATGTCCAGGTATACACAAGCACTGAAATGAAACATTTCCCTAAAAGAAAAAAGACCCCTTCAGTAAAATCTTCATTACTATGTCCAGGTATACACAAGCACTGAAATGAAACATTTCCCTAAAAGAAAAAAGACCCTTCAGTAAAATCTTCATTACTATGTCCAGGTATACACAAGCACTGAAATGAAACATTTCCCTAAAAGAAAAAGACCCCTTCAGTAAAATCTTCATTACTATGTCCAGGTATACACAAGCACTGAAATGAAACATTTCCTAAAAGAAAAAGACCCCTTCAGTAAAATCTTCATTACTATGTCCAGGTATACACAAGCACTGAAATGAAACATTTCCTAAAAGAAAAAGACCCTTCAGTAAAATCTTCATTACTATGTCCAGGTATACACAAGCACTGAAATGAAACATTTCCTAAAAGAAAAAAGACCCCTTCAGTAAAATCTTCATTACTATGTCCAGGTATACACAAGCACTGAAATGAAACATTTAACTAAAAGAAAAAGACCCCTTCAGTAAAATCTTCATTACTATGTCCAGGTATACACAAGCACTGAAATGAAACATTTCCCTAAAAGAAAAAGACCCTTCAGTAAAATCTTCATTACTATGTCCAGGTATACACAAGCACTGAAATGAAACATTTCCCTAAAAGAAAAAAGACCCCTTCAGTAAAATCTTCATTACTATGTCCAGGTATACACAAGCACTGAAATGAAACATTTCCCTAAAAGAAAAAAAGACCCTTCAGTAAAATCTTCATTAGTATGTCCAGGTATACACAAGCACTGAAATGAAACATTTCCTAAAAGAAAAAAAGACCCTTCAGTAAAATCGTCATTACTATGTCCAGGTATACACAAGCACTGAAATGAAACATTTCCCTAAAAGAAAAAAAACCTTCAGTAAAATCTTCATTACTATGTCCAGGTATACACAAGCACTGAAATGAAACATTTCCCTAAAAGAAAAGACCCCTTCAGTAAAATCTTCATTACTATGTCCAGGTATACACAAGCACTGAAATGAAACATTTCCTAAAAGAAAAAAAGACCCTTCAGTAAAATCTTCATTACTATGTCCAGGTATACACAAGCACTGAAATGAAACATTTCCTAAAAGAAAAAAAGACCCCTTCAGTAAAATGTCCAGGTACAATATGCAAAAGCACTAAAATTAAACATTTGCCCATGTGACCCCTTCAATAACAAAACATACAAGCACCAAAATGAAACATTCACCCAAGTGACCTCTTCAGAAAAATGCTGAGGTATCCCAAGCACCAAAACGAAAAGTTTGCCCCTTTCCTTCAATAACATAAAAGTACAATACAACACCAAAATCATAAACATTCACCCAAGCGACCACTTCAACATAACTATAAGCACCAAAATGAAACACTTATTACCCAAGCAAGTAAATGTAATAACAAGAACAACAGGTGTAACACAAGATTAGTTAGTCAATAAACTAAATGCATTTGCACTTTGTACTGGTAACTGCACAATACATTACACAACACTTCAGCTTAAATAAATCAACGGATTTGATATATCTACTTTCCAGAAATCAGTATGGCTTCTGGGCAAGACAGTTTACCACAACAGCTCTTTGGACCTTACCTAATGATATCCTAATCAGCATGGACAAGCAACAACTAAGTGCTGGAATTCTTTCTTTCTTATTCTGTAAATTGTACACACCTGTTTCTGTATGTCCTTTATTTGTTTAAATTTTTATTGTAAACTTTGTGTTTTATGCCTGGATTGCACATGAAATAGGTCAACCATTCTTAATAAATACGTAAATAAACACTCATACTAGTGCAGCATAATGACTCCCTATCAGGACACTTTGGAAATTAACCTCCTTTTGTTATTTTGTAATGATTAAAGTATTATATTTAGCAGATATCCATCCCCATCCAGGCCTAATCTCTCCTCATATTTATTTTACAGTTAATAATTATGCTACTGCTAACATTACATGACTAAAAAATTGCCTTTCTTAGCATCAACAGAATTAATAAAACATGGTTTGAAATCTGGATGTCCCTCACAAATCCTAAGGTTGTGATTCCTGAAACCTGGCTGAATGATGACTTAAGCCTATCCGATTATCATGTCCACAAGTATCAAGAGTTGGCAGATAAAAGGGCGGGACAAAGAAATGGAGGTGGCGGTGTTTTTCTTTTTATTAGCAATAATACAAAAATTGTCTAATCAGAAAAAAAGCACTGCAGCTTTAGAAAAAGTTCCGGAATGACTGCTGCATGGTCTTGTGGGTGATCATACAAAACTGTCTACCTCACTTCCAGGGGAAACACATGTTAACATCTATTAGGGTCTTTTGAGTTATAACTTAATGTTGCTGGATAATTTTAATATAAACTGCTTGGGGAATACAAAAAACACCCAAGGGAGCCATTAATCAAGGGGATCATTCACAACTGGTTAAAACTCCATCTAGACCAAATCCTATCACAGGTCAACACAATCTGGTATTTGCTACCACGTTTAACACAAACTCTAAGACAGTGGACATAGCAGATTTTGTAAGTGACTACTGCCTTGCATTAGTAGAATGAATAAAACTCAAAAAGCACCTCCACTATCCATACTGGGACCATCATTCTCTGAGCAAATGGAGACTATCCAATCCTTGAACTTGAAACTATGACCTAGGATCTGGTATGAAAAGAAAATAGCTCTAGACCTCTTCCTTCAAAAGATAGCCTCAATTCAGAACAAGCTATTCTGCCTGAAAAAAGAAAGTTTAAGGGAAATTTGAATTTTGTGACTGGCCTGTATCCCAAAACAAAAATCCACTTAAGAAACACTAATAATGTTGAAAGGATACAAATCCCTCAAAAACTCCCTCACTCTCAATGAAAATTGCTAAAATCTCTGCTGGAACTATTTTAGAAATAAATATTCTTTTCTGTTTAATCATGCTGAAGTCGTCAGAAAGATATAAAGGGATGATAGGCCCTTTTGAAAAAAAAAAACCTTCTAAAAAAATCTTTGTTATTCAAATGAGGCAGCAAAGTTGTAAAGCATTATTATATCAGTAAGGAAATTAAATATTGCTGGAACTGGGAAAGCACCATTCAGAGCAGCAATGAGCCCATGCACATAATGCACTCCCCCGTAGCACTTTAAAACCCACTACTGAAAACAAAAAAGTAGACAGATACCTTCATTTGCAAACAAAGTGCTCCATTTCTTCAATACAATAAGCATCTGCAAATACTCACAGGCATACTAGTTAGCTAAGTACATGAAAGGGATGGCCAGGGATAAGGCACTGAGAAAACAATATGCGAAGAGAGAACATCATCCCCTTTATTTATACCTAAACAATATATAATTGGGATAGCCTGCAGGAGTCTTGTCTTGTCCTCGCTGCTAGGAAGGCTTGGATATGCTCTTGGAATATTCATAGGCACACAACAACCATTAATCTTTTGTGTACTCACAACTAAGACTAGAGCTGTCTGTCAGAGGAATCACATGCTTGAAGCCTAAAACATGAAACAGGCCTGTTTGCTTGCAGGATTCCTGTCCTTAATAGTGTGAAGGCAGATTCATGTTCTCTTGTCAAAGGTAATTTCTGTGAGTCACAAACCTCCACAATAGTTTTACAGAAAACCACACTTAGCAAACTTAAATGACAGCAAGTGTGCCCTTCTGCAGTCCTCATATGGGAGAAAACCCAAATATCCCTATCTTTTATATACACAAAGGGCAACACCAGTTTCAGTGAATGCAGATTTTCAGCAAAACTATTTAGAAGGTTTGAAACTTACAGAAATTGTCTATCTAGAGATGTCACATTCACTGTAAAGGCTTTGAAATCTGCCTGATATGGGGAGGGACACTCCTCAATCAGTGGCTCCTTCTGCAATAATGGCCTGGAATAAGGCTGCGTAACAGAGAAATCATGAGTAGAAGATGGTAAAGGTAGCAAAGGTTAAAGATGAAGGGGAGTTAGCAGAAAGTATCAAGAAAGGAAACACAAGATTTTTAGATATATCGCAGAAAAGATGGAGCAAACTACTTAAATTAAATAATGAAGTAAATAGTAACTCACCTGTTTTGAATCCAGAACAGCCTGATGAAAGAAGCAGCAATGCAAATAATCCACCACAGTCCTCCTGATTGCCTCGCTCTCTGTGTACTTTAAAATAAAAATAATTTATCTTGTGCCAAAAAATAAAAAAATAAATGTTTTAAACAAAACTAAATAATGCAGGAAAAAAAGGTCACAATACGATTAGGTCCAACGCGAAAACTGACTGACTGATTCTCGCTCTTTTCCCAGCACATAAAGCCCGGGAAAAGAGTGACAACCAATCAGCAGCATTTGCCCAGCAAGCACGTCATGACGCGCCTGCGGACGTCGCAGTCCGAGCCCCTTCCATATCTATGCGGTTTGTGTCTCAACCTCATAGACTTCTGGGAAGTTCTGGGCATCACAATGATGCCTTCTTTGCTCCTCCGGGCTGCAATGAAAACATTGCAACAAGAATTAAAAAAAAAAAAAAACGCTGTTGCGATTGAAGTGCGCAATGCGCATGACGCATTTCAGTCATGGACTCGAATTTAAAGTAGAAAAAAAATATATATTTTTTTTTACATTAAAAAAACAAAATACACTTCAACAACTTCTCAGCTGTCTAGCTGAGGGGGCTGCAGTCCGGCAGCCCGATGCCACGAGCCGCCCCTAGGGAGAAGAGCAGGATTTTGGTTTTGTTTGCATTAAGGGAGAGGTGATTTTGGAACATCCAGTTTTCAGTAGTAGAAACTGCTGTTTGGGTTAGTGCTTGGAGCTCTGTTAGGTTAGGGGCATTGCAGATCAGAGTGGAATTGTCGACGTATTGTACAATTGTCCTGTTGGGGATGGCTTTATGAAAGTTGCTAAAGATATTGAATAGTAAAGGGCCAAGAATGGAGCCTTGAGGTACACCGGTGGGGGTAGGAAGGAAGAAAGATGTTGCTTGGCCCCATTTCACAGCTTGGGGCCTATTTGAAAAGTAGCTAGAGAACCAGCAGAGAGCTTTTTGTCTCAGGTTGAGGTCAGAGCGGTGGTTTAGAAGGAGGGAGTAGGAGATGGTGTCAAAAGCTTTAGATAGGTCTAGTAGAATGGATGATACTGTTACCAGAGTCACATGCAGAGTTCACAGAATGAAGGAAGGAGAGTAGGGCAGTGTTAGTGCTGTGTCCAGGCTGGAAGCCGTGCTGGGTAGGGGAGAGTAGTTGGTGTTCCGTAAGGAAAGGCAGGAGCTGTAGGTGGATACATTTTTCTAGGATTTTGGATATAGGGGAGAGGATAGCAGTGGGACAGAAATTGGAGACATTACAGTTTTTGCCTCCTTTGTGGAGTGGAAGAATGAAAGCAGATCACCAGATTTTGGGTACATAGGATTCAAATAGAGATCTATTTATTAGGATGCTGATGGGAAAAGCTATGGAGTCAGAAGCTATCTTAAGGAAGGTGGATGGAATGTTATCAGGGGCATTGGAGCAAGGCTTTAGTTTATAGAACAGTTTCTTTATTAGGTTGGTGGGTACTAGTTTGAGATTGAAAGAAGGTAGGGGTGAAGAAGGAGAGGAAGATTGATTTGGGGGGAGGGTTGTTATTAGTGAAAGTCTTGATTAGTTCGGCGATAGAGGAGGTGAAGAAGGAACTGAATAGTGAGGCATTTTCTGGATCAGATTTGCTGGTATCAGGACAGGGATTGTTTTTTGTACCAGGTCTGAGGAGAGTTAATGGAGTTCCAGAACTGTTTTGGATTTTTTGTGTGATTTTCTTGTAGTTTGATGTAGTAGGATTTTTTTATCCGTAATGACTAGTTTTTTGGCTAGATTTCTTAGTTGTTTAAACTTAAGGAACATATCAGGCTGTTTGTGTTTGTGTTACGCTGTCCAGGTTTTATCTCTTTGAAGCATAATCTTTTTTGTCTCATTGGTGAGCCAAGGGGTGGTTTTTGATTTGATTCTCTTTCTTCTTATTAGAGCTTGGGAGTTAAGGATAGTTAGGAATGTGGAGTTGAAATAGTCGACAGCTTCATCTAGAGGCAGAGTTTTTAGGGGGTTCTAGTTAGTTAGCTTCAGGGAGTTAGAGAAAGAATTTTGATTAAAGTTAGTTAGGTTACGAGTTTGAATAAAGTGGTGAGAGAGAGGGGAGGGGGGAGTGGCTCGAATGAAGAAGGCAGGGAGGTGGTCTCCTAATGGGTCAGGATTGACTCCATATTTTATAACTTTGTTAGGATGTGATACTAGTATTCAGTCAAGTATGGAGCCGGGGGGGGGGGGTTGATTTTGTTAGGTCTAGTAATGGAGTTTGTAAGTTGCGTAAAGTTGAATAGGTTGATAGTTATGGATGGATTAGAGTTATTGATTTTTTTTCCCAGTCAATGTTTGTATCTCCCAAAATAAAGGTTTCTAGTTTAATGTTAGATGAGGACCATGAGAGGATATCTTCCAGGGTACTGGTATTGTTACCAGGAGGAATGTAGAGGGAAATAATACAGATGCTTTTATGGTTGTTTATTTTTAGTATGCCAATAACTAGTTCAGCATTATTAAAAGTGGGAATGGTGTTGGGGTATGGGGTTATAGTTAGGAGGTTGGAGTAGATTAGAGCAACTCCGCCTCATCTCTTAGTACGGTCGGATCGGAGAGAATGAAATCCAGGAGGTAGAAACTCAGAGTCATTAATATGTGGTTTTAACCAGGTTTCAGAGATGGCTGCTACGTCTGGGGAGTTATGGGAGAGCCAGGCATGGAAGAGTGATGGCTTATTATTTAGACTTTAAGCGTTGATTGTTAGGAACTTGAAGTTTATAAGAATATTTTTTTTGTTGGAGCAAGAATAATTTGTAGAAGAGAAGTTTGGAGGAGAGAAATTTGGGCCTGGATTGGGGTGTATGTCACCAGCTAAGTGAAGGCAAGTAATGGTGGGGACATGTTTATTAGATTTATGTTTTGATAGATGATGCTGGTAGTGAGTTGGGTTTAGTTTGTAGTTGTTGTCAAAGACAGGAAAAATTTTTATTTTTAAGGGAAGGAGAGGGTGGGAGGGAATTAATGATGCAGCAATGTTGTGAAAGTGGGATGTGTGGTGGTGCTGGGGAGTCAGAGGGGGAGAGGGGAAATGAGAGTTATTATAGGAGGTTAGCTGGTATAGAAATAATAGAAGTAAGATGAAGGGGGAGTAGAGTAAGACTTTGGAAGGAAGGTTGAGCATGGTAGAGGGAGACAGTTAATGTTAATGAGAAGATGAGATAGGGGTGTGGTATGGAGAAGTAGGTGGGTAGGAGAATAGAATGGGGGAGTGTCTCCTAATAAGAAGAGGGATGGGCTAATACTGAGGAGTATTCTGATTGGTTGGGGAGAGGGGTTGGACTAAAGGGTTAAGGATAAGTCTAGGAGTAATGGGGGCGGTTATGGTTTGTATGTAACTGTAAGTTGTTACATACAAACCTACTACCATACAATTAATTGTATGTTTTCTTTTATATTTAACTTAACTGTAATATAGGTTTTAATTGAAATATAATAATTTAATCCAGGTTCTCTAGCAGCATCAGTAAATATTTGCCAAATAGTTTCTCTCTTACCCAAAAGGGCCTTAATATTACCACCACGTGGTCCCACAATGACCTGATCAATAATTGCAAATTTAAATGAATGAACAGCCCCATATAGATATATATATATATATAATGCATTATTTGTATCTTTGGTTCTAATACTACATAGGTGATCATAAATATGTTTCTTGAACTGTCATTAAGTCTTGCCTATATAGTATGCGGGGCATGACATACACTTTGCTAAATAAATAACATATTTACTATTACAGTTACATTACCTAAAGTGTACATAAGTCCTGTTAATATTTTCCAACTTTACCCCTTCGATGTCCAAAATCACAGAATATTGTTTACAACAACCACATCTGTTTGTATGTTTACTCAGCTTGTTTCTAACCTTAACTATGGGTCCTAATTCAAGTGATTTCTTTAAATTAGTTCCCATTTTATGAACAAACATAGGGCTATAGCCCAGAATATTCCTGACCTCTTGATCCACTACCAAAACATTGCAATTCTTCCTCACTATACTTTTTATCTGATTTACATATGAATGAATATTGCAAAACACACGCCCTATTAAATTGCTTTGTCGGATATTCCGCTAATTTCCCTATGTTTGTGTCTATATCTATCCCTGTGCCCAGCAATGGAGGGTATTTTTTCCCCATTCATGAACTACAGAATTAGTAACGTCGTTGAGCATTGCCATAGGGTAACCCCTACTTTTGAACATAGATTTAATATAATTAATTTCTTCTATCATATTCTCATAACCAGAGGTCATATGGGCAGCTCTTATACATTGTCCCTTGTAAATATTTTTCATCATGGATCTAGGGTGGTTACTAGTGTATTCCAAGTAACTGTTGGAAAAGGTTTCTTTTCTAAATATTTTAGACTGAAATCCTTGACTAGAATGATATATATAAGTATATACGATTCATTATTGTTTATATGTGTTCTGATGAAGTCAACTTTTATGTGGATGAAAGCGCTTAACATGGAGAATTTATATGTGATTTATTTGTTTCATTAAACACTTAATTTTTCACCAGTCCATGCATTGGCTATACTTTTGAAAACATATCTCTGTTACTGTTTCTTTTGTTCCAGCTGTTCTGGTGTGCTTTTTTTTTACCATACCCCCAAATTTATCATACTCATATTTATGCGGTTTTACTACTAATCTCTTGTCTTTTTCATTTATCCACTTTAACACTTTGTATAAATTTAACGTAGCTTCATATAGTACTGGGTTATTTAATCCTAAAACTCTTTCCTCTTTACTTACATACAAAACTCCTGCTTTTAATGGGTTTAATCTAGAAGTCTGTATAAATGAAAAAAGTGAAAACATTCCTTTTCAAATACTGTTGGCAGCATAAGTACACTTGTATATGCTATTTTCCTATCAGTACTGATTTTATCAAATAAGCCCTTTTTCTGAATGATAACTTATATGTTCTCTAGAAAAGACAGGTTTATTTCTTCTATTGTTTTAGTCCATTGAATTCTACTTAGATCTTTGTTTCCAAATTTGATACCTAACAGAGAAATTTCATTCATTGTAAAATGTATATCCCCCTATCTTTACTACATCACATCAACCTTTACTTTTCTCTTTATTTAAAGCCATCCCTATCACTTCTGGACACTAATTTGTACAGATTATTACTTTGTTTTATCATATTTATTTTTGCAATTGCTATAATGTCATCTGCGTATGTTAACAGAAATTGTATTCCTAACCCTTCAGGTGTTATACCCCGCCTCCTTCATTTTGTAATTTATTTAATATACTGTCACATTCATAAATAATGCAGAGTGTACAACTCATTAGAGATCTCTGTCTTATACCACTTTTCAAATGTACCTCTTGGCTTAACCAGCCATTTAAAAGTATTTTACTTTGTTATTACTGTATGCTGGCATACATAATTTCCTGTCATTCTAACTTATCTTATTTCATTATTACCCATAAGATTTCTTGTCCTGTTTTATCAAATGCCTTATTTAGGTCTCCGACCATGATTTTTTTCTTCTTCTATTCATAATATCATCCACAGTTTCTCTATGAATAATGATTCTTGACAACCCTTCCCCTTTATCCTATAGATACTATCTTCCATAATATTTTCCATGTTAGTTTCAAATTTGTTTTGTATTAATTTCATAAAGATCTTGTAATCATTATTATTCAGTACTATTGGTCTACAGTTTTTTTAATGGCCTTCTATATTCCTTCCTCCATATGAATTTAATTATTTCATTACATAATTCTTAACCTTCATTTAACCATTCATTCAAATTCTTTAAAATAGTTTTTGTCAGTCCCTTAAATCCTCATATATTTCATCTGGCCCTGTAGCTAATCTGTATTTGTCCTAATACTTTAGCTAGCTTATTTAAAGAAATCTTCATTTCCATCTTTTTATTGTCTTTTTCTGTTAACTTTTTAATTCCATGTTTATTTTTGCTACCTTCTTTTTTCTTTAAACATATCTTGTACATATTGTACTTATTACAGTATATTCATCTTTTCTTGAGTTCTTTCTATTTCTCCTTTTACATTTTATTTCTGTCATTAAACTAACATCTTCCTTTACTAATCTGCTTAAGTAATTCAGTATGGCTTCTCTTTTTCCTTGTAAAAAAATCTTTGCTTATATAATAATAATTCTTGTATTTTTCTTGATTTCTTTCATATAATTATTTTTCGTTGTCAAAATACTTATATATAGTGAGAGCATCAAAAAAGAAATCGGAGATGTAGGAGATCAGTTTGGAAGTTGTCTTATGGCAAGAGGTGCAAATAGTTGGAACTTCAAAGTACAAGTTGCAGACATAGGAAATATATTCCCATATGAAATACAATCACTTCTAAGTATTTCTGGCAAACCATTGAATGAAATAAAAGTTGTACAGAAAAGGCTGTTTGTTCCAACAAGGGCAAATTAAATGGAAGTAGTTATTGCATTTAAATGTCTGTAGGGAATTGAATCTTGTATGGTGACATTAGGAATAGTCAGATTTGTGAAACTGATGTCATTCACATGTAGTGAGTATAATCTTATTTTGAATTCTACTTTGTAGACTTGAAAGGTCTATAAAATGATTTCAGAATGTTGTCAAGTATGTCACATAAGAAAATTCAATGAATGAGGAAAGACTGACATTGCCCTTTTTGGTGTAAGATAATGAAAGGTGTTTTGGGGGAAAGTTTAGTGGTGATGGATGTTAGAAACTATGGTGCAACAGTGTAGTCACACCTTTAGTGCATGACACTACTTATAAGCAGTTCTTACTGAACGATATTTAAAAGGCATACAATTGGCTATGTAATGTTTTACTAGACATAATATAACTACTGTAATATCTGACCATGTTTTAGAATTTTACACAGTTTTAAAGGCCATTATCACAGTACAAATACAGAATCAGAAATATTGAACCTGTGTTTAATAATAAAAAGCCACTGGGTTTTGAAAAGAGCCTTTAGGTCAATATGCATTTTAGATGTGTACTTGCAAAAATTTTGTGAATTAATTTATTTTTTTCAGTTACTGCCTATTTTGACATTAAAGCACTGTTTTTGTTTATCCTCTTTAAACTGAAAGCTGATGTCCAGACATGCCTCTGTTACTTAAAATACAGCGAAATGCTAAGATTGTCTGTGTGTGATAGTAGTAACAGGTGAACCTCTGTGGAGAATGTTTACTCCTTGTACACCAGACAGAAGAGGAGTAAATTTGTTCCACTATTCAGGAAATGTAAAGAATTAGGGGTGAAATTCAAACTGCTGTACCCAGCTATCTTCAAAATGTCCTTCTCTGGAAAGACAATATCATTTTTGATAAAGTATATGATAAGAAGTTATTACAAAAGTTTGTCCAATGAAATTTGAGCTGTGAAACAAGAGATTGTTTCTTGTTCTTCTGGTAATAAAGACTACAAAGAGACTGTGCCAGTGAATCATTTTCCAATGTTTCAATAGAAAATGCTGGAGAGAAAAAAGGCATGAGAATTGACTAGAAGAATCAAGAGTACATTTGAAATGAAGCACATACAGGGTTTGGGAGATGGAGATGAACAGGAATAAAACCAGTTAACTTGAAAATTGACAAATGTGGGATTACAAAGTACAAAGGTGTAATTATATTTGTGAAATATGAAAAGAAAATCTTGTAATATTGAACTTTGGGCTTGTGGAGGACTCTAAAGCATATGTCCTACTTCATGTTATTAATGTTTGGAAAAATACTTGTAGAGGGAAGAGGCAGGAGAAGGTTGAGGCAGGAGAAAGTTAACTGTAAATAAAACTATTTTTTTGTTAATAGTACTGTTTTTATAGTGTATGATTTTCTTTGCATGCTATAAAGTAATGTTTTCTCAGTTATTTTTAAGTGTAGTGGGGATACTATTGTAAACAGGTGCTCCTGCTTTTTTCTCCCTTCTTTCAGAAGAAAAGTTTTGTTAAAAGACCGTGATGAAAGAAAACGTAATGTGCTTTTTCTCATTCTTATGTGGGGAAATAACTGGATTAAAGCCCTTAGCTTGATCTAGTAACATGTTTTAAGAGAAAGCAAGTAAATGAAAAAGAATATTGAATAGAATAAGGCTTTCTTCTATCAAATAAATGTATGCTTATTAGAAATTTTGTATCTGGTCCTTATGTCTCTATGGAAACAATCTAATTGAGAAAAAGTAGCTAGAAAAAAAAAGAGAAATTGGATAGGTAGTAATGTTCTCTAAAAGGATTCAGGTGTTTTCCCAGCTGGGAGAACTATAAAGATAAGACAAAACAAGAAAGCACTGAGTAGGAACACAGGCTGCACCATGCATTTTAGCATGGATAACCTTTCTTTTAGATTAACTCAGTTATGTGGGTGTGACTGTCAGTTTGGGACATTTGTTCCTATTAGGAGGGTAAAATGTCAATATTTGAAGATATGCATAGTTTTGTGTGTTAGTATTAGGTTAATCGGTTTTAGGTGTTTTTTTTTTGAGGGCTTTTAATAAAACAAAAAAAAGTTTTGTAAGATGTGACACTGGCTCAAATGGATATGATAAGAAACAACTGTATAAAAGTTTAACCTGCCAAACAGTGTATGCATGTAACACGAAAGCTGGAACTGGACATTTAACAACAAGGCTGTTATACATAAAAGGTGGGAATAATAACTTTAATACAATGATGCTTTCTGTAATGTCTTTAAATGTCAATGGTCTCACAGATAAGTACAAAAAATAAAGAGTAATGAACTATATTATAGAGTGCAAATAGCCATGCAACAGGGGAGACACTTGGAAAGAACTGAACATGTGCATTTGATAAAGAAAGGTTTTCAGGATGGTTATTCAGTGAAATACCTGGGACAAAGGAAAACAGGAGTACTTGTATGAATTGTGAGAAGAGCTCCAATAGTGATAGAAGAGAATAAAAAAAGATAATAATGGTAGATTTGTAGTACTAAAGGGCTGCTGACAAGGGCAGAGGTTTATACTGGTATGTATTTATATTTTACCCAAAACTGCTATAATGGAGGTTATGAAAATTTTGGGAGAAATAATCCACTTTTAGCAAGGAATATTACTTATAGGTGCAGACTGGGATTTAATTTTTAGCAGTGAAAATGTGTCTGGGTGGCCTAGAATGGAAAGTATAACAAAGGAGGTTAGACTCTTTAAGAAATTTATGAAAATATTTGGCATGGGTGTGAATTCAGTAATAGGAGTTTGGAGTGAATTTACATGTTATTCCCCAAGATACTAAAACTGGCCTAGGTTAGATAGAATTTATATTTCACAGGAATTTATATTTCACAGGAAAGTGTGCATTTAAATAAAGTCTTGATATGCACCCAATAACGATTTCAGATCATGCTTCAATAATTTAAATAAAAACACAGGGTAATGAAATAAAAATGAGACCCTGATGCTTTCCCACCTATCTGTTGAAAAGAGAGGATTTTAAGGAATGGGTAGTGGAAATTAGTAAGGAGCTATTAGAGAAGATAGAAATTTCTTCTGAAAATATAGTTAAGGAGTGGGATAAAATTAAAGAGCCCCTCAACTGTTACCTGATTCTGTTGGTGGCTAGATGACAGAGGAGATTGTTTTCCACGGTTTTACTTCTTAGTTTTTGTCCTCTCTTGTAGTTATATAATAATGATCACTTCCAATTTCAGGGTTTATCCCTCTTCTGAACTTTGAACTTTAGATTATAGGATGTGTTCATTATATGTGGTGTAATATTGTTCATAAAATAAATACCAGTTGCTCTTGACCATAATTTGTGGTTCTTAACATACACACCACTGTCTGCATATCTGTCCATTACACTCCTCTTTCCAAATAAAGTTTAATAGACAACTATGTATTATGTGCCCCCCCCCCCCAGCATATGTAAAGTGATTATATTTTGCTGCTCTTATTTATTTACTTATTTATTTAAGTTTATTAAAATCTACAGGACAAGCTGAACGCATCTTCATCATCTCTGGAACTAAAAGTCAAAGATCTTAAAGATGTACAAACCAAGAATGAGACAGAATTCCTGGAGGTACAAGTAAGTAAATTGTCTATGTTTTGTTCTGGATGTTTTCAATACAAGTAGTCTGCAGCAAAACTGCAGGAAGTAGGCATTGTGTTTCATAGGTCCACATTATATTACTTTAAAAATAATTTCATGGCATATTACTGTTAACTGGATGTATTTAATTAGAGTATGTGAACTATTTGTTGGTTTTGCTGTAGTATATTTTTATGGTTTGGGGCAATGTTGAAAACAATTAGACATTTTGAAAGCCTAATGTATCATGAGGTTATGGTGAATGAATCATGTTGACTGACTGAATATTGTTAACTCAAATATTAGTTGAAAAAGACCAAAAAAAGTAAAAAAAAAAAACAAAAAAAACCCCCCACTTTCAGTGAGCACTTTTTTGCAGGGGCAGAAGCCTCTTTGCAAGTTTCCACATGGGGGTAGACCCCTACACCCTTCTCATCATATATATATATATATATATATATATATATATAGAGAGAGAGAGAGAGAGAGAGAGAGACTAGTGGGGGGAACAGTGCAACTGCAAAGGTAGCCAAAAGTTGTTTTCAGCAATGACAAATGGACCAAACTGCATTCAAACAAAACTTGTTCTGTGGAATGACAGATCTGTAGTTCTTCAGTGAAGAAATGATAGTGGTGTTATGAATAACTTATGGGCAGATTTACCCCATGAAGCACCAGATCCCAAGAGGTCTCTCTAAGTAATCCTTTACTTTTTTGAATGCCATCTCATGCTAGTATCTACCCCAATATTAGCTGTGCTCAATGGGTCCACTTTAGGAACTCTGCTCAGGATGTGACAAATGCAAACTCATCAATTCAGACAGACTGAGAAAAATTGCACTGAACTTACCAAGCAACAATCATATTTTTCTTACTGTTATTTTTCCTAATGTTTAAACACAATGTTATTTCTTCTGGACAGAGTGTAGAGTTTTTGTACACCATCCTGCTATACTTTGACATTTTTTGTTGAAATAATTGTTTCTCAGTTTGCATTCATCAATTTATATAGTTAACCAAAGCCATTTACCCACTTTTATTTCTGAAAAGAATAGTCTGAAAGAAGTTTCTTTAATACATGGACATATGGGATATTGCTGGCAATCTGTTTTTTTTTTTTTTTGGAACTGATTTCAAAACATTCAGAGCATGTTTTTCTAGGATTCCCACTTCCTATTTAGGGACTGTTCCCATAAATGGAATGCAGCTTCCTATAGAACATGATTTTCATAAACCTTTGATGTGAAATTCTGTTGTGACATAAACTAAGAAAGTTTGGATCCTGAAAGAGGGAATTATCTGAGGAGTTTTGCACTCATTGCATGTTTTCCATTGCTGCTTCATTCTAACACAAAGCACTGGATATTTTTCTAGAACTGGGACAAGTCTAAGTTCAAAGTAGTATTATCGATTGTTCAGTCACTTGTCTTACATATGGAGTTTGGAGTTGACTTTTTGGTCTGAGTGCTTAAGTCTGGAATTCATTTCCTGTGTGTCTTCTAAAACTGCAAATGATCCCAAAACCTAGTGATCTAGTGATTGAGAAACAGATCCCTGCTACAAGTAGGTCATAAATGCTAAACAAATATTGTAATATCATCAGTATATGCACATACATAGGTGCAGTAGGATTATAGAGGCTGGAAACTACAAGACAATAGGGTAGGACGTGGCAATAATTGGTAACAAATTGCACAGAAAAGACAGAGTAATAAGCAAGTCAGGAGGAGATGCTAATCTGTTTATTTAAAATTGTTGACCTAAGCATAGAACCAAACCATCTGAAACAACTTCACAATCAACATGGAAGAAAAACAAATGAGAAGTTAGCAAAAACTGATTAAAAGAAAATGTTCAGTGGCTTAAAGGAGAGTAATACAAACAGTAAAATTAGCATATCAAATATGATAGTTGAAAAAGTTTAAAATGTAGAGAACACTGAGCATTTGATAACGTGCTAGGAGTCTTGTGTTATTAAGCTGATGTATGCACTTTATTTTATGTAGATAAGTTAACATGAATAAAAAACAATAATAGGGATGACTGTAATTAGTGATACAGAGAATAGGCAAGTTGGGATAGAATTTACTGGAGGAATCTGGCAGAAGAACCAAGGTATTGGGAACAAATAATTAGAGAGGGAAAGGTAATATTATGGGAAGAAGACAATACAACATTTAGACTATAGTTTTATTTAAATTTAATAACTGGGTATTGTCCAACTGGACAAAAAGCAGAAGTCCATTTTCAGTGGAGACCCAGGGTGAAAATTGCCCAAATACAGTTACAAACAGTACAAGTACAAAAAGTTTATAACAAGTAAAACACAATACATAGTTCAATAAAGATCATAATGTACTCATAATTACAAGTAAAAGCAACTTAACATTTCTTTTATTGGTTTGGTTTCTTTGCCAGTTTTCTCCAGTAAATTCCAGCCCCCTCTTGCTTATTCTTTGTACCCATAATTGCAGTCATCCCTGTCAGCAGAATATCCTTTCTCCATTCCCATGTTGGTTTAGTTCTTAGAATACTTTCTGTTACTTTATAATAGTCTGTATGGCTAGTGTTGTTCTCCTTAAGGATATGCATCCAAAATCCTAGTCTTTCCTTATTTCTTGAGCTCCCCCCCATTTCATCATTATTTCTTTCCACTTTGAATTATAGCTTTCTGCTTGAGCTACGTATTGGTGCCTTAACTGTGTGCTCTGAAATACTCCTTCAAATCAGATAATCCCAAACCACCTTGTTCTATTGGAAAGATCAATTTATCCCACTTGACTCTTGCTCTCTTCCCCTCCCAGATAAAGTGAGAATGTGAATTTGAGACTTTATTAATACATCAAACCAAATATGTTGTCCGACTGGTATGATGTGAACCAGTTTCTCAATAAGGTAAGAAGTGTTTAGGTTGAATATTTAGACAGCTATTTAGTTTTGCTTAAAATTTGGTAACTATGCAGGCTTGATGCTGTCTGTTGTATTGAGTATACACTTTGTTCAGTTGGTATTATTTTGTAATGAGATTTTTGGATTTTTAAGTTTTAGTATGACTTTGAGATTGTTAGTGAGGTTTTATTAGTTTCACTCTTTGGGCTGTGTTGTTTTGTTTATGGATGTCATATTTAGCAATATATCTGGGTGCTTTGGCCAGAGGATAGCTTAGGTGGAGTCTTCTAGAAACTGGCTGAGTTTTCTTACTTTAAATGTTAAACAGTAAACTAATCCAACCAAAGTAGAGTAATTAATTATTTAAGGAACTGAAGCCCTGGGTTGTAGCATTACAGGAAGCACGTTTAGATGGGCAGGAACAGGCCATGTTAATAAGAGGCTATGAGGCCTATGAAGTACTGTTGATTGTTCTCGGTTTATAGAGATAGAGGATATGTTACTTGATGATTATGGCTGTTATGTTGAATTTAAATGTTTTATTGGGATGACCTAGCTTACTGCTTATAATGTTTATTTGCTACCGGGTGCTTCACAGGTAGAATGTCATCAAATGTTGAGAGAACTGATAGCATTTTATTGAGGTCTAACTATATTTCCTGATGACTGGATTTGAGTAATAGCTGTTCCAGAAGTAAGAGGTGACCAAAGGGCTTATTATAATTCTGTGACTAGGAAGATTTGTGAAATTGTATGCCAAGGCTAATTATGAGCATTACTGATGTCTCGTATATTAAATCTGGGTTTTAGCAGTTGTGCCTATTATTGTCATAAATTGAAATCAAGATCTGCAATATATAAGCTGTACATTATAACATACCATGCTACTTGGACAAGGATGAACAAGGATATAAAAACTCACCCACATGTAATTCCTAATCTTGTACCTTTGGTATTCTGCACCCATTGGCTATGGCAGATTTAGAGAAGCACTGACCTTTATAGAATAATTTAAAAAGCTAATACATACCAGACTGGATGCACATGATTTAATAGCTAGTTTTCTGTTTTGAATTTAATGGTAAACTGGAGAAAAAGGTAAAAATTCATACCAATGAGTTGTGGTGAAAGGGACAGTATACCGTATGGTATAAATGGAAGAATCTAGAAGAGTCTTGGATTAAGATCTATCGATGAGAAGTGAAACTCATGGGGAAATAAAAAGCTGAACCAGGAAACTGAATATGTACTGAATAGGAAATATGAATTTCCCCAGGAAGCTTTGAAGTGTAGTTATTTTTAGAATTTCCCAGTAAGATGGAAGACTGAAATGGTCACTAAGCATGCCTCTCAACCTCTTAGTGCAAGAAATCTGGGCAAAGCCTGACAAAATGGGGGCCAAAGGCCCAAAATAGGGACATATTTTAAATATTGATGTTATAAATGTAGAAAGTTGATACAGTAACAGAGTTTGTGTTAGCATACATTTTCCTGAAGGATTTGAAGTCTGAAAACCATATGTATGTCATTATGTAGTGACTTCAGATCATCCCCATGATTTGCCAGAAAACCATAGATTTTATGAGGAACAGACCAAAAATATGAAGTCAAATTCTGACATTCTGTGAAAATCTGGACAGTTGAGTGCTATGTATTACATAAGGAAAGTAGAAATCTTTATGTGGGGATCTGGTTGTGATTACAGATATGTTTCATGAATATTTTCAGATGTTGTATAAACCTTAGTATGGAGTTAGTATCAATACGTAATTAATATTTGTAAGGCTCAGAATTATTGCAACAAGAAGAACAAGCTGATATTGTAACAAGACCTAAGACTGACTTGAAACTGTAGTTTTATTGGCCATTTTGTGTCAATTCCAAACTCTTTCATCTTCCTCTCTTAAAACCTGGTTGCCTCGTGGTTTTGGAGTCTTTTCAGGCTTGTTGGCTGTTGGTGAAGCACCCACCAAGAGGAGAAAACGCTGAGAGAAGAAAGGAGCCACTTTTGAGATTTTAAGTATTTTTCCTCTGTTTATTTGTTAAGTTTTTCTGCATAGCCGCCTATTTTGAGCATTTTCTGGCTTGTTAAACTTGATTTCTGCATTAGTAACTGTATTTAGAGCACAACCTATAGCTGTTTACTGAATTTCCTGTTTGCACTTATTTTTAAAATCGTTTTTTTCTCAAAACTTGCATTTTATCTGTCTTTGGCATAGCACTCTTGTGTTGGGTCATTTACTGCACTCTTATAACTTGTTGATACTTGTGAACCTCTGCTATCTCTGAAAAAAACAAAAAAACAAAAAAAATCTTGCTTTTTTCCCACTTTTCTGAGATTTAAAAAAGTTCAGTTACAGGCTTGCTGTTCTTGAACTGTTTGTAAGTTTCTTGGAGGCCATTTTTTGCTTGGGCTAAAGGGAAGTCTCTCTGTTGATCAGTGGCAGTAAAAAAATTGAGCAGCCTGCCTGCCCCTGTGGGAGTGGTTACTGACTTGAAACTGTAGTTTTATTGGCAATTTTGGGTCAATTCCAAACTCCTTCATCTTCCTCTCTTAATACCCTCTTTTGCGCGGTTTTGCATGTTTTTGTGCATAGCGCAACAGCGGGCAGCGCCGCCTAATTGGGTTTAAACTATTCCTGGCTCCACAAAGTCTGCTCTTCACTTTTTCCCTTAGAGCTGCTCTATCTCTCAATTTAAACACCATATTCTCATTCTAAGGCCCTTCACTGGTCCAATTAAGTAATCCTACAAGTTAGCACTATTAAACCATAAGCACTACTTACTCTTATACTCTCTACGATTACTCTGTCCTCTATAGGTCCATCTTAAATTCAGTTTTCCTATATTACTCTAGCATGTCCAAAGGTCAGTCAATGGTTTCCTCTCCAGTCCAGCTGGTGAATCTGGGAATTTTGAGGCAATGTTACAACTGTCTCATGTACATGGGCAACCCTCTCCTCCTCCAAACAGGTTCAAATATATGTGAGAGATGCAACTATTTAGCCAAACTGGAGGCTGAGCTCTCTCATCTCAAAACTGGTGTAACCAGTCAGGAGGAGAAGGTAACCTCACACAACACAATTCCAGTATCACATAGTCCCACTACATCAGCGAACCAAACACATAAATACACAAAAACATACTCGGAGGCTCTAAATAAAAATCTACCTAAGCAACAGAGACCTCCAAAGCAGACATCCAAGCAAACGCTACCTCAAAACAAAACACGTACAACACATAGCCCACAAAGTCAGTGTGCCAAGCAGCCACAGCCCTTAAGGCTGAATAACACACCTGATACTCTTGTAATAGTTGACTCTATTGTCAGACACACTGACGTCCCGCTCACCAGGCTGAATAAAGAGAAGGTCACGGTGAGCTGCCTGTCGGGTGCTAGGATCCGCCACATAACGCAAGCACTCAGGTCACTCCAAAGCAAATACAAATATGACTCAGTCATTGTACATGCTGGTGTGAATGACCTGAGATGTACCTCCCTGGACTACATGAAAAGAGAAATAGAGGAGCTCTCTGATCATGTAGCCCAGGCTGGTATGACCCTGACCTTGAGCAGCATCTTACCCTCACCTAGAATGATGCCACAGTACAAAGACAAAATGATAGATTTTAACAATTGGTCTAAAATTTTGGTGTCATTAAGAGGGGATCCAGTGTCTGTCAGACTGGGATGACATGCTCGACAAGCCACGTTGCTTTGCTAGGGACGGCTTGCACCTGTCACCACTGGTCTTTCAGATATTGGCAAAGATTCTTGCCACCCCCATAGTGCCTTTTTTAGGCAAGGCTCAAAAGTCAAACCCACCCCCATAGACAGCACAAGGAACAAGAAACTAAGGGTAATGCTGCTTAACGCCAGAAGTCTTAACCTCAAGATGCACGCACTCAAAGCTCTCCTCAGTATGGAGAACATCGATATCTGTGCAGTGACAGAAACCTGGTTCAAGGCTCCAGAGAGTACCCCAGCACTACCAGGCTATACCTCATATCATGCCTTTCAGCCCCAAAACCCGGACCGAACCACAAAAGGACGGGGAGTTTCCATATTTATCAAGGATATCCACACCTCCAGGGTTAGTGGCATTGCACGAAGTATTGGAGACCATCCATGTGCAACTAACAGTGGGCAAGACTGCTTTTCAGTTTATAGCATCCTACAGACCACCCTCTCAAAGTCAGGAATCCCACTAGGCTTTCCTGAAAACATTGGAGAACATGAAGATCTCTCCGAACACCATTATATTGGGCGACTTCAACTACACAAACATTGACTGGAGCACTACTCAAGCCCCAGCACCTTAGCCCAAAGGTTCCTGGAAATTATAAACTCAAATGCTATGGAACAACTAGTCGCCACTCCCACAAGAGGGGACAACATACTAGACCTGATCATTACCAACATGGGGACTCTATGCTCCACACCAGAGGTATATCCCTCATTGGTAAGATCAGACCATAAATTAATTTCACTGGATGTCCACATCCCGACCCCACCCCCAGCCCAGAAAACCACAGTGAAAAACTTCTCAAAAGCGAACTTCTCACTTCTCAAAACCGAAGTGGAATCCTTCAAGGCCCCAGAGCCAGTGGAAACTATGGCCCAAACTGCAGTATCCTATATAAATGCATTCTACGGACATCTCCAGGAATGCATGGATCATGCTATCCCAAACAAAACCAAGACCCAATCATCCAAAGGCAGGCGTCCAGTCTGGTGGACCCCTGCCATAAATAAACTGTACAACAGAAGGAGGAAGCTACTACATGATAGAGCAAAATCCCTAATAGGGAAGGCATCTCTGATCAGTACTAGCAAAAATTTACGATCCCTCATAAAATCCTCCAAGGCCAGCTTTGAGAGAAAAATTGCACAGGACACCAAAGACAATCATAAGGCTTTTTTCATTTATGTTAGGACCCTGGGATGCAACTCCCAGACTTGTTCTGAGTTGATTCTAAATGACAAAAAATACACTGAACCCACAGACATCACCAATATCCTGGCAGACAGGTTCAGTGCAAACTTCTCCACCCCCTCCCTCCCAAAAGAGCAAGTATCTATCCCGGCAGAGGGCTGCCTCCCAAACATCTCTGATGCTCAGGTGAAGGCTGCCCTCTCCAAAGCAAAAAACACTGCTTCCATGGGACCAGATGGCATCCCAGGTTGCGTCCTACATGAACTCCAAGAGGAACTAATCCCTCAAATAAAACAGCTATACAATCTCAGTCTCACTACAGGATATGTGCCCACAGAATGGCGTACAGCAACAGTGGTCTCACTCCACAAAGGTGGAGCCTCTACGGACCCTGGAAACTATCGCCCCATAAGCCTGACTGGCTTAGTCTGCAAGGCTATGGAGAGGATCATCATGGAGCTCATAAACAAAGACATTGGGGACCTACAGACACTAGATCCTACCCAGTTCGGCTTTGTCAAGGGCAGATCCTGCCTTTTGAACCTGGTTGACTTCTTCAAAACAGTCACCAAAGCCATAGATGAAGGGAAGGTAGTCCACACAGCCTATCTGGACCTTGCAAAGGCATTTGATGCAATGCCCTACTCGGGCATCATAGATAAGCTATCCAGCTTAAATATAAACCCCTATGTCACAAGATGGGTCGCAAACTGTCTCAAAGACAGAACTCACAGAGTGAGAGTTGCTGGAGCCATGTCAGACTCGAAACCAGTCACAAGTGGCATCCCACAGGGTTCTGTCCTGGGACCACTCTTGTTTTCCATGGTACAGGCAAACGTGGGAGTACTATGGCTCACCAAGTTCACAGACGACTGCAAACTGGGCGCCATAATCGACTCTCCAGCTGAAACAAACATCCTTCAAAAAGGTCTCACAGAGACAGATAACTGGTGCCAGCGCCATGGTCTAAAGCTAAATGCCAAAAAATGTATAGTCATACACTTTGGCAAAAACAATGTGCCCACAAATTAGCACATAGGCAGAAACCCATTAAGTACAGAGAAAGTTATTAGGGACCTGGGGACCCAAGTTGATAGCAATCTCTCCTTTGAAAACCACATTGCCAAAGTGGTTAGAAAGACCTTCTACATAGCCCATCTCATCACGAAGGGTTTTACATCTAGATCAAGAGAGGTAATTGTGCCCCTTTATTCATCCCTCATCAGGCCCATCATAGAATACAATGCCCCTTTTGGGATGTACCTTACCCGACACCTGCAGCAATTAGAAAGACCCCAAAAGTATCTCACCAAGAGGATCAAGGGTCTCAAACAGATGCCATATGCTGCTCGGTTAAAAAAACTCCAGCTCTACTCAGTTGCATACCGCCTACTTCGAGGCGATCTATGCCTGATATACAAAGCTATGTCAAATCCAGAATTAATGGACATGCACCACCTCAGTAAATCTAAATCCCTTAGAGCCACACGCTCGAGGGACTTGAACCTCAGCACAGAAATAAATAGAACTTGCTGGAGGGACAGGTTCATACCTAGAGGCTCCCTTCGCTCTGGAATAGAATTCCAGTTCATGTGAGGCAGAGAACCTCACTGAATCTCTTCAAGAAGAATCTAGATAGGTGGATGGGGGATCATAGGTTTGTCCCAGGGATTACTCCTGCATCACTATTAGACAGAGGCACAGTAAACTAAACCTTAAAAAGGGCACAGTATACTCAAATCAAGGGGTGGCGTAAGCCATACAGAATCGGGCTAGGCTTATAATTGCCCCAGGGCAGATAGCCTAGTATGAACCCTGAACCTATGAACCTATGACCCTTAAGGAAGCATGACAAATGCAACACCTGCAATACCCACAGAGATACTTTACAAAAAGGATACAAGGCCTAATCAACATGTCCTACATGGACCTACTCAAAGCCCATCACTATACTAGGTATCCTACAGACTGCTAAGAGGTGACCTGTGTCTGGCATACAAGGCATCCTTTAACCCAATACTGATGGATTTACTGCACTTCAGCAAGGCAAGTGTCAACAGAAATACTCTTATCTAGGTATCTAAACCTCTTTTGCAGCATCAACAGAATGGTTTGAAGGGAAAGGTATATCTTGCAGAAGAATACCACTGCTGTGGTTCAGACTCACCATACACATAAAACAAAGTTCCTCCCTGTCCATTTTCAAGTGCAACTTAGTTCTGTGGATGGAAGAACAGAAAATTTACCCCAGGAATGGCCCCTGTTCTACTAATGGACAGAGGCATCTCCTAAATGCTTCAACCCATGCATGGGTCCCATCCAATTATCTAATGGTATGATCCCATTTAGTCATTAGAGGTAATATAATTACTGACCATGGGATGGATAAGGCCAATCTATAACCAAATGTGATAGGTTATTTTCAGCACAAAAAGGGAAACTGGCTAGGCTTAAAATGGCAGACAAGGACAGCTGGCATAGTACTTATCTATGAACTTATGAGCCTATTGCTGGGGGTGCAGCAACGTAGGCATGATGAATAACCCCAGACAGTGATCGTAACCAAAGAAGTCTTAAGGATTCATAAAGACAGGGTAGCTCCCTTAACGGAACAAGGGTTGAACATGGCTAGGCTTGTAAGAGCCCTTGGGCCATTAGCCTAGTAACCTCCTATGAATCTGTTAATAAAGTACTAAGAAGATTCCTTCCTGAAAATAAATAACAGTGACTGTTACTTATAAGTAGGGTAAGTACTTGAGTATAGCTCCATCTTTCAGGCCCATTTCAGTTTGGAACCAAGATGACAAGTTTGCATGTCCTATATTATATTCTACTGTATTTAACCCACTTTTTGCTATAATTAATTGAGAATGCTTAGTGCGGGTTTCTTGGTGGGAAACGATCCTTTGATAATGTTTTGAAAATGAGACCGATAATGAAAATGGATCAGGAGGAGCAGAAGGATTTGATTTATAAACGCTGAAACACGTTTAGTCATTTTAAATGGTATGCATGTTAAAGATTCTACTGACCTTCAGGTTTATTCTGGATTTTGTGGATACTGTATGACAATATATATCACAGAGACAAAAGCTAAGACTCCTGCCCGGCTTTCAGTGTTCTTTATATTAAATACAACTTTGTATATCCATGATTGTTTCTAGAATTCTGAAATTTTCTTTGCTATATTTCATGTACCTACTATGAGTTATTTCACCTGGGCCTGTGTTTGAGAATGGTCAGTGATTAGTGCACTACCTCGGTCAACAAACATAAATAAATATAATAAATTTAATAATGTAACCAGACAAAGGCTCTATTGTCACTACTGTTGTTTGCTATTTGTCTCGAGCCTTTGGCAGCAAAAATAGGACAATTGGATTTACATTGTTGTAAGGTTAGGGAGAGAAAAGGTGAAGAGTTCATTGTTTGTAGATGATGAGTTGATACATCTCACAAAATTAGACCTGAATATGCCATGTCTTTTTTGACTGTTTGAATAATTCTGTTTTTTTTTTTTCAGGGTATAAAATAAACATAAGGCAAGGGTGATCATAGTAAATTATTGACTATGTTAAGTTCTCTTGAATGAGTTTGTAATTTTCTAGGAGGTGATATATACTAAATACTCAAGAATTTGGTTAGACAGTATGGCTGAAAGCTCTGTAACATGAGTTCATAGGTTCATAGGTTCATAGGTAGGTACTAGGCTATTGGCCCTAGGGCCTATATAAGCCTAGCCAAAAAGGTACCCTGGCTTTCGCCACCCAAGAAAACTGTTTTCCTGTGCCCCTTTCAATCAGAGCCACAGAAGTGATCCCTGGGATGAATTTCCTATCTCCCATCCAATCATCAAGATTTTTCTTCAAGAGTGCTAATGAGGAGCTTTGTTTGATGTAGATAGGTAGTTTGTTCCAGAGTATGGGAAATCTCTTGGACAGGAATCGATCCCTCCAGCATGATCTGTTTATTGCTGTGACAAGGTTTAGGTCCCTAGAGCATGTAGCTTGGAGGGATTGGGATTTCTTTAAGTGGAGCATGTCCAACAGCTCTGGGTTTGACATAGCTTTGTATGTTATCGCCTCTGAGTAGGCGATATGCGATGGAGTAAAGATGGAGTCTTTTGAGACGGTCTGTGTAGGGCATCTGTGTGAGGTCAGTAATCCTCTTTGTGAGGTATTTCTGCAGCCTTTCCAGTTGTTGTAGATGTCTTGTGAGGTACATACCAAAAGAGGGGATGTATTCTATAATGGGTCTAATGAGTGACGAGTAGAGGGTGACAATGACCTCTGTGCCACATAGAAGGATTTCCTGACTACTGTGGTGATGTGATTCTCAAAGGAGAGACTACTCTCCACCTGTGTCCAAGGGAGCCCGCAGGATTTTTTGCAGGGGGGTGCAAAACCGAGCCCCGCCCACACAGCCCCGCCCCTCCCTGTGCAGCCCCACCACACACAGCCCCACCCCCCACGCAGCCCCCCACATACACACACAGCCATTCCAGTGTCCCATTACTTGGCTATTTCTCCCCATTTGCCACAGACACTGTTCAAATCTATCAGTATGCATACTGTCTTATGCTTTACTTCTACAATGATTACAGAAATTTGGATTTAATTTACAACTTTTATTTCAAATTTTATAGCAGAAACACTGAGGCACGCATTTCACATTTGCTAAACAAAGCAACAGTCTTGCAATGAAAACAGACTTAGCATTAAAACTTCTCTGCTTTTGAAACTCACATTGATTGAAACAGCATTGAAACCCACATTCAAAGAGAATGCATCTGGGCAGTGGCAGCCTGGCAGGTTAAGTTTACCTTTGGGCTGTTTTCAAAGCATATCAAATGCATACATTTTTAGGCCCATGCAAAAGTATGGTGATTCATGTTCCTGATAATTGAATTATATCCCTTGTACAGCACCTGCACCACCTGTTAGAGTGTATTTTAAATTTACAGTTTTTAACATTTTCCAGTAAGCAGTGAAACAATTCAAAACATATGAACCAGTAATGACAAACTGCCTAGGTCAGAACATTTCAAACATAAAATGCCACTCAAACTTCTATCATTATAATCCACCGATATTAGTCCATATGCACACTCTCTGCAGTCTGCAGAAATCATCTGAATTCCACATTAAAAAGATCTGAAACTAATGGAGAGTTGCTATAAAAAGTACAGTTTTGTACCTACCATAAATGTAGATGTCCGATAGACATGCAACTGCAGTCATAACATGTGGGTTGTCCTGCCTCAGGCAGCCCTCGGTCATCCGGATTCCAAAGTCTGGGTCCGACGTCGGCTGATGTCGCATTTCTCTCCGATGTCAGAGTGGCTGGAGTACATAAGCATCAGCCGACGCCATTTTCTTCAGTGTTTCTTGCCCCAGATGCCAGGTGCCCTCCAAGGAAGGCTGTAATCAAATGGGAAGACAAAAACAGGATTCCAAACAAGTAAATGAGCAATAAAACAAATACACCATAACAGATATCCCCAGCTAAGAGTAACAGGGATAGGAGTGGACCCTAGGCATAGAGGGGTATGGAGGGAGGGAAAATCCGACTGCAGTTGCATGTCTATCGGACATCTACATTTATGGTAGGTACAAAACTGTACTATATCCTTCAAGAATGCAACTGCAGTCATAACATGTGGGTAGAATACCATAGCTTAGCTGGGGGAGGAGGAATGCTCTAGGAAAAAGATGGTGTGGCAATCAAACCCTGCAGGACTGCCAAGCAAAGCCTGCTCTGGATCTGGAGTATAGAGGGAGATTGTAGTGTTTGGAGAATGTATGCACGGAGCTCCATGTAGCAGCTTCTAGAATGTCCTTGGTAGGCACCCCTCTTAAGAATGCTGTAGAGGTGGCTGTAGCTCTGGTGGAATGTGGTCTGACATTAGCTGGAACAGTCTTTCCATGAAAGGAATAACAGAATCTGATGCAATGTCCAATCCATTTAGAAATAGTCTGTTTTGAAATTGCTTTTCCTTGGACTGCAGGGGCGTAAGCTACAAAAAGTTGTTCAGACTTCCTACTGGCCTTTGTTCTGTCCAGGTAGTATCAAAGTTGTCTGTGAATGTCCAAGGTATGCAACAGTCTTTCCCCCTTATTCTCAGGATTGGGGAAGAAAGCAGGCAGATGAATGGCTTGATTTAAAGAAACCCTAGAAACCACCTTTGGCATAAAAGTAGGGTTGGTCCTTAATGAAACCCTGTCTATATGAAAAATGATAAAGGGTGGTATTGCCATTAGGGCCTGTAACTCTGAAACCCTTCTTGCTGAGGTAATTGCCAACAGGAAAGCTGTCTTCCATGAGAGAAATTGCAAGTCAACTGAAGCTGCTAACTCAAATGGAGGTAGAGTCAGTTTTTCTAAGACAAAATTGAGGTCCCAGGCTGGCACTGGGGCCTTTCTTGGCAGCTTAATGTTCTTGATTCCCCTGAGGAATTGCCTTAGTAAGGGGTGAGAAAAAACAGGAGGATCAGTGTTGTATCTAGCTGAAATAGCAGATGCATGTATCTGTATGGAAGAATATGAGAGGCCGTTCTTTAACATATCTGCCAAATATTCCAAGATGAGTGGGATGTTCAACAATGATGCATCATGTCCCTTGCTGGTATTCCAATTGCTGAATCTTTTCCACTTTGCTAAGTAAACCTTTCTGGTGGATGGTCTTCGAGCCTCTGTTAGTATCCGCTGAACTTCCTTGGAGAGAGATAAGCTGAAGTTATTTATGGGATCTCCCAGGCTGTTAGCTGCAGTGTCAGAAGATTTGGATGCAGTGTTTCGAAATTGTGTTGAGTCAGAAGTAGAGGCCACTGGGGGAGGGCCCACCTCCTGGTGTGGCATATGCTCTGTAGTAGTGGATATCAGTGTTGTCTTGGCCAGTCCGGAGCTATTGTGATTCCCTTGGGCTTCTCTGCTTTGATCTTTAGTAATACTGAGGTCATCAGTGGCAGAGGTGGGAATGCATAGATTGCTATGGAGTTCCAGTTGAATGAGAGGGCATCTATTTTCCAAGCTTTTGGATGGTATGTCCTTGTGCAAAATTTTGGTAGAAGATGGTTGAGGTGAGAGGCAAATAGGTCCACTTCTGGCTTGCCCCATGTTGAAGTGAGTTGTCTGAAGGCCTTCGGATGTAACCTCCACTCGTGTGGATCTGTGAAATTCCTGCTTAGGCTGTCCGCCAACACATTGTCTTTTCCTGGAACAAACTGGGATTGTAACTGGATGTTTAGGCTCAGTGATTTCTCCCAAAGCTGCATTGCCAGTCTGCAAAGGGGGTAAGAGTGGGTGCCCCCCTGCTTGTTTATGTACCACATCACAGTGGTGTTGTCTGTCCGTATCATTAAATGGCCTTGCTGGAGTTGGTGTTGAAAGGCCTCGATGGCATGCATTACTGCCAGCATTTCCTTTTGGTTTATATGCAGATGTGTTTCCTTTGGAGACCATTGTCCTTGTATACACCTGCCTTCCATGTGCACCCCCCATCCAAGGTCTGAGGCGTCTGTAGTCATGGTCTGTGTTATCTGTGGTTTTTTGAATGGCATACCTGTGTTTGCCTGGCTCACCGAGGCCCACCATAGGAATTCCTTTTGTAGGCATGGAATGAGTTATGATTGTCTCCAAGTTGTTGCTGTGTTGAGACCAAATGTTTTTTAGGTACCATTGAATCTTTCTCATGTGTAGTCTTGCTAATGGAACCAGGAGAATGCAGGATGCCATGTAACCCAGGGCCTGTAGGAATCTCCTTGCAGTCATCTGGGTGAGTTTTGCTAAACCTTTGAAGTAATGAGTTAACTTCTCTTGCTTGTCTTCTGTCAGGTAAGCCATCTGAGAGGCTGTGTCTAGTTTGGCTCCTAAGAAGATTATCTGCTGGGATGGCTGCAGTCTTGACTTTTGGAAGTTGACTGTGTATCCCAGAGCTTGAAGTAATCGTATGACATAATCCAGGCTTTTTGTCAACATCAATTTGTCGTCCGCTTGTATGAGGCAGTCGTCCAGGCACGGGTAAATTTGTATACCCTGGAGCCTGCAATGAGCAATTACTGAAGCCAGGCATTTTGTAAATACTCTGGGCAGTAGATAAGCCAAATGGCAATGCTGAGAATTGATAATGCTCTGGCCCTGCAAGAAATCTGAGGTATCTTCTGCAGCTGTGTCTGATAGGGACATGCAGGTATGCCTCCTTGAGGTCCAGAGTAATCAGCCACGACCCTTTGCCCAGCATGGGAAGGAGTTGCTGTAGAGTCAGCATTTTGAACTTTGGTATTATGAGAAAGGTGTTTAATGCGGACAAGTCCAGTATTGGTCTCCACTGAGATTCTTTTCTTGGAACAAGGAACAGTCTTGAGTAAAACCCTGGTCTTGTTCTTGTTGTGGAACTCTTTCTATTGCTTTCATTCGAGTCAGCAGAGTGATTTGCTTGATAGCCTCTGCCCTCTGATTTTGTGGTAGGTTTGGCATGCCTTGTTTTCTTGGTAAGGTATGAAAATGAAACCTGTACCCTCGGTCTATAATGTCCAAAATCCATTTGTCCTTTGTCAGTCTGTGCCAGTTTTCTGCAAACAGAGATAATTTTCCGCCCAAGGGAGCTTCTAGTTGTTCCCTGGTAGGCGGTAGTAGAGGAAAGTCATTGAGATTGTGGTTGTGGGGCAGGTGAAACCCCTGCGTCACTTCTTTGGTTTCCAGGCTGCCATTGTCGTCCCCTGTAAGGGCCTCTGTATTGGCCTCTTCCTCGGCCACGTCTGTTCTTACCCCTTTGAAACTTTTCTGGATTAGGAAAGGACCCGTTTTTTGAAGGCCAATTCCTACTGAATCTGGGGGGTTGAACCTGGAGGAAATCTTTCACAGTCTGAACTGATTTTGCTTTTTCTTCGATGGTCTTTAACACATCCTTAGCATTTGTACCCAAAAGCTTGTTCTTTTCCAAAGGTGCATCCAGAAGTTTTGCTTTTACATGATCTGGTAGAGGTTGATCTTTTAACCAAGCATGTCTACGAATGACTGCCCCTGTCATAGCTGACCTACATGAAGCTTCCAGTGCATCATATCCACACTGCAGGAAGTGATTGCTTACTTGCTGAGTGTTATGTACAGCTTCTTGCAAAGTCTTCCTGTCTAAAGGATCAGGAGTGGCTAATGTTTTTTGTAAATCTTCTAACAGATAATCCTGATATTGAACATATGAAAAAGGCAATTTAAAGCTCTCATAGATAAGGTAGTGGATGTGTAAACCTTTTTGCCCCATCTCTCTAATGACCTAGCTTCCCTGTTGGAGGGCAAAGGATTTTTTGAGGGGGAGGCTGAAACTCCTTTAGGCCCCTGTGAAATAGTTTCCAAATCAGCAGTATGGGCCCTGAATAAATGGGAATGAGTTTCTGGGACCCTGTAATACCTGTCTGGCTTGGCTGGAGCAGGAGGAAGAGAATCAGGGGTAGCACTAGAGTCAGAATACAAATCATCCAGAACATCAAGTACAGGAGGAATAGCTAAGGGCCTGTGCTGAGGCTTCTTAAGGAAAGTCCTAAGGCGTTTCCTAGAATCAGAATATTCCTGACCTTGCCACTTGAAATGTTTCCTCATGGTGTGCAGAACTTCCCCAAAAGAAATATCCTCAGGAGGGGAGGCCGAGGGGATGGAATCTTCTGCATCTGAGTCCTCATAGGTCTGGAAGAGCTCTTCCTGGTTATCTGAGTGGACAGAGCCCTCAGAATCTTCATCTGAAGGAGTAGGATCAGAGGGTTCAACCCGGGTCCTTTTATCAGGAGGAGGCTGGGATCTTCTCTCAGGATGGGCCTGTGAACCTCTAATCATGGAAATCAAATCAGCAGCCATGGACATAATTTGTGTCTCTGGAGTCGGCTGAGGTAAGGATTTAGAAGTAATATGCTTTGTTTTGCTGGCTGCCTTAGCCCTAGTGTAGGCCTTAATAGACATTATGGAGTCAGGCAGGGAGGATCAGCCTGACCATCCAGAGGGTGAGGTGTGCGCTTGGCCCCATCTCTGCAGTTGATCCCTTATGAAAGCAGGGCATACAAAGGTAGTGCTCTCTGCAAGGGCAGGCAGGATACTGACCGAGTTGCATGTGAAGATGTGGCCAATACTCACAAATAGGGTTGCCACCTTTTCAAATGTCCAAAGTGGGACATTTTTGGTAGAAACGCCAGATTTTGCAGAGCAAAACATACCCATAGCCAGTACAAAGGACAGAACTTCACTTTGCCTAAATAAAAGCTTTTTCTTATGCATTTTAGTTGCTTGTTCTGTTTCTTATAACATTTAGGTGTTTCAGATACAGAATAACTGCTTTATGCAATGGATTACATAAAATATAGGAAATATTTTTGTCCTAAAATCTCAGGACATTTGCCATTTTTTCAAGTTTTTTGCAGGACACAACTGTCTAAAGAGGGACTGTCCCTCGCAAAGTGGGACAGGTGGCAACCCTACTCACAAACTGTTTGCTTCAACTATTTCACCCTGTTGGGCTGCAGGATGAGGATTAGGCCTTACAAAACAGACTTCTTGGTAGCACTAGCAGACTGCAGTATGGCATTCCTCGGTGTCCTCATCTGTCCTTGATATCATGTTAGATTTTTCCGGGGGTCAAACTACATTTACTAAAGCTGGTGGAGGATTAGGAGAGGCACTAAGTGGAGATGATGGTCAGATGTGACCAAAACTGTGTTTGTTAATGTATCATATGTTAGCGAGCGTATATATTTTTGTTAATGAGATAGCTGAGCTGGTTCAAAGATCCATTTCTGTGACTATCTGGGCAAAAGGCACGGTCATAAAAGACATTAGAGCAGCCAGCAGTCAACATAAAGTAAAGTAGTTAACTTCATAAATTGGTCGGTACAATCGATCACACACACTCCATCTCAGTAAGTGCGCCACTTTTGCGTTTTGGCGCCGTCAGTCACACTGACTGTACAAAAAAAGTGGAGCAACCAACCTACCTTCTTCTTGTACCAACACAGACACGGTCACTCACTAGTCACCACCACCAGTCCAGTCCAGTCCTTCCACCACACGAATGACACGATAGTTAGGAATAGCCACCAGGAATCGATTCAAGATCTTCCACCGTCCACCTGCAGACTGCAGTCTTATAATGATGCGGTATAAATTTTGAGGAGTTTTGTCACGTCAGTCCGTCGTCAATTTTGCATAGTCATGTCATGTGACTGCCTGCCACACCACCTCCACTAACATCTCTTCCTAAAGTTCTAAACAATGTAGGCAGGCTTTACAGGAAAAAAAGTAAGTGGAAATAATTAAAAAAAAAAAAAAAAGTGTGTTTAGTGAGTTTCGCAAATAGCATTGACAAAATCCAGGGGGGTGCAAGTGCACCCCCTTGCACCTGCCTGCGGGCCCCCTTGCCTGTGTCCCAAGGTCTCTTATCACAATTTTGGTGTTAAGTAGACTACTGCCTATGTGGTAGTTCATGGATACAGAGTTTTTACCAAAAGAGATGGCAATGTACTTGGCATTGAGCTTGAGGCCATGGCTTTGACACCAGTCATCTGTCTCAGTGAGGCCCTTTTGTAGGATGTCCACATTGTTAGGGGGTTTGATTATGGCTCCTAGTTTGCAGTCATCTGCGAACTTCATTAGCCAAAGACCTTCTGTGTTAGCCTGTACTTCAGCGAAGTAGATACCAAACAGGAGAGGACCCAGGAGTGAACCCTGTGGTTTTCCACTTGTCACTGGTCTGAAGTTGGATTTGGAGTCTGCTACTTTCACAGTGTGGGTTCTGTCAGTGAGCCAGTTGACAGCCCATCTTGTGACATAGGGATTTATACCTAGTTTAGTGAGTTTATCTATAATTCCAGAGTGGAAGATGGTGTTAGAAGCCTTGGCAAGATCTAGATAGGCTGTGTGAACCACCTTACCCTCATCTACGGCTTTGGTGACCACTTCAAAGAAGTCCATCAGGTTTAGGAGACCTGATCTGCCTTTTACAAATGTGAACTGGGTGTGGTCCAGAGTTTGGAGATTACCAATGTCATTGTTTATAAGTTCCATGATGATACGTTCCATAGCCTTGCAGACCAGGCTCATCAGGCGAATGGAGTGGTAGTTCCCAGGGTCCGTGGTGGCTCCTCCTTTGTGGAGTGGGATGAACATCACTGTGCGCCATTCAGTGGGCACAAAGCCTGAGGTAAGGCTATGATTGAACATGGTACTTAGGTGGGGTGCCAGTTCATTCTGTAGTTCATGTAGAACACAGCGTGGGATGTTGTCAGGTTTCATGGATGCTGTGTTCTTGTTTTGGAGAGTGAGGTTTTTACCTGTGCAGCCATGATTACAGGAACTTTACATTCTTCCGGTATAGAGATGGGCCCTTTAGGGGGTGAGAGGGGGGTAAAGTTAGCACTGAACCTATCTGCCAGGATGTTGGCAATATTAGTTGGTTCTGTATATTTAGTGCCATTGTGGTGTAACTCAGAGCAGATCTGAGTGTGCCATTGAGATTTTTGACATGGCTATAGAATGCTTTGTGGTTGTCTTTAGAATCAGTGGCAATTTTGTTTTCATAACTAGCTTTAGAGAATTTTATGAGGGATCTCAGCTTCTTACTGAGGCTAACCAGGGAGTTCCTCCAATTGTGGGATTTTACTTTTTTTTTTTTTTTTTTTTTTTTTTTTTTTTTTGCAACAATTTCATTCTTCTGTTGTAGAGTTTATTTATGGCAGGGGACCACCAAATTGGCTTCCTTTTTTTGGAGGATAGCATCTTGGTTCTGTTAGGGGTTGCACAGTCCATGCACACGTGTAAGTGCTTATAAAGTGCATTTGTGTAGGATTCAGCAGTTGTACCTCTATTGTCCGTCTGCATGGGTGTTGTAAAGTTTGCCACTTCTGTCTTAAGAAGCGTGAAGTTGGCTTTGGAGAATTTTTTTATGGTGGTTTCCCTAATGGGGGTGGGGGTGGGGGGGTGTGGATGTCTAGGGTGATTAGCTTGTGGTCGGATCTGACCAACGAGGAATTGACCTCTGGTGTGGAACACCGGTTGCCCATGTTGGTAATGACCAGGTCTAAGATATTGCTGCCCCTGGTGGGGGTGTAGATAAGTTAATCCAAGGCATTGGAAATTATGAATTCCAGAAAACGTTGAGCAAAAGAGTTGGTACAAGAGTAGTTTTCCCAGTCAATGGAGGGTAGTTGAAATCACCCATTATTAGAGTGTTAGGTTGTACCCTAATATTCTCCAGTGTATCAAGAAATGAGGAGTGGGAGTCCTGGGGCATGGTAGGGGATCTGTAGCAAGCTACAATTTGGATTGCGATCTTGCCCAGAGTTAGTTGCACTTGGATAATCTCGGATGCATTATGCTGAGCAACTTGCCTGGAGGTGTGGATATCCTTAATGAATATGGACACGCCTCCACCTTTAGTGTTTCGGTCCAGGTTAGGTGGCCAAAAGGTGTGGTATGAATTATAGCCTGGTAATGCAGGGGTGGTCTCTGGAGCCTTGAACCAGGTCTCTGTCACTGCACAGATGTTGATGTTCTCCATTTTAAAAAGTGACTCAAGTGACTGCATTTTGAGTTTTAGACTTCTAGCATTGAGTAGCATTACCCTCAGATTTTGCTTGCTTGTACCGGTTACTGTGGTGAATTTGTCATTTGAACCTTGCCTAAAAAAGGCACCATGGGGTGGCAAGAGCCTTAGCTAGTATCTGGAATCCCAGGGGTGACAGGTGCAGGCCATCTCTGGCAAAGCATCGTGGTCTGTCAATCATGTCATTCCAGGCAGACCTTAGAATGCCACCAGGAGCTTAGCCAATTGCAAGATGTTTTTAAAAGTAGAAGCTGACAGGGTTAGAATTGGATCAGAGGGTGCAGGCTTTGCACTTTTATGTGTTGCCTTTGCTATTGTATTCTTTCCATCATTTCCAGTCAATGCCCTGAGTGTTTTTTTTAAGGCAGTTAAAATATAATGAGAAATTTTATTTAGGATGGTGATAAAACATGTTTCCCATGGAAGAAGCTGGTACTGTCCAAAGACGTAGAAGGCTAAAGTGTTACAAATATGTTATTTGTATGTCAATGCTTTGCAGTTTAAATTATTCTTGTTGTTAACTATGAGATCTTGTGATGCCAAATGAAGGAAATTAACAAGTTTGCCCAGTACTGTGGTAAAATGTTTGCAGTGGCGGCTGGTGGCTTCAAATCAAAGGGGGGCTGCAGGAGACAGCTGAATGGTGGGGCCAATGGGAAGGGGTGGAGCTATGCTAAAAAATGCAAAAACGGGGACTTTAATTAAATACGCTGCCCTGGGTGCCAAACTGTCATTATGAGAGTCCAATTAAGACAAAATGAAGTGTAGAAGAAGAAAAATATTTCAATGCATTGGCTACATGATAGCTTACTTAATATCTAGATGGAAACAAAAGGTTGTGAGGCATGAAAATTAAATTACTTTTTAAATACATTACTGGAATGCCAGTCAAAATCAAGTATAAAAAAAAACCAAGCAGCACTCAACTCAAACCACTTCTTGCACTGCAGTTCTAATTATAATTCATATTCAGCTTTATAAAAGTACCAAGCAACATGCTGAAAGTAGCAATCTCTGTGATATCCCCACTTGTAAGAATATTTTTTATCGAAAAAAGACCTGCTGCCTGACAACAACTATCTACTTGTTTCATGGGGAAAACATGATCAAAGTAAAAAATGAACAGCAAGCAAGCTCAAGATAAGTTGCTTAAGGGATTACTGCACAGGTTATGGACCACAGGTGATTGATTAGCATTCTGTTTAGTTTACGTGTAAAGCCTGCAAAGATGACTGCAAGTCTCCAACAAATGTAATGAACTTCGGAAAATACTGTAATCCTGTCCTTTATTTCAAATACTGTCATATGCATTTCAATACCTAAGGCTTATACGCAATCTAGTTATGTAATTATTCTCTGCATGGTTTGAAGATAGGTGAAGGCTGGCAGCCTAGCTAGATAGAATTTTGTAGATAATTATGTCATTTGTAAATATTAATGTAAACCACAGGCTGGTTCTCTTAAATGTGAAAAGACTGTATTGGATGTTGAACTGGAAAAAAATGTAACAACAGTGCACTCTGCTGTAAGAAAGCTGATAAGTCAAGCATTGTGAAACTCTTTGATCTAAAACTCAGAGCCGAGATGTCTAGACAGAGGCATTCTGCCTATTGTTTTGAGGCCAGAGTTAATGGCTAGAATTTACATGTATAATTTATTTTATTGCTCTGGCTTCCTGACCAGCAACAAGATCAAAAGGGCTTAAACCTCTGAGTTTCTGTTAGCCTGGAAACCAGAAAGAAATTATGTAATCTGAAATGAATCAGTGGTACTGCATTATAAATTAAGGACAGAGAAACTCAGAGCATTTTGCATTTTGTCTTGAGAACATCTAACATCACCAGCACTGTCTTGCTCTATATGTAAGTTTATTTTAGAACTGTGTTTTCTCTTCGTTATAGCTAGGAAATAAGATTAGCTTATTTGTTTTTCTGTATTGATGTCAGAACTATTCTACTGTGTTATTTTATGCATTTTCCGGTGTCTGAACTCTTAACTAACACTGTGTATTAAGAAGCATTGTCTTGTGTTTTTATTATTTATTATTAAATATTTTTAAACCTTTCAACTGTGTCTGTTTTGGGTAGAGATAATTTAAGCTCTAGAGTAGATTTTATATATATATATATATATATATATATATGTATGTGTGTGTATGTACATATATATATATATATATATATATATATATATATATATATATATATATATATATATATATATATATAGGCCTACTTTGGTCGAAATTCACTTGACTAAGCACACTTGACTGAAAGCTTGTTTCACTGAAAACTCATTTGGTCAAAACTCATTTTGTCAAAAGTTATATATGGCCTTTTTCCCACTGTAGTGCGATCCTGGAGTTAGAATATAAAGTAAGGAGGTGTGGGAGGCACAGCCCCCCACCTATTTTAAATGTTTTTAACTACAGACAAGTATATTGACAAGTGCAATGAATAACTCTTTCCAAAAGACAATATAAACTCAAACTATGTGGGGGGCTACACCTCCCTCCCCCCCCTCCCAATATGGGGGGCTGCGCCTCCCCTTACTTTATATTCTAACTCCAGGATCGCAGTACAGTGGGATAAAGGCCATATATTACTTTTGATGAAATGAGTTTCGGCGAAATGAGCTGTCAGTGAAGTGAGCTTAGTGAAGTCAGTTTTGACCAAATGTGTTTTCAACCAAACGAAGTTGGCCCATATATGTATGTATGTATATGTGTACATATATGTGTACTCCCCAGGAGTGCCTGTGTGGTTGTATATAACTCTTATCTCAAAGTGCATGTGTGTGTGTGTCGGCTACTTGGGCAGGGACACGAAGCACTGGTTGGACAGAGAGGGTGCTGGAGGTTTTAGCTTGCCCACTAGGCTGAGATCTGAACTCTACAGCTGTGCCAGTGGGGAGCCTTATTGGGGGCCTGGAGAGAAAGGGAGAAACCAGCCCCAGACTTACTGTGATCTCGGTGTGCTCTTAAGGCAAACTGTACTTTACTGTGTCTGTATTTATTATCCTTCCCCTATATGGATTCCCCTCACTGGTGTTAGTGGTGAGGATTGAGGCTCCTTGATTGCTGGGCCAGTGCACTGGTGTCACATATTAATTGTTTGGCATTGGTGGGATATCCACACCACATATTAATTTGTTGGCAAATACTAGTTGGTTTATAGTGGTATGTGTAGTGAATTTCTGTAGCTTGTGTACAGTGGTCACTGAAGATATTTTTGTACTCTGAATCAGCCACAAAAACACCTTCAGTGGTCACTGAAGGTGTTTTTATACAATAAATCAGCCACACAGTGAATACTCAGAGTTCAGATCACAATTATTTTATTTCTTTTGTTAGCTTAGTTAATCAGGGAGAGCAGGCAAGCATGTCAGCAGAGGAGTATGGAAAACTGACAAAGAGCTAGTTGGCTCAGATGTGCCAGGCTAAAGGACTGGTGCAGGGAAACCTGACTAATGCAGACATGATTGCAACTTTGGTCACAGCTGCATCAGAAAACAGCAACCAGCAGGATGATCAAACTGGCCATGGAGATGTACAACACTCAGGGAATGGACAGCCCAACCTTTGTGCAGAGGACTTACAAATACATTTGGAGCTAAAGAGACTTGAGTTGGAAGCCAGGCATTTGGCAATGGAATCTGTGGAAATGGAGTGGCAGAGGCAGCACAAAAAGGAGATGCTGACTCTTCGGCAGAGTCATGGAGGTAATGGGGAAGGGAGTAACTGGACCCCAGAAGCACAAAAGGTCAGTAAATTTCTACTGCAGTTTACAGAGGGGATAATTTTGATAGTTTCATTCATGTGTTTGAGAGAGTATGTAAATAGTATGATGTTGACCAAAAGCTCTGGGTACGGTTCCTGACCCCCTTACTCCTTGGTAAAGCTGTAACTGTGTTGTCTAAACTCACTTATTATGAATATTTTGATTATACTGCTGTTAAGAATTACTTGTTAGAATTTTTTAAGCTAACACCTGAAACTTCTAGGAAAAAGTTTTGTGAGCATAGACGTAAGGCAGATGAAAGTGTGTGTGAATATGCTGCTGAACTGAGCACTTATTTGCATAGGTGGGTGAGTGGATGTCAGGTCACCACTTCTGAAGGTCTGGCAGAACTTTTGGTGAGGAACAAGGCCTTAGCACTTTGCCTGAGGACATGAGGATCTGGCTAGCTGATAGACAATGTGCTACTTCAGTGGAGTTGGTGAAGAAGGTAGACCTATACCTAGCAAGTAGGGCATCCCTGAACAGGAAAGGGACCCCAGTACTGCTCATGGGTCTAAAGGAACCGATGGTGGGCAGCCCAGACTGCCCCAACAGAATCTGCCAGTAGCAGGGGAAGCCACTAGTTCAGGTACATGTCCAGGACCTAGGGTTAAATGTTTTGAATGCAACCAATGGGGCCATGTGGCATGCAGATGTCCAAGGAGGCGAGGTGGGGAATAAAAGGTGAGGGAGCCAGTAAGTGGGAAAGACAAAATGCCAATAGTAGGTTGTCTTGAGACAACAGGGGTACCAAACTACCATCCTACAGATGTCCTGATAGGGAAAGATTTGGATGAGGCAGTACCATGTGTTTATGCAGTTACATGCAGTCATACTTTGAGACAACCATGTGGGTCTGCAGTTATACACAGTCAATCTTTGAATCAAGCATGTGGGTCTGGTAGCCTGGGGGAGACCAAGACAGACTTCATACTTGCAGCCAGGACTGGTGAGGTGGTTACTTCACAGAGGGAGCTACTCTGTAGCAGTGAGATGGAATGTGAGCCACAGCTGCTCGTGGGTACTGACGTTCCCTTGGACAGAGTGACTACAAAGGTAGAGGTGAGTAGTAGTACCCAGGATGACAGTGAGGCACCACTGTCAGAGAATGCCAGACTTCCTGTGGAATAGGAGCTGGGAAGGGTTACAAAGAGAGAGCTGAGACAGGCTCAGCTCTCAGACCCTACATTACAAGGCCTGAGGCAGGTTGCTAGTGAGGCACCTAATTCTCAAGGGAAGGGAAACTCTGTATACTGGGACAAAGGGTTACTGTATAGAGAGTGGACCCCTGAGGGAGGTCTAGAAGGTGAGAGGGTACAGCAGTTGTTAGTGCCTAGAGCCTACCATCTGGAGCTTCTGGTCATAGCCTATGGTATTCCCTTTGCAGATCATATAGGCATAAAACATACAAAAAAACTTATTATGCAGAACTTCTATTAGCCTGGAATTTCCAAAGATGTAACAAGGTACTGTAGGCCCTGTGAGCAGTGACAAAATGTAGGAAAGGCAGGAGACAAGGTGAGAGCTACTTTGATGCCTTTGCCTGTAATTTAGGAGCCATTTCAGAGTGTAGCTATGGATATTGTGGAGCCCCTGAGTACCCGAAGTTCCACAGGGAAAACGTATATCCTAGTGGTAGTGGATTATGCTACAAGATACCCTGAGGCAGTGGCTTTGTCCTCCATTGAGGCAGAAAAGGTGGCAAGTGCTTTGTTAGAGATTTTTAGCAGGGTAGGTTTCCCAAAAGAAATGCTGACTGACAGAGATGCCAGTTTCATGTCAGACCTGCTGGCTTGTCTGTAGAAGTCTTGTGGGGTGAAGCACCTGAAGACCACCCCCTACTATCCCCAGACTAATGGTCTTGTTGAGAGGTTAAACTCTACAATCAAGTCCATGCTACGGGCATTTGCAGACCAATCTAAGAGGGAGTGGGACAAATATTTGCCCTATCTGTTTGCTTACAGAGAGATTCCCCAGGAATCCAGAGTTTTCATCCTTTGAGTTGCTATATGTGCATAGGGTGAGGGGACCTCTAGATTTAATTTGTGATGAGTGGGAAGGTGAGTGTGAAAGTCACAAGAAGTCTGTTGTGGCATATGTTCTAAACCTCAGTAGAATGCTCAGGGAACTCATGGGCTTGGCCCAGGAAAACCTAGCAGAAGCCCAGCAGCAGAAAAAGGTCTGGTATGACAGGAATGCTTGAGCTAGAGAGTATGCTGTAGGGTAACAGATAATGGTTCTCTTTCCTGTCAGACAAAACAAGCTGCAAGCAGCTTTGGAGGGACCCTACAAGCTGGTAAGAAAGGTAAGTGATGTTAACTACATGGTGGAACTACTAGGCAGGAGGCAGGGGCACAGATTGTACCATGTTAACATGATGAAACCTTACCATGATGGGGAGGCCCTTGTGTTGAGCATTTGCAGTGGATTGTAGGAGAGTCTGAGGGAGATCTGGTGACTGATCTCCTCAGTGAGGCTCGGACTGAAACCTCAGTGGAAGGGATAGCAATGTCCCAGCAGCTATCTCCTACCCAGGTTTGAGAAATCCGAGCAGTGCTACAGATGTTTTGGGACATGTTTACTGGGAAACCAGGGTGCACCCACCTGGTGCAGCACCAGGTGGATACAGGACCCCAAAGGCCTATTAAGCAGGCCCCTTATAGGGTGCCTGAGAGAGTCAAACAGACTGTAAGGGAGGAGATACAGGAAATGTTGTACCTAGGGGTAATTCAAGAGCCCAACAGTCCCTGGGCCTCCCCAGTGGTGCTCATGCCAAAGAAGGATGGCAGCACAAGGTTCTGTGTGGACTACAGGAAATTTAAATAGTCACACACAGTCAGATGCTTACTCCATGCCTAGGACAGATGAGGCCCTAGAGCAGCTGGGTGGGGCCAAGTATTTTGCAACCATTGATCTTACCAAGGGTTACTGGCAGGTGCCCTTGACTCCCAGTGCTAGAGAGAGAGATAAGCCTTTGTGACTCCTTTTGGCTTGTATGAGTTCACAAAGATGCCCTTTGGGATGAAAATTGCCCCAACAACTTTCCAGCGGCTTGAAAATCATATCCTATCAGGAGCAGGAGGGTTTCCCTTGCTTATCTAGATGATATTGCCATCTACAGCCATTCCTGGCAAGAGCACCTTCAACATGTCATGGAGGTGCTGGGCAGACTACAGAGGGCAGGGTTGACCATTAAGCCCAGCAACTGTCAGGTGGATATGGCATAGGTCTCCTACCTGGGACACAGAGTGGGGAGTGGCAAGATCAGGCCAGAACCTGCCAAAGTAGAAGCCATTCAACAAAATTCCAGGATGGTTGAACGGAAGCAATAATTCCAATGCTGTTGCAGAAAAGATCAAGTTTATTCCACTCCAAAACACGAACCACAAAGTGTAACACAAGCGCTTTCACTCGGATCCTACCGAGCTTTATCAAGTGACAATGAAAATAGTAAAAATAACGCTTTTTATATGCATTCGCTTAATTGCGAATTGATTCATTAAATATTTAAATGATTTCTTAAAGTTACAATGTTTCATAATTACTTGCAAATATTTGATTAAAAGTCTGATCATTATTTCATACATTGTATCCTGATAACCTACAGTACTGTGTTGTTTAGAATTAAGGTAGTAATTTTTGTTTCTTTAAACAACATAAACTTATGCAATACATTTAATTACATCATGTCCAAATCTAGATCAGTGCAACATGTTAAAATTGTTCTTTCTGTACATAATCATCTTAGAAAGTAAACGAAAAGGGGGGAGAGAGAGAGAGAGGTTTTTAGATTATATTAATTCCACAACCGGTTTTCTTCATTTCACTCATGTTGTAAGTGAAACAAACTTAAATTATTTGGATGTTACTATCTACAAGGATGAAAATACAAAACAGTTTCATTCCAAAATTTTTCGGAAGCCAACTTTTTCGAATTCTTTGCTACATTTTACCAGCCAACATCCCTTTTACCAGAAAAAAGGGATTGTAAAAGGACAATTGATTAGGGCCAGTAGAATGTGTAGTAAAAAAGACGATTTTGAGGATGAAATCACCAAACTGCATAGTATGTTTTTGAAGCGTGGATATCCATTGGACCTATTATCCACCCTTACACAAGAAGTCATCAACCTAAGAAGTAGTTCTTACAAACCCCTAATAGGTGTTGGCCTCACAAACTCAATGCAAGATTCAATGAGGAAAGAAAATACAGGAAAAGGTTGTGGTTTTGCATACACTTTTTCCAATGACAACATTGGGATAGAACAGTCTATACTGAAACATTGGTCTATTCTAAAAATACACGATGATTTTAACTCTATACTGGAAAACAAACCACAATTTATCAGAAAGAAAGGCCCCAACCTCAAAGAAATATTTGAGAGAAGACCACACCTACAAGCCAATAGAAATGGTGCTAAAAAAGGAACTTACAAATGTGGGGCTTGTAAACAATGTTATATGATAATCCATGACTCCCATTTATTCTTGAAGGCAAGAAATTTCGACATTAAGTCACAGGGACATTACACTTGCAGCACAAAAGGAGTAGTGTATTTAGGACTATGCACCACGTGCAATAGTTTCTATATTGGAAAGACGGAGAGAGAGTTCAGGAAAAGATTATATGAACACTCTTACGACATAGAGAAAAAGAAGGAAAACAATGCCTTTTACAAGCACTCATTAAATTGTCCAAATTACAAACTTAAATTTATAATTCTTGAACAAGTGTTACAGAATGAAAGGGGTGGAGACTGGGAAGCTACTTTGGAATCCAAAGAATTAACCTGGCAACTGAGATTAGATGCGAATAAAACCCCAGGTTTAAATGATACTCTAAGTATAAGCTCAGTTTTAAAACTAAGGAGAGCTAAACTTTAGCATGCAGTATAGGAAGATTCCTATATTTATTGATTCATTCCCTAAAACTAAATTTTAATATATTTTAAAACAGTTTTTAGATAAATGTTCTTTTTTAGTATATTTATTATATATTTATACATGTTTTGCTGCTATACACTTTTTATTATGTTTTTGGCTGATTGACGGATTGTAAACTTCATGTGGTTTATTTTATGACACCTAATACAATTTATTTCCCTTTACCCTGATATTCTTTCCTTTCCCCCCCCTCTCTCCCCCCTCTCTCTCCCCCCTTTTCGTTTACTTTCTAAGATGATTATGTACAGAAAGAACAATTTTAACATGTTGCACTGATCTAGATTTGGACATGATGTAATTAAATGTATTGCATAAGTTTATGTTGTTTAAAGAAACAGAAATTACTACCTTAATTCTAAACAACACAGTACTGTAGGTTATCAGGATACAATGTATGAAATAATGATCAGACTTTTAATCAAATATTTGCAAGTAATTATGAAACATTGTAACTTTAAGAAATCATTTAAATATTTAATGAATCAATTCGCAATTAAGCGAATGCATATAAAAAGTGTTATTTTTACTATTTTCATTGTCACTTGATAAAGCTCGGTAGGATCCGAGTGAAAGCGCTTGTGTTACACTTTGTGGTTCGTGTTTTGGAGTGGAATAAACTTGATCTTTTCTGCAACAGCATTGGAATTATTGCTTCCGTTCAACCATCCTGGAATTTTGTTGTTCTTGGTTTTTGGCATTTTTAACTTTGTTCTTAGAAGCCATTCAAGCATGGCCTGCACCTGTTACCAAAATGTAGGTGAAGGCATTGTTAGGGACAGCAGGGTACTAAAAAAAGGTTTGTCCACAGTTATAGCACCATAGCTGCTCCCCTCACAAACCTGACCAGGAAGAACCGGACAGATAAGTAGTGTGGACCCTAGCATGTGAGCAGGCATTCCAGGAGCTTAAGGAAGCTTTGGTAGGACCGCCTGTGTTAGGCAGTCCAGATTACAGCAAAAAAATTGTTGTGCAGGTGGATGCTTCAAACCATGGGGTGGGAGCTGTATTTAGCCAGATTTCTTTGGAGGAAAAAGAGCACACAGTGGTTTATCTCAGTCATAGGCTCCAACCCAGGGAGGAATGCTATGCAGCTGTCGAAAAGGAATGTCTAGCCATAGTGTGGGCACGGCAGAAACTTCAGCTTTATCTGTATGGAAGAAAATTTACTGTAGTGACAGATCAGAATCCCCTAAAATGGTTAAACAGCCACTAAAATGCCAAGTTGCTAAGATGGACCATAGGATTGCAAGCATATGATCAGTGCAGCACCGCAGTGGGATTAGCAATGTCAATGCAGATGAGTTCTCAAGACATGGAATGGGGTAAGGTATACACAGGTAGACCTAACCCTCTCAAGCAATGTTTCTAAAAGGTCACTTGAAAAACTAGCTTGATTTATCCTGGGGGGGGGGGTGAAGATAGGTGAAGGCTGCCAGGCTAGCTAGATAGAATTTTGTAAATAATTCTGTCATTTGTAAATATTAATATAAGCCACAGGCTGGTTCTCTTAAATGTAAAAAGACTGTATTGGATGTTGAACCTGAAAAAATGTAATAACAGTGCACTGTCCTGTTAGAAAGCTGTTAAGTCAAGCATTGTGAAATTCTTTGATCTAAAACTCAGAGCTGAGATGTCTAGATGGAGGCATTCTACCTATTGTTTTGAGGCTAGAGTTAATGGATAGAATTTACATGTATAATTTATTTTATTACTCTGGCTTCCTGACCAGTTGCAAGATCAAATAGGGCTATTAACCTCTGAGTTTCTGTTAGCCTGGGAACCAGAAAGAAATGATGCAATCTGAAATGAATCAGTGGTACTGTGTTATCAATTTAAGGACAGAGAGACTCAGTGCATTTAGCATTTTGTCTTGAGAAGATCCAACATTACCAGCACTGTCTTGTGCTAAATGCAAGTTTATTTTAGAACTGTGTTTTCTTTTAGAAATACCTAGGAAATGGGAAGATTAGATTAGTTTTTCTGTATTGATGTCAAAACTATTCTACTGTATTATTTTATGCATTTTCCTTTGTCTGAACTCTTGACTAGCACTGTGTAGTAAGAAGTACTGTCTTGTCTTTT
>NC_056744.1:1703028627-1703106127 GCF_019279795.1 Protopterus annectens
GAGGCAGCTCCCTATTGAAATAAATGTGTTATAATAGCACATAAACTGATACAGTGCTGAGGAAGCTCCCTATTGAAATAAATGTGTCATAATAGCACATAAACTAATACAGTGCTGAGGCAGCTCCCTATTGAAATAAATGTGTCATAATAACACATAAATTAATGCAGTGCTGAGGCAGCTCCCTATTGAAATAAATGTGTCAGACTAGCACATAAACTAATGTCGTGCTGAGGCAGCTCCCTATTGAAATAAATGTGTCATAATCGCACATAAACTAATGCAGTGCTGAGGCAGCTTCCTATTGAAATAAATGTGTCATAATAGCACATAAACTAATACAGTGCCGAGGCAGGTCCCTTTTGAAATAAATGCGTCATAATAGCACATAAACTAATGCAGTGCCGAGGCAACTCCCTATTGAGGTAAATGTGTCATAATAGCACATAAACTAATACAGTGCTGAGGCAGCTCCCTATTGAGATAAATGTGTCATAATAGCGCATAAACTAATGCAGTGCTGAGACAGCTCCCTATTGAAATAAATGTGTCATAATAGCGCATAAACTAATGCAGTGCTGAGGCAGCTCCCTATTGAAATAAATGTGTCATAATAGCACATAAACTAATGCAGTGCTGAGGCAGCTCCCTATTGAAATAAATGTGTCATAATAGCACATAAACTAATGCAGTGCTGAGGCAGCTCCCTGTTGAGATAAATGTGTCATAATAGCACATAAACTAATGCAGTGCTGAGGCAGCTCCCTATCGAAATAAATGTGTCATAATAGCACATAAACTAATACAGTGCTGAGGCAGCTCCCTATTGAAATAAATGTGTCCTAATAGCACATAAACTAATGCAGTGCTGACGCAACTCCCTATTGAAATATTGGCAGTTGAAATGCCAAGCGCTAACAAGCTGCAGAAAAAAAAAAGTAAAACAAAAATCCAGCAAAAGAGTGAATCTCAAAGATTGATCCTGTGGTTTAAACTTCTTTTTTGCTGGGTGAGCAAGTCCCTTACAATTCTGAACTTCTATATACCAACTCTGAAATCACAATACCATGGAGAAAAGAGAATATCCTGAAAAGTGGCCATCTCAAACATAGTATATAAAAGTTCATTTCTCCATCATTCAGTCTCCATGTTTCAAGGCTCACTCTAGTGGGTCTGGACATTTCAAATGGTTACCTGCTCAGGTACTGGGGAGCACACAAGCCACCAGGGGAACTACAAGATTGCTCTAGCAGTACTAAAAGTGTGATGGTGGTCAGTGGGTGGGGGAAACCATGGGAGAAAGATGAGTCAGAGTGACAGGTGAGCGGACTATAGGGGTGTGTGCGTGTTTGAATGGGTACTTGTGTTTGTGTGGAAAAGTGATTGTAGGGAAGATGTCAATGACTACATGAGCAGCATTTTACTACTGCAACACGAAGATCATTACTGATCTGCATGTTGTAACAGTAACTGTGATTTAGAAACATGGAAATTAGCTGATAATGACGTATTACCTCATTGCTGTAAGAATGTCTCTGAATCACAAATTAGCCATGATCATAGTAGGGCCTGCAACATCCTTTCATGAATCTCTGAGTATGTTGTTTACAATAATGGTTACAAAGAAGGTTATTACAAAGAAACTGAAAACAGATCCATTTCCAAATTTAGGCACTCTAGTGGAGATGAATGACTAGGGTAAAAGGGAGTCATGGCTAAAAAGATTTCATGGATTAAATATGTTGCTAGGTGGCTACTGCCGCGTTATGTATAAAGGTGTGCTCTGACAATTGAAAATAAGGGTTGTTTTGCATAATATGCTGGAGAGGAAACTTGTTATTAAGTGAAAAAATGAATTTTCATCTTTTCACTGTGCTGCATTAGCTTGGTATTTTCGATTATTGAAGTCTGGGGCGCTGACTAATTTTTTTTTTAATGAAATACTCACCTTCTGGCATGCCTCCTTAACTTCTTTGCTCAAGAATTCAGGATCCAATCAAATATAATGGTGCCCAAAATCAAGGATAATTTTTAAATATTAGTGTAATTCACTTAAACAGTTAATGGAATAAAATGTTTTATACTGACATGCATCTCCTGAGCAATAACAATTATGAAACTCTAATGTCAAGCATTATTGACTGACTGTAATCCTCAGTGACTTACCAGAAAATCAATAATTTGCAAACCACAATGTCAGGGACATTTGAGAGGTATGCCTTCTGGTAGATGAAGTATAGATTTTTTTTTGTTATGTAACATGCATTATAGCTGCACTGTATGACTTATTTATGTGGTTATCTGTGCTGAATGCATTGGAAATTTCTTCTTTTAAAATGTTTATTCTTAATATTGGTGAAATAAGATGTTCTTAATGTGCTGCATGTGTTATTTCCAATCAGGACTGGCAAAGTGTCTATGAGTAGCATCTGTTATGATGGAAATATTAATGGGGGCAATCTGATATGGGGTGGGTAAAAAATGAGGACATCATAGTGTAATGTTGAGTTGCTTCAATTGATATATGTGATAAGATTAGTAGTAATCCAGTATATGATTGATCCTGATAGTATTATATTGCATTGCTTTGATTGTAATAATGTTGAATGTTAATAAATTGCATTGCTTTGATTGTAATAATGTTGAATGTTAATAAATATTTTGTATTATGAATACTGTCAGTGATACTATCTTTAAAGTGACCCAGTAATGAACTTATGACTGAGTTTGTAGGTTATGTGCATAAGTAGCACCCATTACTGGTAGCCCATAACTGGTAACACAACTTAAGAGCAGGGACTAATATGTTCCCTACCATTGAGTGATTCACAGTATTGGTCAGTACACTGGCAGAACTGTACCAGGTATTATATATTCCAGAATTTTTTTCCAGTTTCTGCACATGTCTAGACTAGGTAACAGGGATCAAGCTAAATTCCCAAATTATTGTATGTACAGACACTTTAGTGCTTAGAAGTACTAGTCATAGTCAACTGTGCTGACACACTTATGAGTGCCAAAACACAAGCTTTTGTTTTTCCTTTAAAGCAGTTAAGACTCTTAGCTAATTTGTCTAAGAAGCAAGCTGGCTCAGTTAAATACTAACCTCCTGAGGGATTTGAAAGCCTTGTACATACCTATGAACCTCTGAACATGGTTAGTGACTACTAGGGCCCATAAAAACCTAGCAGTGCAAACGAATCATTCTGCATCTGTGATCTGTTACCCAACATCACAGGCTCACACATGTCATTCTGTCAGAGATCTGTTTCTCAGCACTATAAGCTCACACATCTGTGTGTATCTTGGATCTGTTCTCTAGCACCATAGGGCCATGTAAGATATTCTGTAACTAAGTTTTAATCTCATTCCTCACAGGATCATATTGCATTCTGTTTCAGAGATGTATTTCACTGCACCATAATCTCACATTCACTATTCTTTTTTATAAATTTGTTCTCCAGTAACATAGACCCATAAGAAGCATTCTGCTTCTCAGATGTTGTTGTGTCTTTCAGCTTTTCCCAGTTAGGGGTCGCCACAGTGGAACTCCGATCCGCTAATGATTGGCAGTAGATTTTTACGTGCCAAGTTGCCGACCCTGATGCACAACCTTCAATGAAGGTACGCCCATTCACGCATGTCTCCACACAGAAGACGCTCTAGCTGAGAATCGAACTGGACAACTTCTTACTGCGAGGTGACAGTGCTACTGCAGCACCACCACCACCACAGTCCATTCTGCTTCTCAGATCTGTTCCCAAATATTGTATACCCTAATAAGGCTGTATTTACATACAATGTATTTCCTAGCCTATAGGATCACATAACTAATTCTGTATCACCGATCCATTCAACAGCCCCATACAGACACAGACACGCACACAAACACACACCTATATACATAGGGGCACGCGCGCGCGCGCGCACACACACACACACACACACACACACACACACACACACACACACACATACACACACACACTCTCGCATGTGCATGTGTGCACCATAATGTATCCATTGTCATAGACACAAAATTACCTGTAAGCATCAGAGATAGTTCCATAAATTCATAGGGTCACAACCACAATCCCACAAGTCAGTCTATATATTACTTATTTTCTAATTCCATAGGTCAACATGACGGATTCTTCATCACACACATTTCCCAAGATCACAGGCCTGTATAACTTACTTTGCATCATGTCTATTCCTGAATTTCAGAGCCACACCTAAGATTGACCCATTGCAGAATATGTAATTAATTACACTACAAGATATCCTTCCATGTCACTGTTGCAGTATTCTTTACCTAAGGGATCTCCTGCCAAGTATAACCCAACATCCCGCCAGTATGCCAATGCCTTTAGTTCTTATAGGCATCATATAGCACAAGTATGCTCCACACACAAGGTGTAGGATATAATGTTGACATACAGATGCACACACAACTTCTTTGCTGCCCATCCGAATGCCATTGTTGAACAATGGGCTGAATGCCTTTCTGTGTTGATTACCAAGCTGTGTTTTCAGATAAGTGCCCATTTTTCTTTCTCCTTTTTTCTTATTTATTATGGGTATTGTGTTCATATCATCCAGAAAGTGAAAATGTCAGTGTGGAAGGTACATTCCCCATAAAGTCTGTAACAACAAGTGTCTCTTCTGTTTGGGTGTATCCCACGATCATAAGCAGTGCTCTAGCTGCCAGGCATTTGTGCTTATGACCCTAGTCATCTCTCCTCTTTTGTCCATGTACTTGGAGAACCAACATCTGAAGTTGTTGGTTCAGGGTGCTATGGTGGAATCCTCCCATTCCAAGGGCAAGCTGTCTGCCAAAAAGAAGGACAAAAAGGTAGGTCTGATCCGGCTGCTGTCCAGCCTCCTCTGGATGTCTCTGTTGAGACTGGTGAAAGCCTGGAGGATTGTCCACTGTTACTTCAGATTCCGCTACTAAAACCCCATCTGAGGCTAGCATGGATCTAGTTTCTTGCATGTCCTCTGAGGCTTTTCACATGTCTGTACCTGACATTTAGGGTGCACCTTGGCTGAGTTTATATCCGAAGGACTGAGGGAGATTTCTCAGAACTAAGTTAGGGAGAAGATTCCTATCACCATTATTCAATCTCACTAGGGATCTGACCCTCTAAGGGAGTTTTGTGTGGATGTTCCACAGAAAAAGAAGCAAAAAACAAAGTATATTTCCTCTGTTAAAGATCCCCAATGTGAATGGTAGGATTTCACTCAGGGTTCAGTTTATACTTTGATGGCCTTGAAGCCTCAGTGGTTCTCTGAGCCTGCTGCTCCCTGGTCTTCCACTCCACTCAACAGGACCAGAGAATTGGATTCCTCAGATGAGGACCTGGGCTCAAGAGAACAATCGTTGGCTTACTCTTCCCAATTCCTTCCCCTTTGGACTATGGCTCAGACGATGAGGATTCCATAAGTCCAGATTCCTCCATGGAAGAACTCTCTTTTGGCGATACCATTTCCCACATGATGGATTATTTTAAGTGGGATTGTTTTCAAGTTTCTGCAATTCAGATATTATGATCTCCTAAAGACTGAGTCTCCTAATCCATCTGCTGTTCCTCTTGTTCTAGCTGCCCTTCTGGATACTTTCTTGACAGTATCTGGAACCCCTTCTCAGCTACATGTGTCTAAGAAGCCAGATAGATTCTATAAAATGCCTGAGGCGCACAAGTTTCTTTATAAATGCCCTTCTGCTGACTCTTCTGTAGTGTCAGTATCCTCTGATAAGCTGTACAGTTATTGCCCTCTACCAAGCTGTTGCCTTCTGATAAGGATAGTAAGGCAATGGAAAAGCTGGGCACAAAAGTTTACTGTGTTGCTGCTTTATCCTTTTGGGCTATCAGCTACCAGTCTCAAATGACCAGGCATGTTTTGGCCCTCCTTTATCTGGTTTCTAACGTGCTTTCTGACCTTCCTAACTTTGAGGGGAAGGCTTCATCCCTTTTCTTGCTGGGATGTACTTCTCAAGTTGCCTCCTACCCAATCAGATGTAGCTATGATGCAGCTGATTCCTCTTCCAAGGTTGCTGCCTTTGGTTCAGTTATGAGATGCTATTCATGGCTTCCTCTTCAGATGCCTGGTGACATTAAGGCCAAACTTTTGGATACTCCTCTAAAAAAATAAATATTTTTGGTTCTGCTGCAGCTAAAGTTTTCAAGTCTCTCCAAGACAAGGGTAAAGCCTTGCAATAGGCGAAACATATTTTTGTTTCTCTTATTTCCATATTTCAGGGAGAATACCCCTCTAAGTCTGCTTTTGTTTATAGGCAATCTTTCCCTCTTACCAAGGGCAAGAAGGGATCTAGGCGTGTGCCTCTTGCTAAGTCTACTCAGACTTCTGCCTCCCAGAAACCTGCTTTCTAGGATAAGCTGGGTTCTATTTCACAGTTTGCTTCCTCCTGCCCTCATTGAGGTTCCTTTGTCCTTCCATCTGTCCCTGTCACTTCTAAATTGGCTTCAGCTTACTTCAGACTCTTGGGTTCTATCCATTATCTGTCAGGGATATTTCATGGTTTGTGTTGCTTTCTTGTCTAGGACACGATAACTGTGTGTTCAGTTATTTTATACAAGCACATCACTATAGAGACTTTACTGAGTTTAGCTTAAGTAACTTATATACAAATCAACAACTATAGTTACGCATGTTCTCTCTCTGGCTGCTGCTTCAAGATGACTCTATGGAATGCATGTGTCAGGGAATTTATATGAGCACATACAGCCTTGCACATACAGCCTCGCATGCTTCTTAAAGATAGAGCATACACAGTCTTACCATATGATGTGCATCCTCCCTCTTTGAAAATTAGATCAAATAATTGTTATTAGACTATTCGGCATGCAGAAATCACAGACAATCCATAGTCATGCATTACACAATACTAAATATACAGGGAAATACAATCAAGTCCACATTGCTGCATATTTCACAATAGGCTTAGATATTCATCCGTAATATGTGACATAAAAGTGGGAATTCGATTTAGCAACTGGAACAGTTTCTGCAAAATGATTGACCTGTGGAATGTTCACATCATTTACTGGAATGGAATCAGAATTTTGAACACATTTTGGTTTGGAAATAGTGTCTGATTCACTCTTTTTGATTTAGAGTATGATTTACAGAAAGAATGTTGTGGTTGCAATGATGATGATGATTCTGGTATAGGAAGATGATGTCTGTGATTCCTCCTATACTCCACACCCTTGGAGTTTACCAAGTAGGATCTTGGCTCGGCACAGATGTCTGTAGTCTGTCCTATTCGATCAAAACCTTTTGTTGCCTGAATTCGTACCATCTCTCCTTCCCTCAATGGAAGAAGTAATCTGCTCAATCTGTCTTAACTAGTTTTCTGGAGATTATGCTTCTTAAATAATTAAGCCTTGATGGTTTTATTGTTTTTAGATTTAGGCTGCAACAAACTGGAAGAAATAGGTTGCATAGTTCTAGTTTGCCTGGAAGGTACTCTTTGAGCAGATGAGCCAAGAATATCATCATGAGGTATGTGTCTGAGATTAAGGAGATTCAAGAACACATCAGTATTGTTATGATTTGACCTTTCAGGTAATAGCTTTGCACTCTGCACTGCATGTTCAGCTAGAGCATTGGACTGAGAATATTGTACAAAGTACCATTCTTTTGCAAATTTCTGAAACTGGCTAGTGAATTGAGTACCATTGTCAGAAAAAAGTTTGTGTGGACTAGTCCATGAACTAAATGACATTTCAACTTAGTCATAACAGCAGTGGTTAGGTAGGTTAGGTAGTAGATAAATCTCAAACCAGTAGTGTTGATTGCTCTACTCAAAGATATCAGTTGCTACAGTAGACCAAGGTAGTTCAGGAGCTGGACTTAGCTGAAGCAGTTCTCATTTCAAATGTGATTTAGTATTATTGCATAGTGAACAAGAAGAAATAACTCTATCAATGCCTTTCTGTAATGAAGGCCACAATACTAATTGTCTTGCTCTTCTCTTAGTGCATGTGGAGCCTGGGTGACCATGATGCAAAATCTGGATATATTCTTGTTGTAAGGAAGCAGGAACAACAATTTTAGAACCTTTGCAAATAATGCCATCTTCCATCAAACTTCATCTCTGTAAGGAAAATACATTTGCACTTCTGGTGGTACACTAGATTGCTTTGATGGCCATCCAACATTAATATAGTGATTGAGCTTCTGTAAAATTGGATCAGTCTGAGTGTGATCTCTTAACTCATCAAGTCTAGTGGTGCAAAAATTAAGCACTGGCATCAAATCAAAGTCATAATTCTCTACGTCAGACTGTTCTGTTTATATTTTTTGAGTGATCTGGGTAAGGTATCAGCCAGAGAGAGCAATTTTCCTTTTGTGTAGACCATTTTGAAATTGTACTTTTGCAATTTCAGCATCATTCTTTGTAATCTCACTGGAATGAAATGCATAGGCTTCTTTAGAATAGCAACTAGAGATTGGTCACTTTCAATCTGAATAGCGCAACCATAAATATAACCATGAAACTTGGAACATGCAACTACTATTGCCAAAAGCTTCTTCTCAATCTGAGCATACTGCATCTCACTTTGGGCTAGTGTTCTAGATGCATAGGCTACTGGTCTGCCTTCTTGAAGTATGACTGCACCTACACCAAATTTTGAAGCATCACAGGAAAAAGTAACTAGTTTATTCACATCATATTATCTTAATGTAGGTGGGGTGGCAGTTTTCTGCTTGAGGTCTTCAAATGCCTTCTGGTGCTGTTCCAACCATGACCATACAACATTTTTGCATGTGAGCTCTCTTAAAGGTGCTGTCAACTCACTGAAGTCTGGTATAAATTTGCCTAAATAGTTGACCATGCCCATAAAACACTGTAAAGCTTGTATGTTATCTGGTGCTGACATTTCAAGAATAGCTGCTTACATGGTCAGGTCTGGTCTGAAGCCTGTACTCATAAACAAATGACCTATGTATGTAACTTCTGGAAGTCTGAATTTGCCTTTCAGAGGATTGAGCTTCAAGTTTACTTCACATGCTCTGTCTAGAACTTTCTTGAGGTTTCTGTCATGCTCTGCTTCACCATTGCCTCCAAACAATAGACCATCTACTATTATGGCACAGGAATAACCTGAAAAAAATTGTTCCATTGCACACTGAAAAACTTCACTTGCAGAATGTATCCCAAATGGCATTCTTAGGAATCTGTATCTGTGTCAAACGGAGTACCAAAAGTAGTTAGAAATGAGGATTTGTGATCAAGCATCACTTGCCAAAATGAACTCTCTGCATCCAAAACAGAAAATACAGTGGTATTTGGTATTAGAGCTGCAACTTCTTCAACTGTGCACATTGGATGATATGGTCTTTTTAATGCTTTGCTCAAATCTCTTGGGTCAGTGGATACCTGATTTCGACTGAGCCTTTTTTGTGAGTGACTAACATGGACGACACCCATTCAGTTGGTTCTGTGACTGGACAAATCACACCTTGCTGTACCATTTTATCCAATTGAGCCTTCACTTTATCTTGCATAGTTATTGAAACTCTTTTTGCTGGTCTGACTGCTGGAGTGACCTCTGGGTCTAACTTCATGGGATACACAACCGGAAGCTTGCCTAACTTTTCATCGAAAATATTAGCATACTCTGAAAAAACAACTTCAGAGAAAGTAGAACTTGGAACTGCATTTATGTGATGAACTTCTTTAGCAAAAGAAAGCAAATTCATTCTCAAACTAACTTTGAGACCCAATAAAGATTGCACTGGTCTTCAGACTACATAGCATAACAAGTTGTAACAGTTTTTGGCCAAATAACATGAAAGCATCACTGAACCTTCGGTTTGAATTTCTTCACCTCCATAAGCAACAAGTCTCGCACTACTGGTTACATTGAGTTGCTCATTAGTTCTCACTCTAGCAAATGTGTCTGGTGATATAACAATATTTATTACTTATTTGACATTTGTTAACCGGGTTAGTCCATCTGAGCCACTGGCCCATTTTCAATGGAGACCTGAAGAGAAAAGCTCCAACAATACAAACATAAAAAGATAACATAGTAGGCAATATACAAAACCCACAGTGCAACAATACAACATAAGCAAAAATTACATATGCAATAATCCAGTAAAACAAATAACTGTAATAAAAATAAAACAAAAAGAAGTAAATACAACTAGTACATTTAAGTATTTACAGTAATGACATATCGTACCCAAGTAGAATAATGCAGTATTATCTAGTGAGCAGGTTAGTCATTAAATTATTAGATGTAGACAGGTAGTGAAAAGACAAAGGAAAATGCAGATTAAGGAGGATTTAGTCAAGGACAGGCTTTTGAGTTCAGAAAGTAGTGTTTAAATGCAGTTTTAAAGCAGATGGAACTAGAGATGCTATGAATGTGAGGTGGTAGCCTATTCCATGCAAGGGACACAGACTGTTTACAGAGGAATTTACTGTAAGTTTTGTTGGGTTTATAGATGTCTAGAATGTGCTGGTCAGAACTATGAAGAGACCAGGTTGGGGTATAAGGGGATACTAAGACAGTGAGTGATGGGCAGGCAAGTAGTTTGTTGAGTAGGGAGTGTGTGAGCTGCAGCTGGGCAAATAGTAAGAGCTGGGGGAATTCTAGCCATTGAAGTTGTTTTAGGGCAAGGCAATAATGGGAGTTATAAGGTTGGTTTCTGACGAATCTGGCTATGTTATTGTAAGCTTGTTCTAGTCTGGACAGAAGGTTTGACTGGAGGTGAGTTAGGTTAGGGGAGGCATAGAGGAGACATGGAAGGAGATAAGCTTGGGCAAGGGTGAGTTTGGAGTTGGGAGCTATAAATTTCTTATTCTTGCAGAGAAGACCCAGTTTCATATTAGTTTTATTGATACAGTGTTGGATATGGATGTTGAATTTAGGTTGGTCATCGATTATTGTAGCCAGTAACATGGTGTGAGGCTCAGCTTTGATAAGAGTGTTATCTAGTGAAGAAATGGAGAAATAGTAAAGGTGGATTTAAGGTGGTGGAGAGTTTTGGGGAGAAATAGTAGGAGCTTAGTTTTTTTGGGGTTGAGTACAAGTTGATGCTCTATGAGCCATTTTTCCACAGATGAGAAGGAGTTTTGGGTGATAGAAATTTAGAGATGTTGTTGGCACAAGAGATAAGAGTAGAGTCATTGGCATACTGTATGAGGGAGGAGGTGTTGCTGGAGGAGTAAAGATGATTGGTGAAGATGTTGAATCGGAGGGGGCCAAGGACTGAGCCTTGAGGGACACCTGTTTGGATAGGTAGGAAAGGGGAGCAAGCAGATTGCCATCTGACAGACTGGAGCCTATTTATAGACCACTTGAGAACCAGTGAATAGTAGAGGGGGAAAGATTAAGGTCAGTAAGCTTAGTAAGAAGCTTGAAATGGGAGACATTATTGAAAGCTTTAGAGAGGTCAAAAAAGAGACAAGACACAAGGAGGTTTTTGTCCCTGGCTTCAACAACAGTGTGAGTGAAGGATAGGAAGGCAGTGGAGGTGCTGTGTTGTGGCCTAAAACCATGTTGAGTGGGGGTCAGAAGATTTTCATTAATAAGGTCAGTTAAAAGCTGATTGTGAATAGATTTTTTGAGGATTTTGGATAGAGGAGATAGAATGACAATGGGTCTGTAGTTAGAGGGCTCAGTGGACTTACCTCCTTTGTGAAGTGGAATGGTGTAGAAAGATTTCCAGATGTCAGGGACAGTAGAATCTTGGATAGATCTATTTATTAGGATAGAGACAGGATAGGCTATGGAATGAACAGAGAGTTTAAGAAAGGGGGCTATTGGTAGAGGGAGAACAAGGTTTCAGTTTTAGTAGAAGTGACTTGATGTAGGCTATGGAGACTAGGTTAAGAGAGGGGTTGTGATGCATGTGTAGTGAGTGATGTGAGGGTGGTTATGGCTTTGGGAGGGTTGGGTAAGTTTTTGAATAGATTCGATTAAGTGGGTATTAAGTAATGTGGTAGTTTCTAAAGGAGAATTATTAGGGTATGGGTTGGGGGTTTGGGGTTAGACTTTTGGGAGAATTTGGGGATTATAAAAGTAAGTTTTCTTGTCCTCATTAATTGTTGTTTTTGCTATATTTCTTAGTTCTTTATATTTTTGTAGGAATGTAGCCAATTTAGTTTTTAGCCATTTTTTTCCAATTTTTATGTCTTTCTTTCATGATAGGATGGTTTTGGTGAGCCAAGGTGAGTAGTTGGCTTTGATTCTCTCATTTCTAAGAGGATCTAAAGAGTCAAGTATATTAAGAAAAATGTGATTAAAGTGTAGAATGACTTCATTAAGAGGGAGGTACTTAAGGAAGCCTCGGTCTATGAAAGTGAGCCTATTATTGAAGGTTTCAGGATTGAAAGAAGAAAGCTTATGACACACTCTAAAATGGTGGAATTTAGGTATTTGGGAAGAGTGACATTAAACTTGGATAGGGAGGTGATCACTTAGGGAGTTGAGTGGGGCTCTGGGGTCATGATATAGAGTGGGGTCAGAGGTAAGAATCCAGTCTAAGGTGATACCTTGGGTATTGTTGTTGAGCACAAACCATAAACCAGCAAGTATGAAAGACCAGTGAAACAAAGCAAGAATTGCACTGAAAAGGGGCATAAGATGGAAAAAAATGCCTTTATTGTAGAACACACACCAGTATTGAGTGTTTTTTCCCCAAACAACTGAAACTTCATTAGAATACAAACAAATGCCATAAGGAATTAGCGTAAATAGCACTCCCATTTCCATAATAGGTTGATGAATTAATAAACGAACCAATCAGAAATTAAATGTAATTTTAACCACCTAAACTGAACCACTCATACTGAAATGATTAAATTACGTTTTATTAAAAATGCATCCAATTGCATTGCCACATATAAAAACAAACAAGACATAATAAATTCATAATAAATATACTTCAATAATTGTTATACCTATATTCTTTCAGCCTTTTCTAATAAAATGGGAGAAATTGACACCATTGTTGTTGAAGTGGGTAAGAGTTGTGATAAGTTGATGGAATCCGAGTAGGTTGACTTGAAGGGAGGGAGAGGTAGAGGATAGTTTTTGCCAGTCGATATTTACATCACCTAGTAGTAAGGTCTCATAAGGGATATTAATAGAAATCCATGCTAGAATAGATACAAGGATGGGGATAGTGTTTCCAGGTGGGATATAAATAGAGGCAATAGTGAACTTCTTATGGGAGTTGAGGTGACTGTTTAGAAGTAGTAGTTCAGCTGGCTGAAAGTTAAGGAAAGATATTGGCAGAGAGGATAGGTTAAGGTGTTCAGAATACATAATTGTGGCATCACCATCTTTTTTGGTGGTTCTATATTGGCAATAGATTTTGTACTGGGGAATTTGTATTTCAATGTTAGAAATATGTGGTTTTAGCCAAGTGTCAGATAGGACTAGGATGTGTGGTGATTGGCGGGTGATCCAGGAGTGTAGTTCTGTAACTTTATTAGGTAAACTTTGTATGTTAATAGAAAAGATAGAGAGATGTTTAGTGAGACAGGTGTTTGTATGTGATTGGGCTAGATGGGCCTGGGTTGGGGTGGATGTCACCGGAAAATAATAAATTGTTAGAAAAAGAGGAAGGTTTATTTGCATAAAGGTAAAAGCCAGTGGGTTTAGATTTGAAGGATGTGATAGAGACAGAGAACATTTTTATTTTGATGAGATGTGTTAAAAAGAGGGGCAAATTAGGAAGGGCAGGGAGGGTTCATTGTGGAATATAGGAAAACTGTAGGTTAGGGATGAATGTGAAAAATTAAGGTGTGTATGATAGAAGGTACATACGCAGGATTGATGTGAGGTAGAGGGGGCATGGTTTGAAATGAGATAATGATAGTAGAAGGATGACAGAGAGCTAGGAAAATGTGTGTGGGTAAGAAGTTATTTGCTAGGGAGGAGAGGGGCATGAAATAAGAGGAGAAGGGCATGAAATAAGATGAAAAAGATTAATAGAGACTATTAAAAAGAGATTAATTTACAAGGTAGAGAGGAATGAGAAAGGGAGCATTAGTATGTTGGAAGGTAGAGTAAAAGGCTGGAGATATGCTAAGATGCTATGAGTGTGAGGGAGATAATGAGAGGGAAGGGGATGAGATAGTGTGGTTGTGGTGTGGGTAGGTATAAACAGTGTTTGATATATTAGTGGATATAGGAGAGGGATAGGAACCTCTTTGGAGAGGAGTGGTAGGAAGTTTCCAGGGGACAGATGTGATTGGATAAGTGGGGAGAGTGGGAGAGATTGGAAGTGATGCGTAGCCAGTATTAATGAAATTAAAATGGGGTGGGTGGGAATGGAGGTATGGCAGGGGAGTAGAGAGAGCCTGAGTGAAGTGACGGCAAATGGAGCGGGTTGGGCCAGGAAACTGCAGTCACCACAAAAAATAGCAGACCAGTAGGGAAACAGTAAGGAGCACACAGTGAGAGTCAGCAGGTAATTAGAAGAGGTGGGGAGGTGTAGGCAGAGAGGGAAGAGCTGTTCTAGTGAGGTATACACAGGTATTCACTTAAAAAAAAAAGTTAAAAGAAAACCCCCAACAGAAAACAAGAAAGTATGGCTAACTAAGAGAGATGCCACTAGGGCGCATTACACTTTGAACCAGTGTCTACTTTGAGCTCTGTGGATCTTCCATTAATCCAAACAGTCCAAAATACTTCACTTCTTGTTAATAATTACACTTTAACCAAGCACTGTTGCATCATCTGCATTGAAAGTTGACTGCTTCATCTCTACTTGATCAACTTGCTTTTTGTGCAACTTTTCTTTACAATTGTGTGACGCTTACTTGATTTGCAAAACTTTTGGAAATGGTTCCATTTTTTTGCATTTGTGACATTGCTGACCATATGCTCAGCATTTTTTTCTTTTAGACTCCTGATTTGCACCACAATTGCTACAGTTAACAATAAAGCTAGATTTAGGTTTTGCTGATTCCTGCTTGTACCGCACTGAGCTGTTGCTCACACCCTTTTTAGAATTTTCTAGAAAGCCTTGTGCCTTCTTTGGAAACCCTGTAGCTGCCACATGCTTAGGACTGCTTTTGTTTACCACATGTTGCATACTATCTAAATGTACTCTAGAGTCAATCAAAACCAAGCTCTTGTCACTCACAAGCATACTTGTGTGATTTTCTGTCACCTCATGGATTTGACAAATCTCTATGGCTTTGCTCAACATTAAATCTCTGTTACAAAGTAAAATCTTTCTCACAGCAGCACTGTTAATACCACATACAAACCTGTCCTTTATCAACTCATCCTTTAAATCACCAAACCAACACATTTTAGCACTGTTTCTCAAGTCAGTTAGATAAGCTGCAAATGTTTTCCCTGGTTTCTGATCTCTCATGTAAAACAAATCCCTCTGTAATGTAATATTCATCTGGGGGGGTTGCACATTTCTCTGAACTTGCACTTCAAACACTTGGGTCTTCCCTTGATTTACCTTGTACAACAATATGGTGGTCCACACATTCTCCTTCATATACTGCTGGTGCATATACAAATTAACTCCCTCTTTCTATTACCTTTGTCCCTGCTAGGTTTAGTAAAATGAATGCCCTGTTGCGTGCATCTCTATCTGCATAAGCTGCTTGTATAAAACTATCGTACTCTTGTTCAAATATTCCCCAATTCTCTGCAATATTCTGATCAAACACAAGTGGTAGGGGCTTTCAAAATCCATCTGCTTTATTAACACATACCAGCGAAGGGTTTTGCAAATAAGCATAAACATGCACACATGCACATATGCCAGAAACTTATGCTAGTAATTGTCCAATGCCTTTGTATTCTGAACTTTGTTGGGCTTTTTGGAATTATGTAAATGAACAAACATGTAATACTTTCGAATTACTGGACTTTGCAAAATGAACTTCTCAGGCATTTTGGTACTTTCATAAAATCATTGGAAAGGCAAAAATGCTAAAGTCATTTATCATTATTTGCTAAAGTTATTTACCATCATTTCAGGAAACATTTGAGTACTTTACAATGTGACTGAACAACTCATGAGCACTGTAATACTCTTGTAATGTCATCTTTTGCAAGAAAACACCTCTTATCAGTGTAGGAAACATGTCAAGTAACTGCACAATGTGAATAAATCAAACATCAGTTGCCCAAAACTCAATAACTTTCAAAGTAATTACACTTTGCAAATAACTACATACAGCACACTGAAATGTCCACAAAATGGTGGTACCTTGCTAGGCAACTCTTTACAGCACAAGAAGCACTCTGTAATGGCAGCAGCTTGCAAACTGACACACACAGAACAATAAATGTTTCGAAATGGTTATACTTTGACTGTACTTCACAAAATACTGGCACTTTGCACAAAGTAAACTCTTTGAAGTACAAGCACAGTAATAAGCACACTCTGTAAGCACTTTTACACACCTTGAGATACTTTGGATAACTTTAGTTATACCCTTGATACAATATGAAGTCTTAGTTAAGACCAAACAGAGCACTTTGCCAAAACACAGTTGCCTTGCTTTATTTTTGCTTAATGTGCCTTTTTTTTTCTTATTGTTATATTAATTTTGCTTATTCATGCCCAACTTTGCCTTAAACACACTTGTTTTGCTTTAACATGTTAATTTTTGGTTTAAATATGCTTGTTTCATCAAATACTTTTATCTTAAGCATTTTCTTTAATTAACAAACTTTCGTACTTTCTGCTTGCATTGTAATGTCGTTTGTGCCCTTGTAATGTCCCTTTTTCATCTTTCACATCAATTAAATAGTTTGGTTTATTTCTCGTTACCTTTGATTCTTTCTGGCTATGTTTGTGCTCTTTTCTCTCAGTTTTACCTTCACTGTTGTCTTTGCACCTCATGGCTCTGAATATTCTTCTCTTTTCGATCCCGGTTCTGACACCATGTCACTTTTGTGTCTAGGACATAAGAGTCTTCATGGGTTCTGTTCAAACAGCTTTATTTTATACAAACACATCACTATAGAGACTTACTGAGTTTAGCTTAAGTAACTTGTATAGAAATCAACAAATATGGTTAAGCATGTTCTCTCTCTGGCTGCTTCTACAAGATCTCCCTGTGGAATGCACATGTCAGGGAATTTATACATGCACATACAGCCTTGCATGCTTCCTAAATATATAACATACGCAGTCTTATCATATGATCTACAGTTGGGAAGTCCCTTCCTCCCTTTTCAGGCATTCCTTAGCCTCCTCCATAACAACTGTCTCATTTCCCAGGTGTTCTTCACTCTCTTTTTTTCCTCAGGGCACCATTCAAGCCATGCCTCCTGACTAAGTATGGAAGGGATTTTACTCCAGGTTGTTTCTGGTCCCATGAAAGAAGGGTACTTGGAAACTAATTCTGGACCTTTCCTGGCTGCAATTCTTTCTAAAGATTCCTTCTTTTCAGATGCTATCTCTGCAAGCATTATTTCCTCTTCTTTTATCCTAGGTCTTTTCTGGTCTCTCTGGAATTCAAGGATGCAAACCTTCACATCCCCGTCCATCATCTCTTCAGGAAATTTTTATGTTTCTCTGTCTCTTCATTGCATTTTCAGATATCTGCTTTGCCCTTTGGCCTTTCTACTGCCTCAAGGGTATTATCCAAATGCCGTGTTCCTGTTATTGCTTGTGGAGGGTTTGAGGAATTCAGCTCTTTCTCTAGATGATTTGTTTATTCACGCTCCTTCCACAACATTATGCTTCAGTATCTCAGGTGTACTACTTCCCTGTTTCAGAGTATGATGTTCACCATAAATATCCAGAAATCAGTTCTGACACCTTCTCAGGATTATATTTTCCTCAGCTGCAGACTTCAGATTGTCCCTGCATCTCTACCTACCCCCAAACCTCTGTCTCTAAATGCCTTTTTCCAACCTTTCTTCCTCTGGTGGCTTTCATGGCCAGGGAATTTCTCAGGGTTCTCAGGTTCATAGCTTCCACCATTCCCTTGCTCCCCCTCACCAGGCTGCATATGATGAAGTTTCAGTGGTACCTAGAGTCATTGTGGCTTCAACATTACCACCCCATGAATTTCCTGGCACCTTTCCTTCCCTGTCTCAAGCTCAAGCTTCAGTGATGGATTTAACAACTTACACTCAACCCAGGGCTTCCTTTTCAAGTTCCAGTTCCAACTCAGGAGCTCTTTACAGATGCCTCAGTCAGAGGGTGAGGTCCCTACTGTGGTCTACAAATTTGTCTCTGGCCTCCACATCAGAGGTCAGACTACATCAGTGTAAAGGAAATGAAAGCTCTTATTCTGGCTGTTCAGGCTTTTCATTCCCTCTTTCATCCTTAGCCCCTCAAACTTTTCACAGACAACACCACAGTGATGTGGTCAAGCCAGGTGGCACAAATCCTATCTTCTTTGCAGATTACCTGTTCAGGTACAGGATCTTGCTATCCAGCATCAAGTGACTTTTCAGATTGTTTACATTCTCTCAGAGTACATCTAATAGCAGACTTTTCGAGCAGGTCCATCACACAAGCTCATGAATGGATGTTTCACAGAGATGTGTCCCTGGACATTGTCCATTGGTGGGGTATTCCTCATGTAGATCATTTTGCCTCCCCTCTGATCAGACAACTTCCTCCTTTTTGTTCCAGAGTCCCAATACCTCTGGCTTGGAATGTGGGCATCCTGTCTTTTCTTTGGAAGGAGATGTTTCTGCATGCATTCCCTCCCCTTCCTCTGTTACCATGAGTCTTGCAAAAGATCCAGCAAGACTCTCTCAAAATTGTGCTAGTGACTTCCTTTTTGTACAGACAACATTGGTTCCCTCTTCTTTCTCACTTGGCTAGGGGCAATCACCACAATTTACTTCACCGGGTGGATCTTCTCATACAAGATAAGGAGTCACTCATCCATCCTCACTTGCCCACTCTTCAAATGACACTGTAGATGATAGGGTTTTGATCCCTTTTAGACACCCTTTTTTCTGAGGAAATGCTTTGAATTCTACAGTAGGACAAGAAACCCACTACCAGGAAATCATATATGTCCAAATGGAAGACATTTTCTGTCTGCTGCCTTTCTTGCTATTAGGGTCCCCTATCTATGGAAGATCTTCTGGTTCTCTTTTATTTGTGTGATCTTCTCCTTGCTGGGTTGGCATATTCTTTAGTCAAATCTCACCTGTCAGCAATTTCTGCTTATCTGCCCTTGACTGCTCCTCTAACCTCTAGGTTTGAGGTCAAGCAATTTCTTAAAGGCGTTCTTCAGGTCAGGCCTCCCAGGAAGCCTATCCCACCTTTCTGGGACCTAGTTTTGTACTTGAAAAAATTGAATTAGGCTCCTTTTGAGCATTCTATTTCAGCTTCCTTGTCATACTGTACTTGGAAGACTGTTCTTTCAGTTCTCACCTCAGCCAAGAGAGTGTTTGAACTGCAGCCTCTCGTGGCTATTTCTCCTTTCTTAGTTTTCCACAGAGACAGGGAGTTTCTTAGTACTAATCCTTTTATACACAAGGTGGTAAATAAGTAATTCCCTAATCAGTCTATTCATCTTCCTTCAATTTTTTTATTCTCTGCATTCTGCCATTGAGAAGGTTCTTCACACCTTGGATTTGCACATACAACTCGGATATTATTTGGAGAAAACTAAAGTTATTCACAAATCAGAACAGCTTTTTGTTTCCTTTCATCTCAGGGCTTTGGGTTTGGCTATTTCTTAGCAAACCATGTCCTCCTGGATTTCTAAGGCCATTTCTTTTTGTTATTCTTTTCATGGAAATATATATTTCCTCATTAGTAAAGGCACAATCTACTATGGCATTTGCCTCCTCTGGTGCTTTTTTCAAGAGTCTGGATACCAGTTCCATCCTTGCGGTTACTACTTGGTCCTGTATTCATACTTTCACTAAACATTATTTTATTTATTTATTTATTTGTCTTTTGTTAACCAAGTTGGTCTACTGGGCTGAGGGCCCATTTTCAGTGGAGACCTGAGGAGAAAAGCTCCGATATAACGAACAAAATTATAAAAAAATGTATAGCAATAATGCAATCATTAAAATCAAAGAAAAATGCAATACAAATATCAACAGAGTTATACAATGCTTACATATGTGATATAGCAGTTGTAATGCTGAAAGAAGAAGAAGAATAGGTGGGGTGGTGATAGGTACAAGATGGAGAGATGGCCAGGTAACTCTTTAGTTCTCTTTTAAAAATGTTGGGAGAGGGGATAGAGCATAGATGATTAGGGAGCTTGTTCCAAGTTTAAGACATAGAGCATTTGTAAAGTAATTTGCCTATGTTTTTTGGGGGTCTGTAGGTGTCCAGCAGGGTTTGGTCAGTACTGCGGAGGGGTAGAGAGGGTTTATAAGGGGATAGGTGGTTAGATAGGGTGGGGCAATTGGCAAGTTTATACAGTATGGAATGTGTAGTTTGAAGCTGAGGTAGTAGTAGAAGTTGAGGGAACTCAAGCCATCGAAGTTGTTTAAGGGCAAGGCAGTGGTGAGATTGGTATGGTAGGTTACTGGCAAATCTAGCTATGTAGTTATATGTCTGATTGAGTTTAGTTAATAGGCTTGTTTGGAGGTGAATAAGAATTGGGGAGGTAGAGAAGGCAAGGGAGGTCCTACAAGCAATAGGGAAGAATCTTTTGTTTCTGTACAACAGTCCAAGTTTTTAGTTGGTCTTTTTTATGGACTGTTGTATGTGAATGTCAAATTTCAGTTGATCATCAATAATGACCCCCAGCAGTTTGGTATGAGAATCTCCATGAATTGTTGTGTTATCTAGGGAAGAGATAGAGAATACTGTTTTTAGACTGGCCATTGATTTTGCAAGAAACAGGAGTAGCTTAGTTTTCTTTGGGTTAAGGATAAGTTGGTTATGGATTAGCCAATGTTCAATGGTATTAAATGAGGTTTGAGTCAAGGAGTGGAAATTAGTAGGGATGTTGGAGAGGGTGATAAGAGTAGAGTCATCAGCGTATTGGATTAGAGTAGATGTATGGCAAGCGGAGTGAAGGTTATAAGTAAAAATATTAAAAAGAAGGGGGCCTAGGATGGATCCTTGAGGAACACCTGTGTCGTTAGGTAAGAAGGGAGAGCAGGTGGACATCCATCTAACAGATTGTTGTCTGTTAGTAAGGTAGCTAGAGAACCAGTTAATACTGGAAGCAGAGAGGTTGAGTTCAGTTAGTTTAAGAAGCTTAGGGTGGGAGACAGTGTCAAAAGCCTTAGAGAGGTCGAGGAATAGGCATGACACTAGTTTGTTGTCATCTCTGGCTTTGGCTATGGTCTGTGTAAAGGAAAGGAAAGCAGTAGAGGCCTAAATCCATGTTGAGAGGAGGTGAGGAGATTTTCCTGGAGTAAGTATTTTAGAAGCTGAGAGTGAATGCATTTTTCAAGGATTTTAGAAAGAGGTGAGAGGGTGGCTATAGGGCAGAAATACATACCTCCTTTATGTAGTGGAATTGTATAGAAGGATTTCCAGATGTCTGGTACTATGGATTCTTTAATGGAGTGGTTTATAAGGATGGATACTGGATAAGCTATGGTATTGGCTGCAAGTTTGAGAAATAGGGGTGGTAAGTTGTCAAATGAGGGAGAGCATGGCTTAAGCTTCAGCAAAAGGGATTTTATGTAAGCTGTGGGAACTGGTTTCAGGGAAAATGTGGAGTGAGAGTTGGTGGGTTAGGGGTGGGGGTATGAGGATGGTTGGTGTCAGGAGGGGTTAGTTTGCAGATTGAGTCAATGAAGAAATTGTTTATTAGGGAGGCCATTTCTACAGAAGATTTATCAGGGAAAGAGTTAGGGGTAGAGAGTTTCCCTGGGTAGAGAATATTATTTATGGAGTGCCAAAATTTTGGGGGTTTGAAAGTATGGGTAGATTGAGCCTCTATGTAGTAATTTTTCTTGTCTTGCTCAATGAGTTTTTTGTAAGGTTTCTTAGCTCTTTAAATTTGAGGAAGAGAGTGGGAGATTTAGTCTTAGACCATTTTTTCCAGGTGGAGTCTCTGAGTTTCATGGTGGAGCGGGTATGTTTGGAGAGCCAGTGTGTGGGATTAGCTTTGATCCTTATTTTTGTAAGGGGGGTGAGAGAGTTTAGGATGTTTAGAAAAATGTTGTTAAATTCCTCAACAGCATTGTTTAGGGGAAGGTGGACAAGGTGGGACCAGTCTATAAGAGACAATAGATGGCTGAACTTCTCTGCATTGAAATTAGAGAGGTTACGGCAGTCTCTATAAATATGATTTTCAGAGGTAAGAGGTGGTATCTTTTGTATAGAGATTGGGAGGTGATCACTTAGAGAGTCAGGTAGAGTACAGGGATTATGGTATTGATTAGGATTAGAGGTTAAGATTCAGTCTAGTATGGAGCTGGAGTCTTTGTTGATTCAGGTGGGAGTAGAAATATGTTGGCTGAACCCAAAGATGTTAATACTAAGGCTAGGGGAGAGGGGGGGAGATTTTGTTCCAGCCTATGTTGACATCCCCAAGTAGTATTGTTTCATATGATAGATTCTGGGAAGTCCAGGCTAGTATAGATTCAAGTACTGGAATATTATTACCTGGAGGGATATAAATGGATGCAATTGCAATTTTCTTGTGTGGGTTAAAGTGGCAGTTAAGGAAGATGAGTTCTGCAGGAGAGAAGTCAGGGAGGGGGATTGAGATGGGGGTAAGGTTAAGATGTTCTGAGTATAAGACAGCTACACCTCTACCTTTTTTGGATAGTTTGTCCTGCCAGAATATGTTATAACCTGGAGGAAGGATTTCAGCATTTGTGATATCAGGTTTGAGCCATGTTTCAGTTAGGGTTAGGATGTGGGAAGAGTAACTAGCAATCCATGCATGTAAGTCTGTAATTTTATTTGTGAGACTTTGTAGGTTAATAGAGTAGATGGAAAGGAGTTTTGATGGGGAAGATGGGAGTAGGAAACTATTTAATGAGGTGGAGTTAGTAGAGTTGGATGGAGTTAGTGGAGCAGGGTTGGGGTGGATGTCCCCATCTGGTAGGAGAGTCTTGGGAGGTATGATAGGTTTAGTGCAAAAGAGGTAGTAGGTAATGAGTTTAAATTTCTGTTTAGAGGGGGAGAGTGTGAGGTTAATGTATTTAAATTTGTGATAGTGCGTACACACGGTATTGTATAGGGAGGGTGAGATGGGGAAAGGTGGGCCAATTGTTAGACATGGGTGTGAGGTGGGGTGAGTAGGGAATATAAGAGGGTTATCAAGGTTGGTGTGATAAGAGGATAGTCAGGAGAGGATAATTAAGATGGGCAGTATAAGGAATTTCAGTTGCATATTATGAGAGTGAGTATGGTATGAGAGTGGGTTGAATAGATAATTAGGAAAGGAGTAGGTGAGAATTTAAGGGATAGGTTGTTGGGGGAGGTCTTAATGAGTAAAGTAGAGTAAGTTGTGATTGGGAGTTGGGAGATGGGGGGAGGTACTAGGGTAGAGTTTAGAGTATAAATCTAGAGTAAGTAGGGGTGGTTGGGAAAGGGGGTAGGGTAAGGGAGTGGAGTGAGCCTGAACGGAGCTGGGCTGCACCCCTGAGTTGGAGTTGTTCGCTACAAAATACAATCTGTTAAGAGGAGAAGTGAGCAGAGTAGAGGAGATGCTGGTGAGTTCTTAGAAGGAAAAGAAGCCAATAGGTCTAGTGGAGGGGGAGGAAGAGGTTTGGACAGTGTACAAAGGTGGAGGAGTGGGTGGTGCAGAAAGGGAGGGCAGCAAATGTAGTAAGGTGTCAAGGTACACAGCAGAAAGGGAACAGTGTGTTCAAGAGTGGATCAAGAGTGGAGAGAAAAAAGAGGAGAAGGGAAGTAGCAATGTGGGAAAGGGGAGAATAAGATAGGGGAGGCCCAGGTTAGGTGACCTAGTCCAACAGGACTACTGCTATATGGTCAAGCTAGTAGGTAGAGAGAGGCTAAGAAGATGGATAGAAGAAGAGCACTTGGAAAAAGAGCAGGTTCTGGTGGTAGCCATTTAGGGGATTACAGTACAGATATATTATGGTAAAGAACATATGTTGTTTAAATGAAGCAGTAAGACTGGAAATAGCAGCTTTCCAGTGTCCTATAAGGGAGTTGCAGAGGTTATCTCATTTCCAGGAGGGTCGCTGGGTAACAGTGTTTAGAGTAGTGAGGTTGAGGTAAGATGTCCAGGCTATATGCTAGGAGCTTTGTACCTGAAAAAAAGAAGAAATAACAATAAAATGAGGGAGCCGGGAGTGGTTAAGTGTAAGGGGAACTGCTTAAGATGCTAAGGTTGAAAACATTATAATGGGAACAACGTAGGGAGGAGGGCAGTGAGTGGGTGTCAGGTGAGATAGAAAGGAATAAATGGAGGACTAACACAACAGCTAAACTAGGAGTAAAAAATCAACTAGCAATTCTAATATCACAGTGCAGAGAAACAATTTGTTTTTCTTTTTTCTACAAAGCAGTGTTTAAACAGTGAATTTACATAGCAGTGAAAGTCAGCAGTCACTTTACTAGTTAATCTACAAGTTAGCTGAGCTGTAAATAGTCAATATCTGCATAACAAGTTAGGTGAGCTGTAAATAGTCAATATCTGAATTAAATCATCACCCATAAATGTAAGGGTAAAAACAGTCTGGAATAGCACTAGCAACCTGACAGTAACAAGAAGGCAATGCTGAAAGTCCCTAGTAGCAACACTTCTTTGCCATAGAACACAAATAGTTATGCAGCAGTTATTCTTTGCAACTGAAAAAGAAGATAAATAAAACGGGCACTCGGGCGTTGGACTATATGATATCATACAGCATTATGTTCAGTCACCCAGGGGGAAAATGTTACAGCAGTAGTAGGTTGGGAAACACTGCAGGCAGGGTTAGTTCATAGATTGATCCATAATTACAATTATTAAGGTAATAGTTTATGCCACTAAGATATCGTAATAATCGGCCCGAAAACTGAAAATTAGGTATCCTGCTGTGAACACAGCCAAGGGAAATGCACCCGAGGCAGATTTGTAGAACTCGTGGGTAGGAAATAGGCTTAGGAAAACAACTTATTTTTCCTTTTTGTCAGCACTACGTACTTCAGAGGGAGAAAAAAACAGACCCTCAAACTGTGTTGGAAGTGTGACAGACACCAAATAAAAGCAACAAGCTACACAGCCTTTCACAGTATGCCTACAGAGATTTATTATAAAAAAAAAAAAAAAAGGGGGTGACACGCTAACTAAATGGTTGACTGAACAGAAACACTAATAAAGTATGTTAACTACCAGTTTGTAACACATAAATCACTACCTTACAGTCCGCAGCCCGGTGAGCAGTATAGGGAAACAGTAATGTTTAAACAGTATTACAGTATTGCCCAGATAAAGAAGGAAAAAAAGGTAAGCAAATGTAGCTCAATAGCATATACAAATGCGCACCTTAGGGGAGTGTGTGGTTTGTGGGATGTTAAATGGAGTTGCGTTTGCACCATAAAAAAAAGAGACGCGCACTATTCTAGCCTTGCTGCTCGAAATAGTGTAGGTAAGGTGAAGAATATCTAGGCTGTCGTACAAGTAACCTGTCATTAAATTGCAGAAACAATAAAATCAAACATAAGCAAGCAATAAAAATCAAACAAACATTACAAGTTGGATGTTATTTCCAGGGCCAGGGCAGGCTTTGCCAGCGCTATCCAACATGGGTTTGTAGAGGACTCTTCTGTGCCTTCATCTTGAGTTCCTGTACTCTCCCTTGGTAAAGATTATTTCAGTAGTGATATAGAAGAACATAATACAGTTATGTAAAATCTTGCCATAACAGTAGATGTCCTTCCCTGCACTGTTGCAGTATTTGCTCCCTCCCTGCTGCCTCCTCTAACTCCAGCCTTGTTCTTGTCTTGCTCTTCTTCTCCTCCTCCTCCTCCTATATTTTCCATGTCCCTGTGTGCATTTTCTGTTCTGAGTGGATGCATCTGTATGTAACCTTTATGCCCTACTCCTTGTGTGGAGAGCATATATGTGATGTACGACGCCTATAAGAACTAAACGCTTTGTTATACTGGCCAAGACACTGGGCTTCCCTTGGCAGGAGATTCCTTATGTAAAGAATACTGCAACTGTGTAGAGAAGTTTGTCTACTGTTATGGAAAGATTTTACACAACTATACTTTCTTATTGGATGCTGGAATTTAATCACTGTGCAACTGTTGCAGTGTTTGCATTCACTGATTTTCACATTGTAGAATTAAGCTTTGTATTTGACAGCCCTCCTTAACCTATTGGGCCTGATTCCAAAAGACGTGCTTTCAGTGTAAGTGACTTAGCCTGGTATAAGTCTGTCCTGATTCAGAAAGACTTGTTCTAAGTGTAAGTAACTTACTTTGGTGTAAGGCCTATCTATAAACTGATTCCAAAAGACTTCCTCTCAGGCCTTACATCAAAGTAATTCACTCATTCTGTCTATAAACAGGACTACACTGGTGACCAGATTTGAAAAGACTTGCTCTCGGAGTAAGTAACTTACTTCATTCAGTGCAAGGGCCTATCTATAAACAGGCCTACACTGGGTCCAGATTCCAAAAGACCTGCTGTTGGAATAAGTAACTTACTTTGAGACCAAGTATTTTGGAATATAGCTCACTGTGTATGGCAGCATAACATAATTGGTGTCACTTTCCTGTACTGTCACGACTCTGGATATGGCCTAGCCACCATGGTTCCTCTCAACTTCTGTATAATGAACAGATACAGGTCTGCCTAGGGGACTAAGCACACATTTTACCTTGCAGCAAAAAATTTCTTCCTTCTAGGAATATGGCCTCTTACTCACCATAATTCCTGAAAATCAGTTTAGTCATCATAGACTACCAGGAGTCAATAGAATAAGTCAGGTTGTCATACAGACAGGCAGATGGTGTGGGGTTTACCTTATCCTTTTTTGAGATCCAGTTTCACCTCCCTTGAGCACACAGCTGTTACATTACACTGATTCTTGATGTACACTAAGGGTCATCTATGTACTTGAGTGTTCACGCTCACTTCTCAGGAGACTATTTTGGTGGCTTCACATTTCTCCCTTCCAGCCACACTGATGGACTAAGTTAGGTTCATAGGTAAATGCTTGCTACCAGTCTGCAGACATTTATAAACCTAGACAATAACTAGAGGTCAGAATCAAACCCTTTACCTTGTATCTGTGAGGTAAAGACCTTAACCATTAAGACAAACCCTCCCCTTAACCATGTCACCAGTTTTGCAGTCAGCTCCTCTGTCACTATTTCAGGGAGCTTATTCTGTCATGCAAGGTAAATATTTGGACATAACTGGTATTGTGGTATTGTAATGTGTAGCAGGTAGCTTGATCTTGTCTATATTACTTGTTTCCCAGGAACATGCTATTAATTTGGAAAAATACATTGCAGAAGAGTTTGTAGAACTGCACCAGTTTCTCTATGACAAGGAACAAAAACTCATTCAACAACTTAACAGCAAAGCATCAGAAATTCTGAAAGAGGTAGAAGAAAATCCTGAATTAATTAAAACTGATGTTACAGAAATCCACTCAGCAGTCTCTGATACTAACTTGGAAATCAAAACAGAAGTAGAGGTTCTGGAGGAGAGAAATGATGACACAGACTATCTGACAACCACTGAGGAATCCGTGTCAGGTGACACCTCAGAACAAGGAAAACCTAAAGCTAATGGAGTTCTATCAGTAAGTCCACCTTTGATTTTTGCTATTGCATGTCTTTCATTTTGGAAAGTGAAAACTTGTGTTTGCAGCTGACAGAAACATTTCAGATAATAACTTCCCAGCAGTCTAAATTATATGCAGTAATGTGCTTATTTTTTAATTACTTTTGTTTTTGTTTTCTTAATTTGTTCTGTTCATTTCCCAGAAACTGATCCACGGTTTTACATCAAGGCAAATCCTGTCAACTCCCAACATATTGAAATTAACATACTGAGAACTGAGGGGGTAAAAAAATAACAAAGTTAATTTCCCAATATCTCAAAACAACTTGTTGAGTACAAAAAAATGAAGTGCCTCAACCTGCACTAACTTTGAGATCTCCAGATGACAGGTTAAGGTGAAAACTTCCTTACTTGCTTCATTGATCACATTCTTAAAATAATAATGATACATTTGATATCTTTTGAGTGGAGGATGATTTATTTAATATACGGCCATCTTCCAACAAAAACTTTGATACGTAAATTAAGCTGTCTCTGATTTTTTTATATACAGAATTATTGACAGGTGGCTGAAAAAAGTATAGCATAGCAGTTTTGGACAAAAACAATTTATTTACTTATTGCAGGACTCTATTTATCAAAGGTTTACTGCAAGGTATCATCAGATAATAGGAAGTACAAGGCAATTGGCTCTTGTGACCATTTCTACCTGCCAGCACCCACCCTCAAACTGAACCTCCTTTGTCAAGGACTGCCAGACCAGTCAGGCCAGGGCTGAATTTGTGAATACCTGCCTAGACATCCAGTTCCTGGTTTAAGGCAGATAATGTATTACACTGTTTAATTTGCAGTGGAAGTCAATTCCAAAAGTGAGAAAGGTGTTGTGTAATGAACCTATGTCTCTACATTGTTTTATTTACTTGTTGGTGGAGATTTAGATACCTTGTGGAATATTCATTTCTTGTAGATTCAAAAGGTCAAGGACCACCGAGTCCCTAATGGCTTGAAAGGCAAGGCACAAGTCTCCTGTTAGAAGTCTATAAGATGCTGAATAAAGGGACAGTGCTTCCAGTCTTTTCTGGTAGCTTAGGGTTATTAAACAGGTGATTTCCTTAATTAGGAGCCTCTGGAGTTTTGCTAGTTGTTAGACAAGCCTAGTAGGTACATTCTAGAGAGGGCATTGTATTCAATAATTGGCATAATCAGTGCTGAGTATAATGGGACAGTGACCTGTTTGGACTGGAAGGTGTCTCCTTGTTGATCAGCTGTGGTAAGTAGAAATGCTTCCTGACTTCTGTTGTTACATGATAATCAAAGGAGAAGGAATTGTTTACCAAAGTACCAAGATCTCTAACTACGTTCTCATTTTAAAGTGGGGTACTGATGTCATATACTGGAAGGAGGGAATATGTACCAAACAGAATAATGTTACACTTGTTAGGATTTCATTTAAACCCATTACTAGCACATCAGCATTCTTTTCACATGGCTTTTGATATCAAACAGTCACTTGACAATGACTCGCACTTTGTAGTCATCTACAAACCCGGTTAGCCAGAGGTCTTGGCTGATAGTCTGGAAATCAGAAAAGTAAATGCTAAATAAAAGAAGCCCCAATGTGGAACACCATTGGTTGCCTTCATGGTCTTTGATGAAGCACCTGCTCTCCACTCTGTCCTTCAGCCATTTTGTTGTTCATCTTAGTACATAGGGGTCTTTTTATAATGCATCAAGTGTACCGACTATGCTAGTTAGTGTCTAGGATATTGTGCCAAAGGCCTTGACCATGTCAAGGTATGCTGTGTGTACAGCATGGCTGTTGTCAATAGCTTGTATTACTCTTTCAACGACGTTAACCAAATTCATTAGAAAGGATCTACCTTTGACAAAACCAAACTGCTGCAGCTGGTAGCTTAATGAGATTTTTAATACCGTAGTTAATCAGGTTAGTTAAAATATGCTCTATGGATTTGCATATGAGACTCATCAGACTGATGGGCCTGTAATTCCCAGGATCAGTGGTGTGGCCTCCATTGTGAAGTGACATCATCACTACTGGTTTTGGAATGTCAGTAGCTAAACTCAGGTTAAATAGTTTGAGTTGCTCCAGTCATACTTGCATGGTACTGTTTATTAAACAGTCATGTATATTTTCATGTTCTATGCAGGAAGTATTTTTAGCCTTTAAGAGTCCCTTTAGTACATGAACTTTGGTGGTGATGATGGGGGAGGGCCTGATGCATTCATGGATACGTGGGGTTTAATTAATCATTTCCAGAGTGAAGCTGGGACTGAAATTTGTTGGCTAGTATATTTGCAATGTCTAATGAGTAAGAGTTAGTGGTGCCATCTTGAATAAGTTCTGAGCAGTGTTGGGTATTATTTCTTTCTTTCATAACACACAACTAAAGAAAGATTTGTTGTTGTCCATAACTTCATATGATAACTCAAGTTCATGGACTACCTTAATGGTCCTAATATTTTCTTTTTAAGTTTGAGTCAATTTTCTAATGTCACCCTTGATCTGATATATATTCTAAGTTTTTTTTCTTTTTTTGTAAACTTTGCGCTGGTGGACACTAGGGTGGTTTCATTTTAAACTTTCCTTTATATTTAAATCTGACACGTACTGTCAGTTGTATACATTTATCTAAGTGGGCAATGAACTCTTCTGTGTAGCTCCCTGCTGAGGCAAAGTCTGACATTAAACTAGAATAAGTGAATCTTTAAACATTGTCATAGAATTTGGTAAGATTTGTACACTTTTAATCATTGAATTCTGAGATACTGATATTGTCACGTTTAGAGGCTTTAATCATTAAGGTGACTAGTTTATGAACAAGCTTAACAAGGGAAGGAGGTACCAGGGGAATAGTGCATGAAAAAGCTATATTTGTAAGGACCAAGTCAAGAATATAAGGCCCTCTAATGTGTTTCATAATCTGTTCCAGGGACCTTTTGTTTATGAAACAGAGCTTTTGGATGTATCCTACCTTTGAGGAATAGATTCATGGGTAGTTAAAGTCTCCCAAAATAATTAAGTTTTTGTTTATTGGTAGTTCATTGATTGATTACATTTAAGAACCTTATATGATTATCAGGAGACATAGAGGGAGTCCTGTAACAGGCTGTAACATGATATTTTTGTGTGTGGGTCTCTGGGAATTTGTCTAGAGGTGATGTGGTCCCTAACAAGTATGGAGATGCCGTCACAGTTCCCACGGAGTCTGAAGACATAATAGATGCAAAACCCAGCTGTGGACAAAGTGCTTTTTTAACATTTAAAACAAATTTCAGTAATTGCTCAAACATGGAGGTGCTTCAAATGCAGGAGGACCTCAATGTTGGGCAATTTGTTGTTGAGACCTCTGGCATTGAGCAGAGCCACCTTAATGTGATCCTGTTTTGGATTTGATATATTAGTTATGTTGGCATGTCCATCAGCTGGACTCTGCCTAAAGAGATACTATGGCTGCAGCAAAGCTTTAGCCAGTATGTTGAAGGCTTGGAACAAGAGCTGCAGTCTGTCCATGGCAGAGCATGTAGGACTGTCTAGCATCTCATGTCATGTTGACACATATTGGATCTGGTACCAAATATTTAGCCAATTGTTGATGCTACTTATCTTGTCTTTGTACATAGTCATCATTCTTGGGAAGGAAGGAAGGATTTCTTTCAGGACCAGAATCTTCCCTGCATTTGTGATTTCCACGGAGCGTGCTCACATGCCTCTCTGCAGATCCCTCAAAGTTTTGCATGCCAAGTCATTCACTCCCACATAGTCATATTTGCCAGGTGAAAGTACCTTAATGTCTACAGAGATGGCAGAGATCTTGGCATCTGAAAGACAATTCTTCATCTCCCTGTCTTTGTTCAGAGAGGACAGATGGTATGTGTGATTGCAGTCATCTTTCACTAAAACATTTTTATTTGTAGAGTAGTCTGGTGTACTGGATCTGAAATTATGTAAATCCTGGTGATGCCAGAAAGTGATGTGGTGTTAAATTTCCACTGAGACCTAATCTTTATGGAACTAGGAGGCTTTGCCAATAATGTTGCAGCCACAGTGTAAAACGTTATATAGTGGGTTAGTATAGACTGTTTTGGAAAGTGTGATGCTCACTGTCTGTGTCTTTTGGTGGGACTGAAGCCTCCTTGTTATTTAAATGCTTTCATCTCTCAAATACAGAATGTCTTAGTATTAAACTACGTAAAGTTCATTATCTGTGAGCAACAAGCAGTTATCACTCTTCCTAAGGATACCCAGTGCTGTGAGACTCACAATAAAAGGAAGACCAGCTGGCTGACCTTCTGTATTAGTCCAGTGGTTTGTAGAATTTGTTTAAAACAGAGTATTATATTCAGTTAAATGAGATGGTCACTGGACTTTGTTGTTGTTGTGTCTTTCTGCTTTTCCCGGTTAGGGGTCACCACAGCGGAACTCCGGTCCGCTAATGATTGGCAGTAGATTTTTACGTGCCGAGTTGCCAGCCCTGACGCACAACCTTCAACGAAGGTACGCCCATTCATACATGTCTCCACACAGAAGACGCTCTAGCTGAGAATCAAACAGGACAACGTCTTACTATGAGGCGATAACACTACCGCAGCATCACCACCGCACTGGACTTTACTGTGGAAAAAACAACTTGTGCTAAGTAAGCCGATAAGTAGATAACCATATCCTATAAATCCCAAATGTAGCACATATAAAGATGCAAGTTTATATGCAACTTCTTCAGAAGGAAATCAGTTTTAGTATGTGACTTTTAATGAAAGATTGCCATCAAAATATTAAGTAACTGTAAAAGAGAAAGTGTGTAAAAAATTACTCCATCTAAAGAATTTCGCCCACTGAACAATTGCTAACAGTTGCTGTGTGTACTATCATTCTGCCAAAAGCAAGTGTTATCAACCTAAGAATGCACACTATTATTACACATCTGTTTTAAAATAATGCTACGAATACAGATAATGATATGCCCTCTCCTACTATTTCCATTCATAACAAAAATGCAGACCAACACCTGTTGGCCTGCGCATACTGTTGCTTTAGAGAACCAGTAATTATGATGTGCCATTTCTCTGCTGGAGTTGCCTTTCTGAGAATTGCTTAATCTGGAAATAATCACTAAAAGAATTAAGTGATGCCTGTCTAACCCAATCTCATAGTCTTGGGAAAACATGTTGAAGGAGGTGTGCTTAACCCAGTAGCAAAAATGTCATGTCATCCAAAGGTGGGAGTCAAGCTATAGGTGCATCCATAGTGTCTTCCTTCCTTTTTAACCCAAAAGTGTTTGTGTAAGGGGGCAGGACAGTATCCTGTTTGCATAAGGGTTATTTGGTTATGAACAGTGCTAGCAAAGATCAAATGATTCTGTTATTTTAACCTACAGAAGGGGTTTTGAAATTTATTTAATGATATCAAATGAGTGATTGCCATCGAAGGAGCTTGTAATTATTTTCTTCAAGCTGTCTGAGCATCATAAAATGTATGTTTTAGTCATTTTTTAACTATTGTAATCTTTTTGTAATTTACCAATGCTTGGAGCTTATCTCCCTGGGCCTCTACTAAAAATGGACATGTATCCAGCTAGACTAGCCCAGCCAACAAATGTAAAATAAATAAATAAATAAATAAAAATATCTTCGATATGGTAGTCAGTTTAGATTTGTAAGTATTCCTTTTTTGAGTGAAACAGGCTGGTGAAGAAAAACATTTATACATTTCTGACACTTGGTTGTAGCAGACCCATGTGTATATTTGTGTAACCAGTGCCTTTTGTTGGTCTCATGTGAGTAGGGGAATTTGATGAAGTACTTGTTTGAAGGAGATGGAGTTTACATGTAAGAACTGCTTTAATAGTACACCAGAGTATGGTTCAGAGTTATTTTCAAACAATGACAAGTTTTAAACTTATGATACCCTACTTAATGCAGATCTGTGAAGAAACATTTCCTGAGATTGCCAGTTAGACTGAAAGGCTAGGCTGTTGTCTGTCTGGACATCTTCATGATCTCCCCAGCGTGCCTTATCCTTTCTGGGTGTATGCCTACCTCAAGTCTTAACCAAGATCTTACTGTAATTTCTGACAGATTTCATACCATGAGGGGATGTAGGTTTTTTTCTTGAATATTCCTGTTTGAGAGATGTCTACATCTGTATACAGATTAGTTTGTGATTCCTCCTTAATAAAAAATGCCATCTGTATTTAAAGATGGAAATTCAGGAAAATTAACACTGCTTTTCTGGCAGCACATAATTTCCTGTTGTTCACCATGGGAGTTATACATTTTGTGTAAAACCCACTGCAACATTTTGGCTGTTGAGGCAACCTTGTAAATGGAAGCTGGAGCAGAAAAGGGAGCATCATATTAAGTGGTATGACTTAATTAAAAATGGTGGGAGTAGTTCTTTCTATGGGCTAACAATAAAAATGGCATTGATAGTTCTTTCCATCAGAGTATTAAGTTGTACAGGTCACTATCCAAGGGTGCCAGGAAGAAACTTAGCAGTATCCTCTTCATTGTCATTAGTAGTGTGCCCAGATATTTTGGCCAGTTAAACCTTATTGTTGATAATTTTGTTCTCTAATACAGGCCTCGTTGAGCAGGAAGATGCCCAGTATCTCAACTGATGTTGTGGAACCAAGCATAACTCTGTAAAAAAAAAACTGTCTTTCAGCTCAGAGTGCCAAACAATGCATTTATCTTCAAATCACCTGGGTGTACATATATGGTTGTGGTCAGTGAGGATTTTCTCTTAGCTGTGCTACTAAAGTCTTCACTGTTAATGTAAAGAACATGGAAGAGAGTGGGCATCCTCGATAGGTCCTCTGATTTAGTTAAAACGGAGAGCAAATATAGCAAATCATGCATACATGGGATGTGGAGAGGCGCATAATAATTTACATATACTGGCAAACTGCCCTTAAACAAATATGGAATTATCATCACTCAGGTAAATTGTCAATCAATTGAAGAGAAGCATTTGTGAAAGTCCAGAAGCATAGTAGCATAAGGTGGTTGTTGTGAGTTATCCAGTTGTGTAGGATTCATATTTAGTCCGTAAAGTCCAGTACTTATGACAATGTTTCAGAGATCTCCCTTGTGCAGGAAGTACAGTTACAGGTATGTGACCCATAAACCTTTTCACGATGCACTGGCAAATTTTTGATCTCATTTGGAAGAAAGGAAATGAAGCTGTAGATCTCAGTTTTTCAGTGTCTTTGCCCCATCTGGGGAATAAAAATGTCTTGGGTACCTGTGCTACAAATAGTCCATTGTAAGTTAAAGTACATACCGACTTTGTAACAACTGGAATCCAACCGTCCTTAAACGCCATTTCACATGTAATATCCCATGGTACATCATTGTCATTGGTCACATGTAATATCCTGTGATACTCAATTATCATCAGTCACGTGGACTGTCTCATGACATTCTATTGTCATCAGTCACATGTAATATTGTGTGGTACTCCATTATTTGCAAGTCGCATGTAATATCCCATGATACTCCATTAGCATCAGTCATGTAATGTCCTGCGATACTGCTTTATTGTTCAGTTGTAATATGCTTTGCTGCTTCATTTTCATCACAGCGATAGTATATTATAATCAGTGACATGGAATGTCCTATGTTACTTCAATATTATCGGTTATGTGCAATATGCCATGGTACTACATTGTCTCCTATCTCATGGAATAGCCTGTGATACCTGTGTATCATCACCATAGCTTGCTAAAGAACCCCAAACATGTCCTTAGACTCTCACTCCAACTTCCTAAGCACCCTGGAATCTATCAAAGTCCAACCCAATACTCTCATACTGGGTAACTTCAACTACCCTTCCATCAACTGGGAAAACTATTCAAGTGCCAATGTACAGGCCCAACGCTTTCTGGAATTTATTAATTCCAATGCCCTGGACCAGCTTATTCTGACCCCCACTAGAGGAAGCAACATCCTCAACCTGGTTATCGCCAACATGAGAGACTGTTGCTCCACACATATAGTCAATCCCTCCCTGGTTAAATCTGACCGCAAACTGATCACCATGGAAATCTCCATCTCACCTACACCCCCTGCTAAGGTGACCACCCTGAAAAACTTCTTTAAAGCTGACTTTGGGCTCCTAAAAAACGGAGGTGGCTATCTTCTCGGCACCCATGTCAATGGAAAATGACTGCCGAATCATAAACTAATGCACTGTATGAGCATGTACATAAATGCATGGACCTTGCCATACCAAATAGAACTAAGATGCTCACCTCCAAAAAAAGGAAGCCAATCTGGTTTTCCCAAGCCATCAATAAACTCTACAACAGAAGGAAGAAACTGTTGTAGAAAAACATGAAGCCACAAGACTGGAAAACGTCCCTTATCAGTCTAGACAAAAAACTGGCATCCCTTACCAAATCCTCTAAAGCCAGCTATGAAGGCAGAATTGCAGCTGACACCAAAAACGACAACAAAGCCTTCTATAGCTATATCAGAAACCTCAAAGGCAATACCCAGATTTGCTCTGAGTTCTTGCACAATGGCACCTCCTATACTGAGCCAACAGATTCAGTGCCAACTTTACCTCTCCCTCCAAGGGCCCCATCACAATACCAGATGAAAGCCTGGTACCCACAATTTCTATGGCACAGGTAAAAGCTGCATTGTCCAAAGCCAAGAATACAGCATCCCTGGGACCTGATAATATCCCTGGCTGTGTCCTACATGAGCTCCAAAATGAACTGGCACCACATCTGTGTGCCTTGTTGAATCACAGCCTTACCTCAGACTATGTCTCCAATGAATGCCGCACTCCTACAGTCATCCCACTCCATAAAGGGGAGCAACTACAGACCCTGGGAACTATTGCTCCATTAGCCTGACAAGTCTGTTATGCAAAGCTATGGAGCACATCATCATGGACCTGCTTAACAAAGATATAGGCAAGCTCCAAACTCTTGACCCCACACAGTTTGCCTTTGTCAAGGGGAGATCCTGCCTGCTGAACCTGGATGAGTTATTTGAGGCAGTCACCAAGGCTGTGGATGAGGGTAAGGCAGTGCATGCAACCTACCTCGATCTGGCCAAGGCCTTTGATGCCATTCTCCACTCAGGTATCATTGATAAATTCACCAAACTAGGCATCAATCCTTATATCACTAGATGGGTTGCAAACTGTCTCAAAGACCGGACCCACAGAGTGAAAGTTGCATGTTCCAAGTTAGACTGTCGATCAGTCATGAGTGGAGTCCCACAAAGATTGGTCCTGGGCCCTGTCCTGTTTAGCATCCACTTCTCAGAAGTCCAGGCCAATGCAGAAGGACTCTAGCTGACCAAGTTCACTGATGACTGCAAGCTAGGAGTTATTAACAACTCCCCAAGTGATGCAAACATCCTACAAAAGGGCGTCTCTGAGACCAATGACTGGTGTCGGAACCATGGCCTGAAGCTTAATGCCAAAAAATGCGTTATTATCTCCTTTGGAAAAAACTGAGTTCCCACGAATTAACATGTTGGTGGGAGCCCATTGAACACTGAAGGGGCCATAAGAGATCTGGGCACCCAGGTTGACAGCCACCTCACCTTTGACCACCACATTGCTACTGTGGCCAGAAAATCCTTCTACATGGCACATCTTATAGCCAAAGGTTTCACATCCAGGAAGAAAGAGGTCATCATCCCTCCCTACTCATCCCTCATTAGACCAATCCTCAAATATAACGCCACATTTGGCATGTACCTGACCAGATACCTACAACAACTGGAGAGGCCACAAAAGTACCTCACAAAAAGGATCCTAGGCCTTAAACACATGTCCTACATGAACAGACTAAAGAAACTACAACTGTTTTTGGTCTCTTATCGTCTACTTAGAGGTGATCTCTGCTTGACTTACAAAGCCATGTCCAACCCAGCCCTACTTGAAATGCTACACCTAAAGAAATCCCAATCCCCCATGCCACATACTCCAGATATCACAACATCATTACCAAAATTAACAGAACATGCTGGAGGGACAGGTTCATCTCCCAAAGACTGCCCATACTCAGGAATAAGCTTCCCATTCATGTCAAGCAGAGCACCTTGCTGGACTTCAAGAGAAATCTTGACAAGTGAATGGGTAACAGAAAGTTCACTCCAGGGATCATTCCTGTTGTCCTACTGGATTGAGGCACTGTGAATGAACATTGGGTGGCACAGTGCCTGGGCATTTTTTTTGGGCTAGGCTTGTAAAGGCTCCAGGGCCATTAGCCTAGTACACACCTATGAACCTATGAACAATGTAATGTCCTATTTACTCTATTATCATCAGCCACGTGTAACATCCTGTGATATTCTGTTATTAACTGCTACATAATACCCTGCAATATGCCATTATCATAGGTCACATTTAATATTATGTGATAGTCCCTTAACATTGGTAATGCAAACTAATGACCCTCATAGATAGGGGAAATGTAATTACCACAATATATACTAGTTTATCCTATGTTTTGATATTTAAAAGTCATTGCACATGTAAATAGCTTCATAGAAGCATCTGTATCCCTCAAAAAAATACAGTATAAAATGTAAGAATAAGCCTAAGTGGTGGAACCCAAATATAAACAGGTTGTGTAATAAAAGAAAAAAACTCATTGCATGCAAAAATAAATTTAACTCTCATAATGCTAAAAAGACTCTCACTACTTAACAGGGGACACTGGACAGTAATCAAATCAACAAAAGCCATATGTGAAGTTAATATAGCTACCCAGGTGAAGGATAACCACAAAACATTCTTTAACAGTGTTAAAAACCTCAAAAACAATTCCCAGCACTGCAAAAAGCTATCTTTAAATGATGTCACATACTGAGACCCAGAATACATAGCCAATCTACGGGTGGACAAATTTTGTTCAAACTTCACTTCCTCTCTCCTCCTATATTCTTAGATCATACACCTGCTTCTACACCCTCCCAAAAATCCCCCAAGAACAAGTCTGCATGGCACTGTTCAAGGCCATGAGCCCATTTCATTGGGACTAGATAACATACTGGGCTGCCTGTATAGTCCTATAGGTTCATAGGTAAATCCTAAGCTAACTACGCTTAAGGGTTCTTTTAAGACTATCCAACAACCCCAGGCCAGAATCAAACCCTGCACCTTATGTCTTTAAGGTGGCACCCTTAGCCATTATGATAAACTCACTTCCCCAGGTGCATTCCTGACTGGAGGAGTGGTACTTATAACAGTTTTCTGCACTAACCTGTTAGTAGGAAAGTGCATGGCAGTAGAGTTTTATGAATAGCATGACCTTTTCTCTCCAGTTACAAAGAGGGACAACATTTGTTGTGAAGAATGGAGAGTAACAACTGCCATGCCCCTTGCATATAGGTGGGATGTCGATGGACCCAGGTAATTTTAGATCCATAAACCTAATCAGCCTCATCTGTAAGGTTGTGAAAAAGATTATTCTGGAATTAATAAGTAAGGACATCAACCCAAACCAGTTCCGGTCCATCAGAAGCAGATCCTGTCTACTTAACCTGGTCAGTTTCTTTGGGAGTAAGAGGTTTTGCTTTAGTATGCATTTTCTGAAGGATATGAAGTCTGAAACTCAAATGCCTGTAATTAATTATTGACTTCAATCCTCAACACTGTTCCAGAAAACCACATTTTTTGAGGAAGAGAACAAAAATATAAGTCACAAATCTGGACATTTTGTTAAAATCTGGAAAGTTGAGAGGTATGCTTGCAGGTGTTCAAGCCAACTAATTCATGACAGTCTGTTTGGTTTCTACTTGAGGAGCTAGCTTTATGCTAGTAGACATGAATAAACAAAATGCGGTCCTGTTTGTAACTGGGGGTCTATATTAGAACACCAAAGTTTCAAAACTTTGAATGTTCTAATATTGAACCCTATTCAATGAAAGTTGAAAACATCAAACATATAAAACAGCTAATTTTTTACTAGGGAAAAAATTTGCTGTTCCAAAACACATACACACAACACAAGCACACCAAACAAAGAGCAATCCACACACATACACCTAAAATCTTACACCTAACCCTACACTAAACTATACATACACCACTAACTATCCACTTACCTTAACCCTAACCCTAAGGTCCGTCACTGTCGCACACTCACCTCACCCGCGCCCTAACTCACCTACCCCACCCTAACCCTCACGTCCACACAATCGCACACTTACCTGACCCGTGCTCTAACCCTAACTCACCTAACCCACATGTCCACACAATCACACACATACCTAACCCACACCCTAACCCTAACTATCCTAACCCACGCTCAATCGTACACTTACCTGAACCCTACGCGTAACTTTCCAACACAGCACTGAAAATACCGAAGCAACAGAAATGGACAACCAAATTCTTTCCCTAGGAAAAAATTTGGTTTTCTGTAGCTTTGATATTTTCAGCTTTCGCTGAATATGGCTCGATATTAGAACATTTGAAGTTTTGAAGCTTCGATGTTCTAATATAGACCCGTAACTGGAAAGAAAGGGAGGTCACATTCATTCATAAAAATCTACTGCCATGCCTTTTCTTACTTCTGGTTTTGTTGCTTACATTTGCAGGGCATTTGTGCAGGAGCTGTAATGATAATTATATAGTAAAGGGACATTAACATGTCAATGTATGCTGATTTTTTCAAACTAATCAGCAAGCTCACTGTAAATTGAATGTTCCCCACAGGAGGTTATTCAGTAAGTTCACTTTCTCCGTGACACTACTGTTCAATTTAAGAAGTAAAAAATTCCATCCAACCACATCTTCCCATATTTGCACATGGAGTCAGGGTGTCACGTCAACAGTGACAATCATCTATATCCAAGGTTTACACCACTGTGTGGCTAGCCATGCCACGGTAGTTCATCCACACCACCTACTCACATCTATGGCCAATTTAGTGTCCAGTCCACGTACTGCATGTCTTTGGAATGTGGGAGAAGACCCACATGAACCCAGGAAGAACATGCAGACACCACACAGAAGGCATCCCAGCCAACACTCGAACTGATGAACCTCTAGCTGTAAGGAGACAATGCTATCCATTGCACCACTGTTCCCTCAGTAGTGCACTGCTCCATAGTGTATAACAGTGCAATGCATTACAAAAAGCTGCCATATAACCACAGAACAAGACAGAGGCCAACAAAAATTCCAAAATGAAATGGAAGACCTCCAGTTCTTCACAAGAACAACATGCAATATATGATAAAAAAGCAGTTAAGCACCTTCATCCTTTGTAAATGAACCGTGGACTTTATCACAACTGCTGTTTAATGAGATTTCACACATTTAAACTTGTCTACAACCACATGACAATTCACCCAACAATAATAAAGTTCATAATGTCTGTCATCATTTTAAAAATAAAACTTACTAATAAACCAAATTCACCATAAAAGTTGATATTGTATAAACACTCTAAATAGTTATACTTCATGCTTACATAAGGCACTAGAGAAATGTATGAAAATTCATTAAATGACAGTTTTGAGAAAGTCCAGGGTTCACTTACAAATGATGAAAATGCTTAACTGCTTTTTCATTGTATATTAAGTGCTGCTCTTGTGAAGAATTGGAGCGCTTCTATTTCACAGTAAAAAAAAGTTCACAATGCAATGCCAGGAGCACCCCTACAAGTATCTGCATGGCATATTCTGCAACCTGATAAAAAATGACAAATAAAGGGTCTTGCCCACCAAAACAGACATATTTTCCTTTATTTAATGACTATATTCTCACTCTCACTTCACACTCTGATAAACAGATCAGTTGTTGAAAACTATGTGCCCAAACTCTGGAAAATATCCTATGTTACACCCATACATAAAGGCGGGGCCTCCACTGAACTTAATAACTACAGACCCATTGCTTTACTCTTCCCCCCTGGCCAAAATCCTAAGTGCTAACATATCTCCTAGACAGCAACATCCTATCACCTACTCAGCATGGTTTCAGACCTGCCCATAGTACCACTACGACCCTCCTCTGCTTCACAAACACAGTAAACCATCTCAAAAATTAAGGCCTGCAGGTGTCGACTCTTTTTTTGGATATGTCCAAAGCATTTGATGCAGTCTCACACCAAATCCTGCTAAACAAACTACACCAATATCACCTATCAAATTCCACTCTTACCTGGTTCCAAAGCTACTTAACTGACAGGTACCAAGCTGTGAAATAGGAAAATTCTCTCTCTCCTCAGCTGTACATAACTATAGGAGTCCCACAGGGATCTGTCTTAGGACCACTACTATTCACAGTCTTCACAAATGACCCCCATACCTTCACACAGCATACATCTATCATTCAGTATACATATAATACTACCTTAATCTGAGCTGCACAAAATATTCCCACCCTCCTGCAAACAGCTCAATTAGCATTCTATGACATTGAAAACTACCTCACCAAAGCCCAACTTATCCTCAGTCCAAAGAAAATTCGGCTTATGATTATAACCAGTTCTAACAAAAACACTGATAACAGTCAGTTCACTATCTACTCCACAAATGCTGCTCCAATCGCTCCAGTAGCACAGGCTAAGCTATTGGGAGTAACCATAGACTCCCACCTAAAATTTGATAGTCATCTCAACTTGACTATTAAAAAAGTACATGCCAAACTGGGATCACTCTACCATATCAAACCATTTCTTACCAACAACACAAGATCAGCCATTGCTCGCTCCCAACTTCTATCCACCCTACTCTATGCATCTCCCATTCTGACTAATCTCAACAAAACTGAACTAAGCAAAATAGAAGCCTGCTATAACAGAGTTGCCCGCTTTGCTGCAAATTGCTCATATAGAACTCATCACTGTGCTGCTTTGAGACAGTTGCACTGGCTTGAACTGCCCAAACTCCTAACCTACAATCAGCTCTGCCTCTGTCATTCTATTACCTCCCCAATGAGTGTCCTGCCCTCAAAAGCCTAGTACAACATCACTCAGCCAAAAGACCTATAGATCATCAGACAAACTACTACTAGAAGTCACCAACAGCTACAATAGCTTTGGAGATACACTATATAGTAGTTCAGTGACTAAAAAATGGAACTCTCTCCCCACTAGCATACAAAACACATCATCCAAAGCCTCCTTTAAAAACTTCATTAGACAACATCTCAAGCAAAGTTGCCAGTGCCATGACTGCTCCCCAGGCTAGTGAAAGCGGATAAGGTACACATACTAAACCTAGAGTACTTGATAATAGTTTTCACTCTTGCTCACAGACACTGGCTAATCTACAATGTATGTACTGTACATGTGTACTATGTATGCATTCTACCTATGTTCCAAATTTCATGTGTACACCACATATCTATTAATTACCTTTATTTTTAAATTAATATTGTTTTGTTTGTTCTCTCCACTGTAACTGTTGATGTGCTGCATACCACTGTAAAAACGTGTCTGAGGGAATGTGTGTGTATACTGATCATGTCTAAATATATAAATGTATCTGTAATTTTTCTATGTGGATCTTTTCTCCCCGGGCCTCTGCTGAAGAGGGACCTTTTCGGCTCAGTCAGACACCCCCGGTTAACAAATGTAAAATAAAATAAATAAAATAAAAACAAATATTCCCCAATGACATGTCAGAAAACTACACACAAATATTGTAAGAGCAGCATTAAGAATTTCCACAAAAGATACAACGTATTAAAAAAAAGTCAGCAATTTACTGTGCTTTCACAGAGAATATGCAGTTCATACATTGGCTGTTCCAGACTACCAGAAGCAGATGGAAAAGTACAGAATTCTTTTTTTATACAATAATTTTAGAAATAGTTAAGTCTGGGACCACTCTTGTTTGGCATCTTCTTCTCTGAAGTATAGGCCAAAACTAAGGGACTCTGGCTAACAAAGTTCGCAGATGACTGCAAACTGGGAGCCATTATTGAATCCCCAAATGATGTGGATACTCTACAAAAGGGCCTTACAGAAACAGATGCTTGGTGCCAGAGCCATGGGCTCAGGCTCAGTGCCAAGAAGTGTATAGTTATCCCCTTTGGGAAAAAACATGTACCTGTGAATTACCATATAGGTGGCAGTACACTAAACACCGAAAGTGTGATAAGAGACTTAGGGACACAGGTGGACAGTGGTCTCACCTTTAATAACCACATCGCCACAACAGTCAGGAAATCCTTCTATGTGGCACACCTCATCACTAAGGGCTTTTCATCCAGAAAAAAGAAGGTCATTGTCCCACTGTACTCATCCCTCATTAGATCCATTATAGAATACAACGCCCCGTTTGGTATGTACCTCTCAAGACATCTGCAACAACTGGAAAGGCCACAGAAATACCTCACAAAAGAATCACAGGACTAAAGCAGATGCCCTACGATGACCGCCTTAAAAATCTCCAGCTATACTCTGTTGCATATCGTCTACTTAGAGGCGATCTCTGCTTAACATACAAGGCCATATCAAACCCAGAGCTGCTGGACATGCTACACTTGAAGAAATCCCAATCCCTCAGAGCCACACGCTCCAGGGATATAAATCTTGTCATCAAAATAAATAAAACATGCTGGAGGGATAGGTTCCTGACCCAGAGACTCCCCAGACTCTGGAATAGATTGCCCATACATGTCAAGCAGAATGCCTCTTTGGCTCTCTTCAAAAGGAACCTTGATGATTGAATGGGAGAATGGAAATTCACCCTGGGGATCATGTCAGTCGCCCTGCTAGACAGGGGTCCAGGGAAGTAAATAGTGTGAGAAGAAATATCCAGGGAATTGTTATGGCTAGGCTTGTATAGGCCCTAGGGCTGATAGCCTAGTACCAACGTATGAACTTTTTTCTTAAATAAGTTCACAGTATAATAGCAACAATTGACAGGGTGTGAGTAGCACAGGATTTATTTATGGCTGACTTTGTTTAATCACTCAGGCTTCACTGTCTTGATCAAATCGTGCCATCTATGGGTTAATCCTGCATTAGTCACACCTTGTAGGGGATTATTGTTAAATGAACCAATATCCATACTGCAGAATGCAGGTTCTCCCTACTTTTGTTGCATCATTTCTTTTGTTTTATTTTGTTATTTTGTTTATGTATTCTTTGTTGATCAGGTTATTCCCACAACGCTAGTAGCCTGTTTTCATGGGACACCGGATGTGGTAGTTATAGTCCTGACCTCCTCTACTCTTTTCAGTAAGTGTGTTAGGGTCTTTTACATCTACCTGAATTCCACCAGCTCTAGCAGTAGCAAACGTGAGTTTGGACAGACTATTCCTCTTAGAATATATTTTAGACCACAGTTTTGTCTGAGCCTTGCTGCATTGTAATTATTTATGCCTCTAGTCCTACCCTGCTGCGTACTGCTGAGTCCTGCACAAATGCAGATAACATTTGGCACTGACAAAATGATTGGTTTTGGATTATCCCTCCAATAATTGTTCATATTCTAACCCAGCTGTTCTTATACCCCTTCTGTCCTTTGGACCCCATCAATTTTTCCCTGCACCAATGGCCATTAAATTAATTTGCTGTACTATTCCTTAACAGTTTTATTAATTCCACCTGTCAGTTTCTCCACCACCACAGAGTGGATATCTTGTTCCTGCTACATCTTGTCTGCCATCTTGGACCATTTCTTGTAATTTTCATAAGTAATCCTTCATGGTTTGTCATCCTTCGATTACTCTGCAACTGTCTTCCAGTAGCTTCTACAACTATCTTGCAGCCCCATGCCTTCTCCAGCTTATCCCTGCTCCTAAGTTTTCATTCCTACTCAGCTGTGATCCCACTTTTTCTTTCCATCTTTCAAGGCCTAACTCTTTTTCCTGTTTTCCTGTTCCCTAAATTAGGTCACCAAGTCTTTTTCTAAACATCGATCTTTAACTGAAACTCTGTGCCCTCCTACTGCTGACCTTAACGTGTGTAGAGGGGAGAGAGAGAGAGATAGCAGCAAGGGATAGTTTTCAACTCACAAATGAAGACTTTGCTACTTACATAATTGTGGAAAGGAAATTTGCACTTGTTAATGACTAATTTAGTTTTACTGTTTTTATTTTATTTTATTATATTTATTTTACATTTGTTGACCGGGCTAGTCAGTTTTAACTGCACTTCTGGGTTTTACTGTTTTAACTGCACTTCTGGTAACAAATGCCAGTGCTACCCTGCTGAAAAAAATAACACGATTTACATCAAATGCATTACAGGAAAATAACATATTTTACACCAACTGCAGTAAAAGAAAAGATGAACTGCACCATGTGTCTTTTACAGGCTCCAGAATCCTTTGAGGATGTTGCTGTTACTTTCTCAGCAGAGGAGATGAAGATGTTAACAAAACAAGACAAGGAGCTTCATAAGGAAGTGATGTTAGAGAACTATGAAACCTTAGTTTCAGCAGGTAGGTCTTGTCCCATCTTAAGGAGTGGCCTTTTTTCTGAAAGTTATGAGTACCTTATTAAAATGCTATGAGAAACTGTCTTGTGTGTTTATTTGCTACCTGAGTAAGTGAACCAGTCACTAAATTAAGCCACAAGGAAAAGGCTCTCTCTATATATACATACAAATAGGAAGTTAATGCACAATGCATCCAAATCCAGAAGTAAATCTACATTCCTGTCATTTATATGAATCAAGTGGGCAATTTATAGGCTGCAGATCAACTAGAGTATTTTTAAGAAAAATTTTATTAATATAACATATTTACAATGTATACACAGAAAGGAAGAAATTCAACATCACATACTGTTGTACAATGTTAGAAATACATTGAATCATGAAGATAATCTTACACAATTAACACGTTAAGAGTCTTGGCATATCAGTAGCAACCTTTGAAGGCTATCCTAGCCACTAAAAGTCTTATTATGATTTATAGATCTTATTCTGATCACTTCTTTTTCAGTTGTACATAGTATTGCTGTTAAATTTAAATATCCTTTAAACATAGGACCCGAGTTCAATTTCCGTTTTTTTTTTTTTTTTTTTTTTTTTTTTTAATAACTTTTCTATCAACTGCCAAAAAGACTCCAGAATATTTTTGTTAGTGGGAGGAATCTTATTTACCTGGAGAAAACCTACAAGGATACAGGAGAAGCATACAAACTGCAAGCATAATATAAACAAAGGAGTAAACTCTGGACCCTGGAACTAAGTAGAAAAAATAGGAACCAGACAATTCAGAAACATGTACATTGTGTTTAAATAAAGCCATTTTTCAGATGGCCCTCAGAATACCAACATCTTTCCACACCTGAACCTATATAATCATGAAGGGATCTCCCTGCTATTTGTAATGTCACACTGTGTTTTAGTGGGTTACAATGGGTAAGTAACACTTTTTAATTAAAGTTTGTTTTCTTTCACTGTTAAACATTCTTATTCTTGATATCACGCTAGCTTTGGCCATCTGTTCTTTTTATATAAATCTATAATCCCTTAACCATTGTGCAGTCTCTTTTGAAATACCAGATAACCTCTATAATTATTTTGTGTGTCTCTCTCATTTCCATGTTCAACTATGATTAATTGGATATTTCAGATGTAATCTATTGTCACTGAACTGCAGTTTACACTAGAAATTTGAGTACTTGCATATCATTGCAACCAGATTCCACAGTCAATACCTGAGATTTTAATTCCCAATGGTGGCAGATGATATCACACTTGGCATGTGAGTTAACTGTAATCCATTTCAAAATGCCCTTGGTAAATGGTTTTAGACAAACTGATTTCATTTATGGATGATCACTATGTCACATAGTTTTGGTGTGGTGTAATACTGTTAGGAGACATGTCTCACCTGCTTTCTTAAAGAATTCCACAGGAGTGTTAGACTTGTTAGAATATTGTTAAATTAACTCCAGTTTAGAAATTAGTAAGCTAACTAATGCTGTATTTATTTTGTATAACACTCTCTCAAGTGCAGTGGTAATGTGGTTAGGCACAGTAATAGTTCTGAGAGATACGAGTCCTACAAAAAACATAACAACTCTGTACTTCTATACTTATACCTTGAAATGCATTGTTGGAGGGGACTTCTAAATTTCATTTTCATTAATAGAAAGTTGAGGATGTGGGAATTGGACTCATAGAATATAAAAGGTCTACAAGATAAAAAAAAAAAGAAACTACTTTTACCTCTACTTTACCAAACACAAGCAAATATAATTTTTCTGCAAGAAACACACTTGCTTAATGAAGACTGGAATGGGGATAGAGATAAATCCTGACTAACCTCAGTTGTCACCTGTGGTAGTAAGACTAATTCTAAAGCAGTGGCTTTTCTTATTAAAAAAAAAAAAAATCAAAGAACCTATTCTTGATTTTGGATCTGATAACTTGGGGAGGTGGTGTTATTTTCACTGTGCAAACTCTATATCCTGTAAGCCTGTATTATTTCTAAACATATATGGTCCTTACTCAAATCAACACAAATTTATTATACAAATCTATAATTTATTATTAAAGTGTCCTAACCATGAGTATGTAATGGAGGGGGGACTGGAATACTGTCACTGACCCCCTAAAAGAAAGGTCGAGCAGAAACAAATCACATAATGCCCAGGCATCAGAGGCTTTGAATGATCTAATGCTAGACTTTAGTTTACTTGATCCTTTTTACTCAAGTGGTCAATCTAATCTTAATGACAAATATACTTTCTACTCCCCATGTTCTAAATCATGGTCCAGGACTGATTTCTTTTCTAATCTTAGGATCCCTACTAAATGAAGAGACTATATATTCAACCAGCCCTACGTTTTTCTCAGACCACTCAAAAATAACCTTAAATGTTATATTCCTGAAAACCCCCAAAATGTTAGTAACTTCCAGTCTTGGTCTTTGAACCCTAATCTCCTCGAATAAAGAGGAAATTGTAGAAAAAATTAATAAGGATCTTAAAGAACTAATAGTCTTCCAACTTATGACATTGTACTAGATATTTTATGGGCGGCTAGTAAAGCCAAAATCAGGGGTTTGCTGATGCAGAAAGCCTCGTACTATAAAAAATTCTCTAAACAAAAAGAAAACAGTATAATATACAAAATTCAAGAAATTTAAAAATCACTTCAACTGAATTTCACACCAGAGTTAGAAAGACAACTGTTGAACAAACAAAAGAAGTTGTATTTGCATCACTCACAAAACCTCTCTTTCCTGGAAATAAAATTCCTCACTAATTACTCTGAATGGGCACAGGAACCCTCAAATCTACTCACTAGACTTATTAACATAAATCAAAACCCACCACTAATTGCCCAAATTACTTATAACAAACTGTTTACTACTAATCAAGATATAATACTTGCATTTGAAAAGATATACAGGAAACTATACGGACCCCAAGATTCAATCTCCCCAGCGATCTATAGCACTCTCTTCAACAATATTAATTTCCCAAAAATAGAAAAAACATCAGCTTGAGCTCTTGGAAGCCTCCTTTGTATCAGAAGAAGTTGTGGATACAATTAAAATCTTACACAAAAACAAAGCCGCAGGTACCAATGGCTTTACTTCAAACTTCTAAAAAACACTTGCCCCCAAATTGATTCCTATCCAAAGTCTACAATCATATCAGAAAATTTGGTTTGAAGGACTTAATACCTAAACAACTTCAAGACTATCTTTATACATAAGCCCAACACTGATAAAACCATTCCCACAAACTACAGACCAATATATCTTATAAATGTAGATATAAAAATTATTTCCACAATACTAGCAAATAGACTTAAAAAAGTATTACCTACTGTTATATCCCCAGAACAAGCAGGTTTTATGAAGGGGAGACAGACTTGAGATAATACCCTCACGATGATTGCAACCATGCAGCTTTTGGTGAAAAAAAAGCTCCCCAGATATCTTCTAGCACTTGATGCCACTAAGGTATTTGACAGTTAACTTGGACTTCGTTTTTGACCTTACAGCATTTCAACATTCCAAACAAATTTATAAAAATAATACTTTATAACTCTTCATTTACCACACTATTTATAAATAAATTCTGCTCTAACAGAATAAAATTAATTAATGGTACAAGACAAGGCTGCCCCCTTTCACCATATCTCTTTAACATTTATATTGAGCCACTATTTATTTATCTATACAGAGAACCTTTTATCATATTCCCAAGATACTGAATAACAACCTACTGTTTTCAGTGTTTGCTGGCGACCTCAGCATATACTTCCAGTTACCTAATTCAGATTTAAATAAAATTTTAAAAAACTATCAATATTTTCTTGAAAGCCTCCAACTATGAAGTTAACCCCTCAAATTTGCTCATATTTCCCATTAACCCATTAAGACACAACCCATCTCACTTTCCAGACACTGCAATTAATTTAAAATATGATTTTAAGTACCTAGGTATAAAATTTGTTCACAATCAAAAAAACTCTTTTCAAAATAACCTTCTAAAAAGTTGGACAAATATCGAACTTGATCTAGATAGATTGGAAAACATGAGACTTCCTGTCATGTCCAGAGTAGCAGTAATAAAAATTAACATTCTACCCGAAGTCTTATACCAATTAAATGCAACCAATTCTATTATTCTTATGGTCTTTTTTTAAGAAAATTAACAAAACCTTAACTAAATTTATCTGGTTTCCGAAAACCCCAAGAATTGCTCTACGAAGACTAATACTCCCAAAAAATAAAGGAGGTCTGGGTCTACTGGATTTTAAATTGTATTATGATATAATATGTGCCAATCAAATCCTTTTAATTGCCAATCATAACCCTATAAACTTAACCCACACTCCACAATGGATCAAAAACTGCAAACCAAACACTTGAACACCAGAGAAAACCAGCCAAGAAATGAGTGTAAAAACCTTTTACTTAACGCTTTCGTCAAAAGACTTCCTCAGAATACATCTGTACAAACTTTTCCCAAGTTTAAATACAAATGAAACATGCCCCTCCCATACTTAATTAACAACACTCCACAATGGATCAAACTATAGCATGCTCATATCAAAACACATAACATAAACCCTATATCGTTACCTTTCATGGAGAGATCCATACTAAAGGACACCAAAATACATATTCTTTTTTTTCAAAACAGTTTTATTGTTTTAACATACAAGAGAAATATCATAACAATTTTATACAAGTAATTAAAAATAGATATGATTATAACATTCAACAAAACAACTAAAGTATTTACAAAGACATCCACTACAATCAGATCAATTAATTAAACTAAAATACCATGCTATTGAAATTAGGATTTTTTTAACAAATTTTGTAAATTATCCCATACAATATAATAAGATGTTTTTCTACAAAATACATATTCTAATCAAACACAAAATCAAAACATTTCAAAATCTATTCTCCTCTTTACACCTAGAGAATACGCTTGTCCTTCTACAACCTGTCCATCTAACCCCAAACCTGAAGCTAAGCAATAAAATGTTAAACTTTGAACGAATTTCCCCAAATCAAGAACTATACTGTCTGGGACTTCTGTAAACTTAAGGACAATTCATTAAGTGATATTGAAACTAATCTAAACCTAAGCAACAAATATACCATAATAGTGAGACAAATTAAAGAACTGGTATCTTCTATTAGGGGTATCCCAGACAGAGTTGAAGAAGTAAACCTTGCACAGTCCCTAATGAAGATTTTAAAACTCAAAAACAAGATGCTATCAGCTTCATACAAATTAATTTCGGCCATTACATACCAATCTTCATTTACTTATGCTCAAAAAAAAATTCTAATTTACCTGATGTTCAACACATTCTTGCTTTAAATAACACAAACAAATTTCTCCCTTCAAGAAGCTTGCATACACCTAGTTAATGATTAACAGTAATGCCTATTATACTCTAAAAAGACTAAACAAGTTCTTCCCAAGCACCCCTCCCCTGTGCCATTTTTGTCCATTGCAATCGGCAGACCTTTTACATATTCTTTGGTACTGCAAATATGCACATAACCTGTGGAACTCATTAAAGGTCAAACTTCATAAAAATGGGCTATGAGAAATCTACCCTATCTTGGGAGTTTGCTATATTGCATATGAGTCCTACTGATATGCCAAAGTCTGACTTGAATATCCTGATTGCTCTATTTGCATTAGTCAAACTGTACATCACCCAAAACTGTCTTGACAGGTCAAAACTTGAGTGGAAGGGTTTTGTTAATATGGCCTCTAAATACATCATAGCTCATAAACTATTTATAGATAATAAGAATAAGATCACGAAATGTCTCAGGTTCTGGAATCTTATCCTGGAACATATTTTGAAGTAAACTATAACAAGATCACATCTATCATCCTATCCCTATGCTGATTCTCAAAGTATCCTCCTCATGATGTAGTCTCTGATGATTTCATTTTTGTCTGTCATTGTAATGAAGTGGTCACTTACTAATTTCAATAATTGTAGCACTATGTGTAAATAAAACTGTACAAAATAAATGCTGACAAGGTACTGATTCCCACAGAAGAAATACAACAACTGGATAAGACTCCACTAATTTAATATAACAAAAAAACAATAAAAATTAAGTGCTTTCATCCACAGCAATGTGGACTTTATCAGAATACCTTCATTAATCAATTAAGTCTTTAAATACAAATTTGTTTGGCGCCAAGATCACCGATAGATTAAAATTCAATTTATTCATTTAAAATACATTCATTTAAAGTGACATATGCATTCATTTATACTAAGCAACACAATTTATGATGAAACCCAATAATCCAATTCACCCAATTCCTGTTCTGTGGATACTATATGTAAGTAGTTGTATATAGTATGTATAAATGAATCCTGCCACATATCACTTACTCTAAATGTATGCCTATATTATGCTAAACATCTAATTTAATTGTACAAATGAACCATTTTCTTTAGACAATAGAACTTTGTCATCCCAGGACTAGTAGATAAAAGGCATTATCTTGTTAATTGATCAAGGTTACTCTTCATGAAGATATGTCATGTGGAATGTTTTTGTGTAGTAAATGTTGAAAAATACAATCAAATAAATGTTTGAAAAAAAATTGAATTTCTACTCCACCTGAACAAAGTAAGAATTTCCTATTATTTTGGTACATTGTAATTCTTTCAGTAAGCATGCTTAATTATGGAACTGTGGAAGACAGCTAGAACATGTTTTAATCTTGTTAAAGATAACTAAACTGTGCACAGAAGCTCTTTGGAAGAATAACACGTGTGTGTGTGTGTGTGTGTGTGTGTGTGTGTGTGTGTGTGTGTGCATTATATACATATAAATATATATATATATATATATATATGTGTGTGTGTGTGTGTGTGTGTGTGTGCATATTTTATATTTATATATATATATATATATATATATATATCTCAAATATTTTTTTCTTTAAATGTGTAGGTTACAAGATCCCCCCAGAGGCATTGTTAGTGCTACTTAAAGAAGATAATGCTGAACTGCAAGTGAATGACGAGGGGGTAAACAGAACAGAACAAAAGATTAATTTTAAAGAAAAGCCTGACAGTAAGTAAACAGCTCATTAATGATGCATGTTTGTGAAATTTTGTACTCTCTTTAAAATACTTTTTGGAAAATGGGAGAAAATATATATTCAGTAAAAGACTGAAGGCAAAACTGAACTGGGATTTGGTAAATATGGTGGAAACCAAGAGGACATCAAGGACAAAATTACTTTTTTTTTTTTTTTTTTTTAAATAATAGCTCATAAAAAACATACTTTGTGTTGTATAGTACTTAGCGTTAAGAACAATTTTCATGCAGTTTGGCATATAGACCAGGTTACTTATACATTAGTGGGCAGATTCAATAAACCCTACATGGTAGCGCACTGTTCTGTACACTACCTTGAAATACTAGGTGCCATAGATTGTACTCATTTAAAAATCAAGGCACCTCCTGGGGAACAGGGAAGGGTCTGCATAAACAGAAAGGGTTTCCACTCCATTAACTGCCAAAATCATGTGTAATGCTAAGGGAATCATCTTGAATGTGTGTGCTGGCAGTCCAGGCAGTTACCACAGCTCATATATCTGGCACACCTCCCAACTGTATCAGATGTTCACTAGGGGTGATATCTCACAGGGTCATTTACTGGGGATGCAGGTTATGCACTGGAACCATGACTGATGACACCCATCAGAAATGCATACCTACCCACCAAAGAACACCATAATGAGGCACATGCTCAAACCAGAAATATCATATGAGAATGTGTTTGGGCTGATGAAGTCGCGATTCTGCTGCCTAGGTACACCTGGGGGAGCCCTGCAGTATAATTCATTTACATGCACTGAAATCTTCACTGTCTGTGCCATGCTTCACAACATCATCCTGAGAAAACAGATTCAGCAGGCTCAAGAAGGGAAAGGAACACACATCCCATCACCAGTGGCAAGGTCACCTCAGCCACATGCAGGTGAGGAGTCAGAAAGGGAACCAACAGCTGTAGATGCAGGTGTTCTCAATATGCCCTCACACTGGCTAAGAGGCAAGGCATATTACACTCACTCACCACCTAAGAGGCTAAAACCTTTATCCTACACACATACATATAGTAACACTGATGCCAGGCAATGCTCACAGCCTAAGTAAAAGGTGGGAGACTTATACAGGAATGACTTTAACATGTGACAGCACAGACTTATGTAAATACATGTGTACTCTGTCAGGTAACAGGCCTCAGATATCAAAGATTCACCATTCATACTTCTCAAAAGTACTGATGGTCACTGAATGTCATCAGTTTGGCCTCATACTTTTGTACTGGAAAATCATGAGAGAGAGAAGTTAGAAAGTAATGAGACACATTTCAGTTTCAGACTTCACAACCCTCAGAATATTCTTAAAAATACTGATACAAGAAATTGTTTTGATTCTAGCAATTGTCTTACTTTCTAAGACCAAAATATGTCAAAAGTACAATTAGTAAAACAACATCACAAACACAGATATACTAAGTGCTAAGTCAGCTATGCACCTTGAGCATCAGACACAAAGTTTATGTATCCCTGAATCCAACAGATAGAAAATAGGGATATGGCACAGTAATAATCACTTGCGCAAGGTGTTATGTGTGGGTGGGGGGTAGGAAGCCTGGGCTGACACAAAAGGTAAGTTAATGCATGTGAGTAAGAAAGAGAAGCAGGCGGACATTTGGACAAAGTAACAAATGGCCAGTGCGACAGAATGAGCTTTAAGCTTTATGGCTGAACAATGTAACTGATGTATGTGTGTCTGGATAGTCCCTCAAGGTGAAATTGGTGTGTGAGTGCAAGAACACAGCCAAGCACTGTGCTAGCTCTGTATCTTTGTATGTCAGACAGGTGTGAGCCATGCATGGTAGAGGTGGCATTTCATCATTGTTGCACCTGACCATGAGAACTGGCTGTGCCAGGAGTTGTACTGGTACATCCATGCCCATGCTCAGATGCACTACTGTACCTGAACATGACTACTGCCTGCTGGACAAGCTCCCATCATGAGGATGCCCAGGATCATGACCCCATGGCCTGCCATGTGTAGGTGTGGACACCTCAACTGCTGATGGAACACTGAAAGTAGTGCCACTAGGGGACCATGATTGGGCATGGGCACATTGGCTAATATTAGATGATGTGGCTGACCTGCACCCACATGAATGCCATCCCCCACCCAGCAGATGTTCCATCACAGACAATGCCCCTTCCAACATGTCATTCATCTAATCCAATAAATCTGCAACATGGTGGAGGCAATCACACATGTTAGCCTGTGCCATATCTGCAACCTTAAGCATTTTTCTGGAGGACCTATTGGAATGTGCATGCACCTCCATGATGGCCCTAAACATAGGTCAAGTGGTATGGGAAGACACACTTGCACAAGGTAGAGAATGGACAGCAGCCCCTCCTCCAAGCACCCCTAACAACTCTCCTTCATGGCACCTTACCCACACTTTGTCTATGGCCAGAATCAACAGGCAGTGAAGCCACAGTAACCACATTTCCCTGATCGAGGGTCTCACCTTCCACCTGTCCAATATGTGAGGGCTCACTAGAATGGGTTGGTGTAAGCCTATTGGTTGTGTCCAATGGAGTTACAGGGGATCACTGAATGTCAATCTCAGTTTCAGATTCAACCTCTGCACACCCCAATTGTTCCTCTGATTGGCCACCATCATCATCAGAGTCTGATGATGCTCTGGCATCAGGTGGTAGGAGTCCCACTCTTCTTCCACTGTCAGGATCACCTGTGGCAGCAAGCAACAAACACAGGATAAAAATTAATACCTACACTACTATAGTCCAGTATATGCTAACAAACTAACAGTGATGCCACTATTACATACAGTACAGTAATACATACAACAGTGTTGACAACCACATCACAAACTAAATATTTCTTTGAACTGCTCATCAGTAGTGACATAAAATGTTTGGCTTACCATGTGCAAATGATTTTAGGTTCCCTATGGTATATGGTCTTGGAAGAAGTGAAGCAAAGGGTAAGGACACCATCATCACAATGAGCAGTAATCCAGAGGATAAAACTTTTTGCCCTTTATATATCCATTAATTATACTGTTAACAAGAACTTGTATGACATGTCATCACCAAGCCCATGTGTTATAGGAGTCAAAGTTACAGTGCAGCTACAGTATGACTTAAATAAATATTAGTAAAGAAAAGTGGAGAGTTTTACCTTTAGGTATGATTGATTGATGGCATGTTATATATTCAAAACTACTGATTTTTTGTGAATTATTTTGTTAGTTCTGTACTGTTTTTGTACCTCTTAAAGCAGTTAGTCGAAGACTAACTTTTCATAAATGAAGATTCTGAATTGTTTTTGCTCTTTTTATCATGTTAATAGCAGCAGAAAATGTTAACTTTAAAAATGGAAAATAAATCCATAATATTTAAGCTGCATAAAACTGCATGTGTGCTGTTAGTAAAATGTAACGCATGTATTTCATCATTGCGATACAGTACTAATAATTAATCTGTTTGTAGGCAATGGGAGCAGAGAATGGAGCATGTGCAGGCGTCAGCAGCCATCACTAGGAGTATCTGTTTCACGTTATCCTACAGCTAACCTACAGCACTCGGTTCAAACTCTGAAGGGCTCCGATAGGCATCCTGTTATACCTGTAGCACAGCTTCATCCAGAGTACACCTGCAACATGAACTCTGAATGTACGAAAAGTTCTACAGTACAGCACAGTCCATTAGTACATCAGAGAGCTCAGAAAGAAAAGAAACTATATAAATGTCCTGAATGTAATAAATGTTTCAGACAAAGGGGTGATATAGTAAAACACGAAAGGATTCACACGGGGGAGAGACCATATAAATGTGCTGAATGCAGTAAGGGTTTCACAACAACTAGTAACCTTAGAGCTCATATGTTAGTTCACAAAGGGGAAAAACTATATAAATGTCCTGAATGCAGTAAGTGCTTTGTACGAAGAAGTTATTTAGTAAAGCATCAAAAGACTCACCTGGAGGAGAAACCATATAAATGTGCTGAATGTAGTAAGACCTTCATGGTACCAAGTAGCCTTAGAAAGCATCAGGTTGTTCACACAGGCGAGAAACCATATAAATGTGGGGAATGCGGTAAATGTTACACTGAACATAATAGTCTCATATACCATAAAAAGATACACACGGGGGAGAAACCATATAAATGCACAATATGCAATAAGTGTTTTATAATCAAAAGTGTTCTGATGCGTCACCAATCCATTCATACAGGGGAAAAACGACATAAATGTACAGAATGCAGTAAGTGTTTCACACAACAGATTCAACTTAGAAGTCATCAACGAGTTCACACAGGAGATAGGCCATATAAATGTCTTGACTGCAGTAAATGTTTCAAACAAAGGAGTGATTTAGTAAAACATAAAAGAACTCACAGTGGGGAGAGACCATATAAATGTGCTGAATGCGGTAAGAGATTTACAACAAATAGTATCCTTCGAGTTCATCTTTCAGTTCACAAACTAGAGAAACCACATAAATGTCCTGAATGCAATAAGTGCTTCAGACAAAGGGGGGATTTAGTAAAACATGAAAGGACTCACATGCCAGAGAAACCATATAAATGTGCTGAATGCAATAAGGGTTTCACAACAACTAGTACCCTTAGGATTCATCTGTCAGTTCATAGTGGGGCGAGACCATATAAATGTCCTGAATGCAATAAGTGTTTCAGACAAAGGAGTGAACTAGTAATACATGAAAGGACTCACACGGGGGAGAGACCACATAAATGTGCTGAGTGCAGTAAGGGTTTCACAACAACTAGTAACCTTAGAAGCCATCTGTTAGTTCACAAAGGGGAGAAACCATATAAATGTTTTGAATGTAATAAGTGCTTTGTACAAAAGAGTAATTTAGTAAAACATCAAAAGACTCACCTGGAGGAGAAACCATATAAATGTGCTGAATGTGGTAAATGTTATAAAGAACATAGTGGTTTCATATACCATAAAAAGACACACAGAGGGGAGAAACCTTATAAATGTGCTGTATGCAGTAAGTGTTTTGTAATTAACAGTGTTCTGATACGTCACCAATCCATTCATACAGGGGCAAAACAATATAAATGTACTGAATGTAGTAAGTGTTTCACCCAACAGAGTCAACTTACAAGTCATCAACGAGTTCACACAAGAGCTAGGCCATATAAATGTTCTGAATGCAGTAAGTGTTATAGAGAAAAGAGTGGTCTTGTATATCATCAAATGAGTCATAAAAGGGAGAAAGAAAGAAATGAACACCAGCTTGGCTAACAGCAACCCCCCCCCCCCAAAAAAAAAAAAAAAAACATAATCCTCCTTAACAGGGAACTTGAAAATCATGCTAAAATCTGTAGAACAATAACTTGTCTTCTAACAATATATACATTGTATACCAGAGCTAATGCAGTCAGTTTATAGTAACTAGTAACTTAACAGAAGCTAAGGCAATAGAACAGAAAAGTAATAGAAAAAAAAATCATATGGAGCAAAAGGATTATTTATCATTAAACAACATTATAACTGACAGCTAGTCTAAAGAGACAAAGTTCACAGACAAAAGCAGGTTTTGTGAAACAGAGCTGGAAATACATACACATCTCATTGCTAGTTGCAATAAACTCATTCCTGAGTGTCTGTACTGAAAGGCACAATAATACAGCATAACTGATTCACTGTGGATTGTGCAAACACTGCAATATAACAGCAGCTCAGAAGCATTGAAAACATGAACTACAAAGTATTATAGAGAACGAAGAAGTTATAATATGTGGGATCACCCATTACCAGCAGATAAGAAAACAGATGAAAAAAAAAAAAAACAGATGTAGTAGTCCAAGGAAAAAAAGACAAAAGTAAATTTAATCTCTGAAGTTGCTGCATCTATTTATTATAATGTGCTGAGAGACATAAAGTGTAAAACAAAATTAGAGCAGTAGAAACAAGCGATCTAATTATAATAAAGAATTCTGCCGCACATCACTCCATATGAAATGCAAAAGGAGACCATTCTGGGTACAACAGATGTTGGGAGGAGCACTCTTAGCTATTATCAAAGACTGAAGCAGAACTAATTTCATTGCACCCTGATTTTGGAATTGGGGCCATTCCTGTCATGGTATTAGAAACTCAAAATATTTGGAGAAATGAAAAAGGGGGTAACCATATAAATGCGCAGAATGCAGTAAGTATTTTACAGAAAGAGTAATAATGAAACTGTGTGCAGAGGTAGTTCAAGCCACAAGTGGAAGGGTGGCCTAATGGTTAAGGTGTTTGCCTTACAAACACAAGGTGCAGGGTTTGAGTCTCACAAGGGATAATTGGCTAGGCTTAAAATGGCTTGCAAGGGCAGTTAGCTTAGTACTGATCTATGAATCTATGAACCTATGAACACAAGAAAAGGACTCAAAGTAGAAAACCAAAAATGCACTTTAATGTAACTAGTTAAGCGCTTTTGTCCAAACTATAGTGGACTTCATCAGAACTTGTTCTAAAAAGCATCCACAACATGAAGAACATTGTGTTATTAACAAGAGAGTCCCTAAAGGGTTAAGAGTGTGCAAAATACCTAATGGTATTCCATGGGGGTCTAATCTTTACATGGAGTTAACCAACATTTTCGATGGTTGTGGGTGCGAGATTATGGAGGTTTTAGTCAAGTTTAACAAGCACAAAATGACGAGGTTACTGGAAGATAAACAAAGACTGGATAATTCCATTAAAAGTGACTTATTATATGAAGGTGGGGTACGCGATTACTATGACATTTTATCTAATATTGAAGTGGTGTTAGAAAAAAAAATAGAAAGAGAAAGTTCAACAAATTGGTTAGGGACAACCATGACTATACCAAAGGATTAACTTACCTTAAACCTAAAATTGCTCAGAATGATTTTGTACGTAGTAACACTGTTGAGCTGGACTCTGGGTCTTTAAACAATGATGTTAATTCCATGAGAGTAGTTGATGACCATAAGCAAGATTTTTTAGATATGGACAAGTTCCCACCCCACCAGAAGTCCGAGGGGATAGCACAGAAGGAGCTAGCTACAACCTCCCATGGAAGGAGGGAATATGTACACCCCTCCAATCAACAGAGACGATCTCTATGGAAGAAGAACTACAGGAGAGGTGGTAACTAATGAATTTATTTTTCATTTCACCGGTGAATATTCCAATGATGATTCACCACATGATACCAATTCTTGCTTATTCAGCTCTCTGGTTCCTATGTCTGACATAAAGCATTCTGTAGTTAATGAACATTATGGCTTTAAGATGTATAACTACAGTGATTTGCAAGTTAATACTGTTCATTTTGATTTATTTAGAAAATGATTTTTTTTTTGTGCCCACCACTAAACTTGATATTAGTGAGACATTACTCCATCTTAACTTTTTGTTTGTAAACTGAGTCTGATGTTGTTGTTTCATGACTGTACTAGTCCAAATAGTTCTATTATTTTGGGTGACTACATAAAAATAGCATTTTCAATCCTACGTTTCACCCCTAGTTACAAATATTTGAAACATTTAGACAAACACTACAGGTTAAGAAGGCAAAGTACTACAATCTTAAGGTTGAGTGCAATGTTTTCAATGTATTAACTAAAACCAGAAATATAAGAACCATAAACCTGATAAATGAGGTGGCATGGTTATTATGAATTCCATAGACTATTCCTTGAAAATGCATGGCATTCTCAACAACAACTTACAGTATTGCAGTGTGTCAAAAAATGAAGTTAATATAGCTTACTCGAAAAGTGATCCTTTTTTGAAGGATAGTTTTGATCAAGGGATTATTGAGTACAAAACATATCAATCCTTGAATATAGACCTGCCTGTGACACCCACCATCTTTGGTACTCCCAAAATTCACAAAGATGTGATTAACCCTCCCCTATGCCCTATTGTAGCCACGGGTGGGCGGGTTTAAAACCCACCCTTTAGCAGTATTCATACATACAAAGTATAAACAACTATTAGTTTCTTCTTTTCACATACTCGGAGAGTCTTAGGAATTTCTTGGGAAATTACAACAGCACTTGTATCATGATGATTGTTTTTTAGTCACTATTGATGTGAAAAATTTGTTTACCTGTATTCCCCATTTTAAGGGCAGTAGTTCATTTAGAGATGCCTGTTATGGTTTTGGTGAACTGACTAAACATGAGACCCATTTCTTAGGGGATCTAATGGAAATTGTCTTGGAGAATATTTTAAAGAGACCAGGGGGGAGTTGTTATGGGTGCCACCTGTGCCCCAATTTATGCCAGTGTCTTAAGTCAGTGGGAACACAGAACTATCTTCACATATGATTTTAAGCAATATGTTTCCCTCTACTTGCTCTTTTTAGATGATATATTTTTGATTTGGAAGGGAAATTTTTTGCAGCTCAAAGAATTTGTTGATTATATCAATTTTAGTACTGATATCTTGTCATTCACCTACTCTTACTCTAAGGATGAAATTATTTAGATATTTTAATTTTTAAAGATTTTTCCAATAAGCAGTTCCACTACAGGCTTCAAAGAAAACCCCCTTATTCTAACAACTTCCTCTACTTTTCCAATAATTATCCCTTTCACCAAAATAAGGGAATTGTAAAAGGACAGGTGGTGCATATTTCTAGACTAACCACTGATAAGAAACAGTTTATTTATGATTTAGATTAATTAATCAATGTTTTTAGCTAGAGGCTACTACCAGAAATTAACTCACAATGTTAGGAAGGAAGTGATGGTAAAAAGGAAGAATTTGATTTCCATTCCACTATTAGGAAGCACTTTTATTAATAGCAATAACAATGGAAATCAATGTGAAGATATTGATACTGAATGCACTATGACATTGAAATATGGTGTGGGGAACGATTGGGTGAAACAAACTATTACAAACAGTTGGAAGTGTATTGCACATGATGCATTTTTAAAAAAACACCCTAGATGCAAACCCACATTTTGTTTATACCAGGCATGTTAATATGAATGGGGTAACAACAATCAAAACATTTTATACCAGAATAAAATAAACAAAGGGTTAAGGAAATGTACTGCTTCTTTCCAATGTAAATAACTTAATAAGATACATTCTTTAACTCTAAAAACAATTCAGGACACCTTACATTTGGATTTTCTCTGTGACTTTAATGTGACAGGGGTGGTTTATCTGGTATATTGCGACTGCCACTCCTATTATATAGGTAAAGCAAAATGTATCCTGAAAAAAAAAAAGAACGTGCATGCACAATTATGATATTACTAACCAGAATGAAAAAAAAAGCATCCTATAGACACAAAAAATCCTGCGTCAAGAATAATTTATATTATTTTTTCTTGCTCAAAAAGTTCCTGTCAATCCTAGCAGGGGGATCCATGGAAACTGAAGTTAGACTACAGGGAACTCTGGTGGTAACTGTGCTTAAGTGCAGCTGCAAAACTTGGTTTAAATTGTACTTTTTCAATTAGCACTGTTTTAAAGTTATGGACCGCTAAGTTATAGACTGTTTTATCCCAACTGTTACTTTAAGTTTTAATTCAGGTATTATTTTTTCATAAATTTATAAAAGTTTCTTACTTGTTTTTAAGAAATACACTGTCTGCTGTTATAATGAATGGTTTTTAATGTTGTTATGATAATGCTTTCAGTTCTCAATTGTTTCTAAAAGTTTATTGGATGATTAAGTTAATTAGATCTTGATGGAATATCTTATATAATGCTGTGGATGTTTTTTAGAACTAGTTCTGATGAAGTCCACTAAAGTTTGGGTGAAAGCACTTAACTAGTTACATTAAAGTATTTTTTTGGGTTTTCTATTTTGGGTCCTTTTCTTGTGCCTTGGACTACCTCTGGACAGATGTTCATTGTTACTAGATTACTTGGTGTGTGGTTCCCATCTTGTTGTTTCGTGGTTCTTACAGAAAAGAGTCATCTGTTATATTATCAAAATACACAGGAAATGTAGGATGGAAAATTAGTAAAGCAGAAGTTTAAAAAAAAAGAAGTTAAAATTATGGAATACTTGCAATGTGAAGGATTTAGTGTAGAAACTCTAACACAGGTTACATCACGTCATGATGGAATAACACATTCCCAAAGTATGGAGAAACAGGAGGAGCAGGGGACATCTGAAGAAAAAATATGGACATGGTAAAGAAAAAGAGATTTATTATGGTGCAATATTTATGCAAAGGAGAAAGAAAAACTAATCAATACAAAAAGAGCAGCACCAGAGATATTTGAAGAGAAATATAGGCAACGTCATCTTGATATGAAAAATTTTACAATTCAAAAAATAAGAAACAAAGAGAAAAAAAGAAAGGATGATTAATTATGGAGAAGTTAAAAAAATCGAAACCAAGGTTATGGATTACCTGTGAAGGATTTAGTGTAGAAAACTTAATTCAGACAATATCACAGTAGGATAGAGCAGTGGAACTTCAAATTAAGGTGAAACCAGTGGAGCAGGAAACATCTGATCAGTTGCCAGATGAAGATACTTTGGAGCCTTCCACAGGAAACCAGTACAAACATTAAGTTGGAGTTGCACAGCAAGTGGAGGAACAGAAAACTGTGGCAACTATAATACAGCCAATGTAGTGAGGTGATAGGCCAGTGAATTTCCATATGAAAGAGCAATGCATGATACCTGGTGAAACCAAAGAGAATGTGGCAGAGAAAGATGCTCTGGAGCTTTCTATAGAATGCCCACAGGAAATGGTGAACAAAGTGTACACCCTCAGTTTAGAAGAAAACTATCTAAGAGAAGAGTTATTTGATTTAATAGAGATGGACAGACTTATTAAGATCAATGAAAGAAACAGACTACAGAAAGTCAATAAAATCCAAAACGTTAAATTCTGATAAAACATATGAACACAGTAATTAGTACTGTCCATAGAGATTCATGTGATTTAACAGAAGTAAACAGAATTAAAGTCTTACCACAAAAATATATGGTAGTTAGGGAAAGGAAGAGGAAACATCAAATGTCATCATGGAAGTATCGATTAGAGAAAATAATAAAGCAGTTATGACAAGAAGTGTCACTGTTAGAAGAGTAGAAAAGAAGAAACAGATCAACAAAAATATCAGAAAAATAGAAATGCACAGTATCAGAACAGATCAGGATATATCATGCGTTATTGCAAAAAAATAAACTAACAATATCAGCACAGGCAGAAAAATGTAGAAGATATGCAGATAAATATAAAGGAAAAGTACAGAATAAGCAATTTATTAGTAGTCCCAAAAGTTTTATAGAGAATTGAGAAACAAGACAAAAGGAATTAAAACACCATCAAAAAAAGAAGAAATAAATACATTTTAGAGACATATCTGTGAAGACCCTGTTGAACATAAAGATGTGAAATAGGTAGAATATGTTAAAGAAAGAATAAGAAGTTCAAATGTACAGGATATGCAATGGGATGAAGTAACAGCCAGAGAGATTGAAACAAAGTTAAGGAAAGCTCCTAAATGGAAAACCCCAGGCACAGATGCAGTGCCCAACTTCTGTTTAAAAGTATTAACATCTTTACATGAAGATTTAGACATGAATAAGATCTATTTATATGCACACCCTGAAAAGACACCAGCCTGGCTAAGAACAGGAAAAAACAATACTCCTACTTAAAAGCAAACCTGCAAGCTATCCTAAAAACTGTAGACCAATAACTTTCCTTCTGACAGCATATAAACTATACACTGGAATTGATGTCAATAGAGTCAACATATAAACTATACACTACAATTGATGCCAACAGAGTTTGTAGTCATTTAGAAGAAAACTCCATCCTGGTAATAGAGCAAAAGGGAAGTAAAAGAAAGTTATATGGAACAAAGAATCATTTGTTGTTAAATAAAATCGTAATGGAGAACTGTAAAAAAAGGTGAAGAACCTAAGTATGGCATGGATAGACTACAAAAAAATAATTTGACAGTATTCTACATTCATGGATAAAAAATCCTTAAAATTGTATAAGATACACCCTACACTGATCAATTACATTATAGCAGCCATGAAACAACAGCAAACCACTCTGTAGTTAAGTCATGATAACAGACAAATTAGTATTCCAGGAATAAAAATTCAAAGGGGGATGTTCCAGAGTGATTCTCTGTCATCACTGCTCTTTTGTCTTGCTTTTAACACATTAAGCAGTCTGCTTAACAAATTAGGTCATGGCTAAATGTTGTCTCCCAGAAAACAAAGTGTAAACATTTCTCATCTTCTTTTTGTTGATGATTTAAAATTGTATATTTCATCAGATGAACTGAAAGCACAACTGCAAGTGGTTACATTTTTTTCAGTTGATATAAGAACATCATTTGATCTTGATAAATGTGCAAAAGCAACCTTTAAATCAGGAAAGCTGCAGCACAAGAAAACATCAATTTGGGAAAGGAATGTGATATAAAATAACTTGAGTAAGAGAGAGTGTGTAAATATTTGGGAAGTGATGAAGGATCAACAATAAAACATGAACAAATGTGAATAAAACTTAGGAATATTTTAGAAGACTTAAATTAATATTAAAAACAGAATTGACATCCAGGAACAAAGTCCAAGCTATAAACCAATTTGCTCCTCCTGTCCTAACTTATAGTTTTGGAATGATTGACTGGCCCCAAAAGGTGCTGGATAGTTTAGACAGGAAGACAAGAAGGATGCTTCATGCTCATCAAATGATTTATAAAAATCAGTGCATACTAAGACTATATATTCCCTGTTCTCAAGGAAGTATGGGTCTCCTTTAAATTGATTACATGTATAGATCTGCAATTGTGGGACTGCACACATATCTGCTGACCTCACAGGACCCAAACATAGTGAAAGTTTTGAAACACAAGGAGAATAAGTCTAAGATGACTTCCCTGCTTAGTTTAGCAGAAGCATATTGGCATCAAGCAGGAATGCAAATCAAGCCAGAAGTAGATACAAATCAGGCAGCAACTGAATGTTCCCAAAAACAAAGAATATAAAGTGAAGGATCAGATGAGAAGGCAAAAAAAATTAGAAATTGCATATATATATATATATATATATATATATATATATATATGTATAGAAAAATCCTGGAACAACCTCATGGGGAACAGGAAATCATCCCTGTTTGGCACTTATGTTTCTAATGGATACAGGCAACCTGTAAATTGTTCATCTTCCAGGGCCCTGCTTGTAAATGTTTAATCTCCCAAATCCCTGCTTACACTTATCAAGGGTATCAGAACTTGTCGAGATTTGGGATGCATGGCTAGGCTTAAAAAGGACTTTGTGGTTATTAGCCTAGTAGACACCTATGAACCTATGTTGATTAGGATCGAATGCAGGAATGGTTGAGGACAGGTGAATTTAAACCAAAAGATGAAACTTTGATATTGGCTGCCCAAGATAGTGGACTACATACATGTTGGTTTACAAAGTTCATTGAACATGTGGGAGAAACAGACAATGTAGGTTTTGTAAAACATACTTAGAAAGAGTTGCATATCTTGTTATTGGTTGTGATATACTAATGGCAGAAGGACTGTATACTAAAAAGGCATAATAATGTGGCAAAACTGTTGCATTGGGTATTGTGCAAACATTATAATATTGAAGTAGCTGAAAAGCACTGGAAACATGAGCCACGAAGCATTATCGAAAATTATGAAGTTTATATCACCTGGACCGGAGTTTCGCTGTGGCGACCTTTAACCAGGAAAAGCCGAAAGACACAAACAAACAAATATCACATGGGGTTATTCATTACCAACAGTTCATAAAATAGATGCAAGAATCCATATATAGTAGTCTATAAAAAGAAGACAAAAGTAGTATTGATTATTGCTATACCTAGTCACTACAGTGTCTTATATACAAAGAGACCAAAGTCATAAAATACCTGGATTTGCAGGCAATAACAAGGACAATGTAGAAGAAAGATACCCAGATAGTTCCAGTGGTAGTAGGAGCAACAAGTCTTATAAAAATAATTTTCAGTCACACACAGATAAATTACCGAAACATGTAACTAGTAAAGAAAATTAAAAAAATGGTTGCTGAACAATAAATCTGGTTTAACAAACAAAACGGGAACAATGCAGAAAGTAGAAAAATGGAACCATGGCTAAAGTTAAAGCAGTTTTAATAATAAAATGTTAAGATCACTCTTCTGCAAAATCCAAAATGTAAGTGTAAGAAGTTGAAAATAACTCTTCAGCAGTGTCCAAACATTGTGCTACTAGTAAAATTGTTTGCCTTAAGGCTTCTTCAGGCTAGTGAGTCTCTCTATTAGACCTGCAGTATTTAGGTAAAAGCATGTGATTAGTGCACATGCAGTTTTAGATCATGAAACATTTGGTATTAAAGTGAAAGACTCACTAAGACCAGGTGCAGTGTATGCACTGAAGTGCAAGATCCATTTCATTTTTTGTAACTCAAGTTAAGTATTGTAAACTTCCTCCACATATTGTTTTATATACAGTGCATAAAATTAAAAGTTTGAAGTGATGTGAATTGTTTGTGTTTAAAATATGTTTGTATAAGGTGTTAGTATATACTTGTCTATTATTATCAGAAATATGGTTACCAATCATTTCCTTACACTTTGTCAGTCATGTCTCTATATATAAAATGTTGGACATTGTATGCATCTAGCCATATATATATAATAAACTTGTATGAAGAAATCTGTGTTAAATACAGAATTTTTAATAATCTTGTTAGCGTCTATATATTGACAGTAGGTACATTTATTACATTTATAGGTACCTTTTCTTGAGCTTGAAAAACTTATGGTAAATCTTGGTTTGTAAGAAAGTATATTTTTTTAAGTTTGCTGCTCTTCTGTAGCCAAAATTGGGAATGGTGGAGATGCAGTCTCTTAATTGTGGTATTTCATTTAGAATTGGCTGTATTTGGTGATGATTTGTATTACTGCTAAAGTATTGCAGTTGTAAGTTAACATGCATCAAATTGTGTGATCTTCTGTGCTGTATGTTGTGTATATTCATTCTTATGAAATACAGATCTTGCTTCATTGTTGTGAGCTGCTGACTGTGCCTGACCTGTATAATTAATAACTTCTTCTGACAAAATCAGAGGCAGAAGTATTAAGTTGTTCTATCATAATAGTAGCTAGTGTATTCAATTTGGCAGCTCTCAACATTTGGTTTTTCAAGATATTTTTAAACATATGTAGAAGATGCATGCTTGTGCGATGTAACTAACTGTTCCTTTTAAATGGCTTTTTGTACAAAGTAGTCTCAATTTTGCCATCTTGCTTGATCATTAATTTGAGGTATAACAAATAAATTTCTTGACTAGAACTTTCTTTTTTTGAAGCTGAGAAATTGAGTGGTTGCTGAAATATGACTATGAAAGTTCTCTAAAGATGTTGCATCTCCATGCCTAATAACAGAAAGATCATCTACAAATCAATACATGCAACTCCATATGAATTGCAGAAGTATTCATTACTGGGCACACTGCGCATGCTGCAAAGAGCACTTTTGGCTAACATCAAAGACTGAAACAATACTAATTTCATGAACTTTAATCATTAGGAATGGGGTCCATTCCCATCATGGTATCAGAAACCCAAAATTCTTGGAGAAATCAAAAAGAAGGATCTGAATGGAGAGATGGAATTAGCAAGAAAAGGAGAGTGGTATTGCTGGAACTGACTTCATTCTTAATATTGGTGAGAACCTTCATATGCTGGACCATACCTTTCAACCTGGAAACATCAAAAATCTGGACAAAGGCCCATGAAAAATAAGTACAAATCTGTATGCTGATTAACATAAAATTTGCATGAATAATTGCGTAACCCCACCCATTCCAATAGAATTGTGGGATACCAACTTTTAAACGCAAACTGAAGAACAGACAACCAAAATATGATCATGAAATACAAAATAAGTAGAACAATAGTGTTTTATTTATATTAATATTGAACTTGTGCAAAACTAAAATACAGTTTTCATTTATAAAAATAACATTAACTGTGATAAATAATAGCATATAAACTGGAACAAAACTGTTTTATTTATATTATTAACATCTGAACTTGTATAAAACTAAAATACAATTCTCTTATATAAAAATAAAATGAACCTGTACTAGTCTACTGCTACACATATAAAACAATCAAACAAGTTATTTCTAACAAGTACTACACTGTGTATCAGCTGGTGAATTGCTTTCAAGAACAAAAACATGTGCAGACTGTCTCTCAATCTGTTAGCACAGCAGTCAGCAGTTAGTGATAAGCCATAAATGTAAGGGGTAGGGTGTACACAATACATTACACAAACTGAAATTACACAGTATCGTAACACAGGTGCGATATTAAATTATTAGCAACCACAACATAGACATACTATGGGTAAAATATGAAACCATTACTGTCAGCTTACTAACAATTTCAACTACAAAGCTCACTGGATGGTTAAAATCTTTTACTTTATACTTGCAAAAAAAAGTTCTTTTGATGACAATGTTATAATTCAATATTATTTTCCATGAATATACTTAAGCTAACATGACATAGCAGTTTCTTATTCATTATGCTATGCTATGATATCCTATTAATCGCCACCCAGCATCCCATGATAGTGTGTGAGATATGAGATAAAAAATTATGTATTGCATCAAAAGTCAGTAATGGATAAACTGAAATTAAAATCAGCAGAAGCCAGAAGGCACATATACAGCTCCACAGAATTAATTATTTAGTTATATAACTGCAGATATTATGGCCATACCTCTCAATCTATTAGAGCAAGAACTCTAGACAAAGTCATAAATAATGGGGACCAAACAAAGGCACAGAAATAGTTACTGACACTTTTCAAATACTGCTTTTCAAACTTAGACCGTGGACAGAATGACAGATTTTGCATAGCATGAATTTTCTGATGGATGAAGTCTGAAACTCAAATGCAATGTCTACTGCCTGCCATTATTTTCTGACTTCACTCCTCAAAGATCTGCCACTGCCAGTGATATTCCAGAAAAGTACAGTTTTATGAAAAATGGACACCTAGATAAAAGCCAAAAGCTTAATTCCCTTAAGTAGTTTCAAGGAAGTACAAGCACCAAAAAGAAAAATGTTCCCCAGACCCCCACTAATCCCTTCAGCAGTATATTTCCAAATATGCACAAGCACCAAAAGGAAACATTTTCCCCAGACTTGGTTTTGAGTTTCTCCTTAATTCCCAATGCAAACTAAACTTTAACATGGTCTCAGTAATCTCAGCTTTTGCATAGCAATCTGATACACTGCTATTTAAATTTGTTGGATTGCTACGCCATTGTATAATAAATGTTAACATACTTCTCAAACTCTTGGCACAAAAACTCTGTACAAAAACACAAACAACCGGGTGACAAAGGACCAAAAATAGGGACAGATTTTAAATATTGCTCTTAGAAAGTTGTTAGAATACCACATTTTTTCATTAGCATGTATTTTCTGAAGGATATGATGCCTAAAACTCAAATGTCTGTCATCATTTAATGACTTCAATCTGCAGTGATTTAACAGAAAACTACAAATTTTATGAGGAATGGACCAACCCTGTAAGCCAAAAATCTGGACATTCTGCAAAAATCTGGACAGTTGAGAGGTATGAGCTGCTGCTTAACAGAAACAGCAAAATAACATAGAAAGGCTGCTCCTGGACATATCGGGCAAGGCTGAACAATAGTAGTAGAATATCAGTTGGACAGGGCCAGTGAATTTGAAAGCAATGTCCACCAAGGCAAGAGTCATGTGGTATGAATCTGTTTTTAATTTATTTTTTAACTGAATAAATTTACTAGGCACAACGGTCTCTTTCCAGAGCAGCCTGGAAGCCATGTGTGCCAAAGTGACTTCTTCACAGCCACACAGTAGCAAATCTAGACCGAGGGAATCAAACTTAGGATTACGAGTCCCACCAACAACTGCTGCAGACTTCCTGCTGGACCCTGCCTGGCCTGGACTGTGTGTGTTGAGTCACTGATTGACCATACACTTGAAACCTAAACATCACCAGCAGGGAATCCATCCCGAGGTCTAGTATAAAAGCCACTTTAATGGGCTGCACTGACTTTCTCAGTATAAGAACATTGTGCCCAGGTAACATGTTTAAAGAGCCAGAATAAATAATTATCTGAGAAATGCATCCAGTGGTATGTCGTAATGCTGATTTCTGCAGATTGACTCCAACTTGTTTTAGCGAAATTCAAAAAAAGTCATGAGATTTTATTAATATGAAAGGAGCTGACTATGTTAAGTACACAACGATTTTTGCTCAGACTGTAAAGCTTTTAAATTTGCATAATGTTGCATAAAGCAATATAGAAAAGTATTACTTAAGAGGCAATGTTTCAGCCATGATCAGAAATTTACTTTGCTATGTTTCTTGAGGTTGTAGGTCATGACATCTGTGTCTGTAATAACATGAAAGTAACTGAAATGCCTCCCTTATAAGTATTTGGTTAATCTGTGATCATCACCCTCACGCAACTGCAATCACAAATGAGCTAATACTACTGAACGTGAACCACAATCACAAGTAAACAATCACACAGAAAAAGCATCTTTGCAAAGGGACAAATTCCCACTGCACCTCACCATACCCCCACTATTTATATATAACCATACCCCCACTATTTATATATCACCATACCCCCACTATTTATATATACCATCTCTGAAAGTGCACCATTGTGAGGAAAGGGAAAATTTCAAGTGCGCTGGCAATTTAACCTTCCAGATAAAAGACGACCATTCACATACTAGTGATCGCACAAGTGAGTGCTGAGCACTACTGCTTCACAAACAAGCCTGGCTTCAATATGAGATGCAGCCTGGTCGGGTGTATCACTATCACTGCTGCCCAGGACATGGGTCTGTTTAACCTAAGGCATAGGTTTGGCATCAAATGCTACTACAGATGCAACGAGACATGCTAAAAGGGCAGTGGCGGGAGACTTATTCACACAGACAACGAGACATGCTAAAAGGGCAGTGGCGGGAGACTTATTCACACAGACAACGAGACATGCTAAAAGGGCAGTGGCGGGAGACTTATTCACACAGACAACGAGACATGCTAAAAGGGCAGTGGCGGGAGACTTATTCACACAGACAACGAGACATGCTAAAAGGGCAGTGGCGGAGACTTATTCACACAGACAACGAGACATGCTAAAAGGGCAGTGGCGGGAGACTTATTCACACAGACAACGAGACATGCTAAAAGGGCAGTGGCGGGAGACTTATTCACACAGACAACGAGACATGCTAAAAGGGCAGTGGCGGGAGACTTATTCACACAGACAACGAGACATGCTAAAAGGGCAGTGGCGGAGACTTATTCACACAGACAACGAGACATGCTAAAAGGGCAGTGGCGGGACACTTATTCACACAGACAACGAGACATGCTAAAAGGGCAGTGGCGGGACACTTATTCACACAGACAACGAGACATGCTAAAAGGGCAGTGGCGGGACACTTATTCACACAGACAACGAGACATGCTAAAAGGGCAGTGGCGGGACACTTATTCACACAGACAACGAGACATGCTAAAAGGGCAGTGGCGGAGACTTATTCACACAGACAACGAGACATGCTAAAAGGGCAGTGGCGGAGACTTATTCACACAGACAACGAGACATGCTAAAAGGGCAGTGGCGGGACACTTATTCACACAGACAACGAGACATGCTAAAAGGGCAGTGGCGGGACACTTATTCACACAGACAACGAGACATGCTAAAAGGGCAGTGGCGGGACACTTATTCACACAGACAACGAGACATGCTAAAAGGGCAGTGGCGGGACACTTATTCACACAGACAACGAGACATGCTAAAAGGGCAGTGGCGGGAGACTTATTCACACAGACAACGAGACATGCTAAAAGGGCAGTGGCGGGAGACTTATTCACACAGACAACGAGACATGCTAAAAGGGCAGTGGCGGGAGACTTATTCACACAGACAACGAGACATGCTAAAAGGGCAGTGGCGGGAGACTTATTCACACAGACAGCGTAAACTTTCTTCTCTGTTATCTAATCCAGTAAAATTCTGTCAATGATTCAGCTTGTATTTTTAATCTTGTAATTTATTTTTTTGAGACACTGACTTCAACTATAGTTGAGGGTGTATCTGTCCATGTAGGTTACTTAAGTCTGAATAAATAAACTCATGCATGGTAAATGAGGTTAAAATAACTTGAGATTTCGGATGGTCACAGTCAGGCACAACAGGTAAAAAGAATAGGACTCCAGTCCTTACTTTTTTCCTCAGTGAAGTTCATCGGGCTTCTGTTCTGGGGCCGTTTGTTTTTGGTATATTTTTTCTCACAAAACTGATTCTAGTGTCTAAGTCACCAAATATGCGGATAATGGCAGACATGAAAGCATAGCCCACACCAAAGGAGTCTCCTTTTGCAAAATAAATAAATGCATACATACATGCATTGTCCTATCTCCCCTATACTGTGTATGCTATATAAAATATCACAAGTTCCATTAAATATTAACACCAATACTACAGAGTGTACCACAGAAAATGGCCACCTAAGTAGTGTAATTCCTAACATCAGTTTTGCTGAAAACTTCACCAGAATTTATCTCCTAAATGAGTGAAGGGTCACTTGAGCATTCACAGTTTTCTGATCTTATTATCTAAAAGTCTTTCTATATCCATTATGTGACTAAGTATAACATGCAGATATTTGTTGCGTAACCTGCACCGGTTTTAAATCTACCTGTCCCCAGCATTTATCAAAATTTTTAGCATAGATTTTAACAACATCTAGGAAGTATTTAACCCTGCCTATTGCACTCACGGTAACCTTTACTGAAACAACAGCATACATTTGCTTTATTAGTCACTAAAACTATCTTATGCCTGGATCAGACATTTATGACTTTATTCACACCATATTTTTAATCTAATTTTCTTTTCAGGGGCTTCACGACCACATCATTATGTATTCATTTTCACAGTTTCATTTCACAACTTGTTCTACACCATTTCACTGCTTGTGTAAGTGCAAGTGCCTTAAGCTTTAATGAGTTAGAGCACTCTAGGAGGAAATCAGCAGTCTTAACATAATCTGTTCATACTGCACCTCATACTTGTCACAGTGACAACGTTAGCATTACACCTCCTCTCCCTTACACTATAATTTCTAAATAATACATCATCGCTTGAAGGAGAGAGGAAAGGAAATTACTTTTTACTTACCTTTTAGTCATGAGGAACATCATTATCATAGCTCACCATCTGTGTCTGCACTTTGCACTAGCTAATTACCGAGCTCCATGAATAAACCACTTAATGGCTAGCCTGCGCTTGTACTTCCTTGGCCAATAATAAACAGTCAGTAGTACACACCCCCTCAAGCCATAGTCCCACAGGCTGGCCATCTGCTCACAATGCTGCATGCGATGACATCAGCAAAAATTAAAAAAATAAAATAAAAATAGACCAGGAAATTCAGAAATTAAGGGGGCCACTCAGGAATTTGTGGCACCCCAATATTTTGATCTCAAAACCAGTAAATATCGAGTAATTCAGTATAGGTGAGAGGTCTGTGCTAAACCCTGTTTTTAGAAAATCTCCCCAGCAAGACACTGATATATAGGGTGTATTTTAAATACAATGGAAAAAGGTAGATAAAATAATGGCTGGGTACACAGGTCACAGGGCAAAAAAGTGCTCACTCTTGAATGCACCAGTTCCAGGACATGAAACAATCCTGCCACAGTGTTAGCAGGTTGGGGGGTGAAGGTAGGGTTTCTGTAGTAGAAGGAAGTAGTCGACTTAAGCCAAAAAAAAAAACTATTAACCCAAGTAAGACACAGAGAGACAAAAAGTGGACTGTTGAGGACAAGAAAGAGATTATATACTGTTACTATCATGCCAGAAATGAGGAAAGAAAAACACCTGCACAAGACAAGTAAAACAATTAAAAACTACAGATAACAATTTAACATCCTTAATGCACCAGATCAGAAAAAATTTACCTAGATGAAGAAACTTTGGTCCAACTGGAAAAGGAAGCAACAGATGAAGTAAAACCAGATAAGGAACAAAAAAGAGGTTATTTAAAGGTATAAAACAAACATGGACATAAGGAAAAAGAAACAGAGTTTATTTAAAGGCATAGAAAGAAACACAGACATGGGAAAGAAAATGAGATGAGATACGGTATGATGTTTATGCAGAGAAGAAAGCCAAAATAATCAGTAAAAAAAATGCAACTCTACAAGTATTTGAAGAAAAATACACATAAAAACATTGTGATATGGTAAATTTCACATAAAAAATTAGAGTACAAAAGTGAAATGACCTGCAAAAAAAAAAAAAAACTTTTCTTGCCTAGGAGCAAATCCACCCCCTGCATCCCCTCGTTTTGGAAGACAGCCTTACTTTTATTTATACCATCTTCATTATTGCACAACATTGGAGAAAGGGCAACACTATACCTTCACTGAAAGTGACTTTCAGTGACAGAGTTGATGAGCTGTTTTCAGTGGGATAAACAGCCCTTGGCATAGGAATAGTGGCAGAAATTAAACAAATAGAATTTGAGGTGATAGACTGTCAAGTGAAGACTTTAGTGTGGAAACTCTGACACAGGTAATATCACAACATGATATGCCAATGAGTCTCCAGGAGGAGGAACAACAGATGAAGCAGGTTGTCTGAAGAAGATACACCACAGTGTGATACGCCAGAACCTTTTATAGGAAACTTGCACAAAGTCCAGTTAGAATTGCAAAGGAAGACCAGGAAATGACTAATACTCTGGCACTGACAATATTGCTACATGATGGGCCCAGTTAGAATTGTACTGAAAGGGAAAGAGCAGAAAATGGGGAGAAAGAAGGTGATCTCAGTCTAAAAGAAAATGATCTAGGGGAAGAGGTGCTTGATTTAATATACAGATGGATAGACATGCTGAGATCAATAAAATAAATAGATTACAGAAAGTGAATAAGACCCAAAATGTTAGAAGTGTGGTAAATGAGGTAAACAGGACTATTAAGAGAAATTCATACAACATAACAGAAATAAGTAGGATATACTATCGTGCAGCTAATCTAGAAAAAATTGTTACCTCAAAAAAAAAAATGTAGAGCAACAAAGGAAAGAAAGGGAACAAGTAAGATGTTACCCTAGAAGAACTGAACAGAGTAACAAAGGAAAGAAAGGGAGCAAGTAAGATGTTACCCTGGAAGAACTGAACAGAGCAACAAAGGAAAGAAAGGGAGCAAGTAAGATGTTACCCTGGAACAACTGAACAGAGCAACAAAGGAAAGAAAGGGAGCAAGTAAGATGTTACCCTGGAACAACTGAACAGAGCAACAAAGGAAAGAAAGGGAGCAAGTAAGATGTTACCCTGGAACAACTGAACAGAGCAACAAAGGAAAGAAAGGGAGCAAGTAAGATGTTACCCTGGAACAACTGAACAGAGCAACAAAGGAAAGAAAGGGAGCAAGTAAGATGTTACCCTGGAACAACTGAACAGAGCAACAAAGGAAAGAAAGGGTGCAAGTAAGATGTTACCCAGGAACAACTGAACAGAGCAACAAAGGAAAGAAAGGGAGCAAGTAAGATGTTACCCTGGAAGAATGAATACAGAAAACTGTAAAGCAATTAAGTATTACTATTAGAAAAATATAGAAAAGGGAACAGATCTTCTAAAATCCGTACAAAGATGGTTATGGTAAAAGCAATGCACAGTATTAAGGTGGACTATGATTTATCATGTACTATTTCCAATAATAAACTAAAAACATCAGTGCAAGTAGCAATACCTAAATGGCACGGCATACGGATAAATGTAAAGAGAAGTAGAAAATCTGCAATTTGTTTAGAACACAAAATGATTTATAGAGAAATGAGAAGCAAGGAAAAGCAATAGTGCCATCACAAAAAAGAGGAAATGGGTATTTATGAAGATCCTGTTCAACATAATAACTATGCTGAATGGATGAAAGAGTTAAAAGAAATGGAGTAGGTAGTTCTAACGTAAAATATAAGAAATGGGAGAAAGCTATGACCAGAAAAAATTAAAAGAAAAATATGAAAAGTTCATAAATGGAAAACCCTGGGTTCAGATGCAATGTCTAACTTCTGGCTGAAGGTATTAACATTTTTACACAAAGGTTTAACACTGAGTAAAAATGACTTGTCTTCATATCCCAAACAGGTACTAATCTTGTTAACAAGAAAAAAAATGCACACCTATTGAGTTATATACTGGATTTGATGCAGACATAGTTTGTGGCCATCTAGAAAAAGTTTAAACATGACGACAGAACAAAAAGGTAATAAAGGAAAGTCATAT